>NC_063183.1:31275416-31584367 GCF_023159225.1 Perognathus longimembris pacificus | reverse complement strand
GGAATCCAGAAACAAGAGCAGGAAGTGACACTTAGTGTACCTTTACTGATAAAGAGTGCAGAGAAAAATCCCCAAACCCTCCAATAAAGTGACCCTGTGAGGCTTGTTGAGCTGGGTGACCCGGAAGCACAGGGGACTTCCTTTAGCCATCTTTACTTCCAGGCCGTCACCCTGCTTCCCTCGCCAGCAGGTGGGTGAAGACAAAGCTGCTGGCTTCCAGAAGGCTCTAGGACGCTTGCTTCCGTCCACCTCCGCGGCCCGGGGTGCCCGGGTGGGCAGAAGGCGCCCCGGCCGCCGCGGCTCCGGCCAGGGGGCAGGGGAGGGGCAGGCTGGCAATGCAGCCAAGCAAAATGCTTCAAGGGGGGACGGACGGGGGCGCCCGTGGCAAGGAGCTCCCAGGCCCATCAGCAGAACGGAAAGGGAGACATCCGTCCGGCTGCTGCCCGGAGCCGTCCCGACGGGGCCCGGGTCCGCTCAGCCGCACCGAAAGCCAGCCGTCCACTTACAAAGGAAGTGAACATTTGAAACACACTACAAACAGTTGTTAAGAAAGGGAAGCATACACCCAGTTCTGATAACTGGATTCCTGAAAATGTAGCATCGGAACAAAGGTGTACTAAAAGCTTGACTATCGTAGATTGAAAGCGTCATAGGAAACATAAACTATAGAAATCACTAGCTAAAACTAACAAAAATATGATTAGGGGCAAACTACGTAACCAATTAAGATCTAGAGTTCTAATAAACATGGGGAAAAATGCGAGTTGCACGAATCGCTCTGTGTCCCAGAGGCGTAGGGTTATCCTTACAATCTGTTTCACTGTCACTGCACCCTCCTGCGCGAACTTGAACGTGACCTCTGACCCCACAGAGCTCCCCAGGCTCTGGCTGGCCGGGAAGCCTGGCTCTCTACCTCCCCGCTTCCCAGGGAAGGAGAGCGAGTGGGCTGTGTGGAGAGGCCACAAGGAGAAAAAGTTCTATTAGTGACATCCCAACATGGGAGGCAAAAAGCTTCATGAATCGATCTTGCTGTCTTCGTCAGCATGCCGTTCGATGTGTCCAGCAGCGTCCTAGAAGGAGAGAAGGGCCATGAGACAGAAGCGGGTGACAGCACGGGAGCAAGGCAAAGCCGAGGACAGCGATCTGACGCGCGCTTAGCCCTAAGCCCTCGGCTCAGTTACTGGATGTGAGAAACATCTAAAGACACCCTCAAAACCCACCACGTTCTTCCTCGAAGCCCTTATAGTATCATCTCAAGTCTCAGAATAATAAAGAAGGAAACTCCCTGGAGCTCTGTGCCCGCCCTGCTTGCTCCCTGCCTGCTGCGAGCAGAGTCCATGCGCACCGCACCTGCTTGGATCCTTTCCGAGCAGTGAAAAACGCATCGCAGTTCTTCCAGCGGCATTTCAGAGTCTGGAAGTTCGGGTTCGTGTGGTCAGTCAGCAAGTGTTGTTTTAAGTGATCTACTACCCCAAATATCAGAGAGCAGCCATGCCACTGCATGAGAGAGAACGAGGGCGAGTGAGGACAGCAGAACAGAACGGCGGCACGCGGCACGGCCGACGCACAGCGCATCCGGTACCTCGGAAGCTACGCAGCGTAACAGCACGGGGGCTATCTCGTTCAGTGCCCATACAATGAAGAACCTTGACAAGAACCATCAGAACGTCTTTTGGCCCTTAGGCATTTTGAAAAGGTGCAGTAATACTAAGGTAAATATTACATTGTTTTTTAGACAAGGTCCTGCTATGTCGTCCAGGAAGGTTGACCTCAAATTAGTGATCTTCCTGCCCTATCAGCCAAGGGCTGGGATTATAGGTATGTGCTACCACACCCACTAACCACTACCTCAGATTAGATAGACAAAAGGTTAGCAAATGTTTATAGATGCAACACCAGAAATTCAGTTTAAACCATGTTGTTCATCTTGATATCACAAAATTCAATTTCTTAGTCCATTTATTTCAAAAGGCAAAGAATTTCCTAAGATAACAGGCTAAGATGACTGCACTTGCAGTGGAAACCTGACTTTTGAAACTCATTGCTGCTAGCATTCCAGTCACAGTCTTTTTTGTTTACTTAAAAATAAAGTCCTGGCTTTACCTATAAATGTGGCTGGATTTCACATACTTGTCAGAAAGCACAAAGGCTGTTTTGGCTCTTCCCAACTGGCTTGTTTATGGTAAACCTTGGGGCTGTAATACTAACATATTCATTTCTAAAACCTAATACAAATGTGAGGCTTTTCTCTGTCAGAGTATTCCATCCCCGTACCTTTAAAAACAGAAAATATGCCGGGCACCAGGGGCTCATGCCTGTAATCCTAGCTACTCAGGAGACCTGAAAATCCCAGTGTGAAGCCAGCCCAGGCAAGAAGGTCTCTGAGACCCTTATCTTCAACTAACCACCAAAAAGCCAGAAGTGGAGCTATGGCTCAAGTGATAGAGCACTAGCAAGGACAGTGCCCAGGCTCTGAGTTCAAGCCCCAGGACTGGCACCCCCCCCCCACAAAGTTCTCCATTTCCCTAGATAACTTTTCTATTTGTGTATCCTGGCTCTTGTCCTTGATTTTGCTTGCCTTTACTCAGAAGACTAAAAAAGCAAAGATAGTAATATATAAACAATCTGGAAACAATGAAGTTTTGGATATACTTAAAATTCAGTTTTAAAATAAAAGTGATAAATTTATTCCATGAGTAATGAGATTACGGTTTAGAGAAAAAGAAATTCAGTACCAGAAACTTCTTTTTGGTCCTGAGCAATATTAGAGTGGATTTTAAAGAAGACTTAAAAGAAACAGTATTGAAGTTTTAAGGTCTAATCAACAAGCCCCTACCCCAAAAGGAAAACACACACACACACACACACACTTAGGCTGGTGAGTTATAATAAAAATTAATTAATTAAAATTGGTGGTACTGGGGCTTAAGCGCAGGGCTTCAGGCTAGCTTGGCTTGCTCATGGCTGGTGCTTTAGCACTGGAGCCAAGCTTCCAGCCCCGTTTTTTTCTTTTTTCTTGTTACAAAGACATATGTTTATTTAGTAATGATTATCCACAGGTTGCTATAATCAGCAAAACTGTTTTAAGGGATTCCTTGGATGAGTTGTTTTGTCTCAACCAGTTGTACGTAGGTTATTTGGCTTAATATTGTGATTGACCATACAGTTTACATTCAAAATCTATATACTCAGCGGAAGGAAAAATGAGACTTCCTAATAATTTTAAGAAAATTGCAATTGCAAACACATTTAAATACTTTGGCTACTAGTTCTCAACAGCATATCCTGAAATAAAGTCATAAAGTAGGAGAATTATGAACACACACTCCAGCCCCGTTTTTAATGATTACTTTTGAAACAAGTCTCATGGCTTTTCTGCCTGAGCTGGCTTTAAACTTTGATCCTGGGGTCTCTCTCAGCCTACCGAGTAGCCAGGATTACAGGTGAGCACTGACGTCCAGGAAAAACTACAAATTTCTGTCTGTTCCTCAGAAACCAGTAAGGACAAAAATCAAATCATTAGCTACTTGTAGTCCTTGAGGAATGGGTATATTACAGGGAACGGGTCATAAAAAGAATTTCTACTTTTTATTTCAAATATTTCTACAATGTTTGGAATTTTTCTAAGCATGTATTAATTTTATAACAAAACAGAAGACAAGGGGCTGGGAATATGGCCTAGTGGCAAGAGCGCTTGCCTCGTATACATGAAGCTCTGGGTTCTATTCCTCAGCACCACATATACAGAAAATGGCCAGAAGTGGTGCTGTGGCTCAAGTGGCAGAGTGCTAGCCTTGAGCAAAAAGAAGCCAGGGACAGTGCTCAGGCCCTGAGTCCAAGGCCCAAGCCTGGAAAAACAAACAAACAACAAAAAAAAAATCCCAGAAGACAATAACCACATAGGTGGGAGTAGGAATGTGGCCCAGTGGTAGAACGCTTGCCTAGCATGCATGAAACCCTGTTCAATTCCTCGGTACCACATACATAGAAAAAGCCAGAAGTGGTGCTGTGACTCGAATGGTAGAGTGCTAGCAGGTGAGTAAAAGAAGCTCAGGGACAGTGCCCAGGCCCCAGGACTGGCAAACAACAACAACAACAACAAACCCAACCACATAGGAGCAATGTAGGATAACAATATTGAAATGTACTTCATATCTAATTTTTAAATACCTTTCAATAAAGTCTAGCTTCCTTGTCCATATAGAAGATACTTAACTACAAAACACGAAGCTGATAATGACGGAGATCTATGAACTAGCCCAGGGCAGGGCTGAGCGTCTGCCCCTAGTGACAAGAGTAATGTCAGTGCTTACCCAACAGCGGTAGTTCTGCATCAGATTTAGCCTCACAGCCTGAATGCTACCATCGTAACAGCCAGTGTAAATCTGGAGAAAGAGGTTAACAGTATTAGGCAAACACAAAACACTCAAAAAATAAAAGAAACACAAGCCTAAAGCAAAGTCACCCCCCAAATACTAGAAAGGGGGTATAATTTGTACATCTTCTGGTCTAGACACAGAACACATGCTCCTTAGACAGCCCTTGGGGGCTCTTTCTTGGGTAATGTGGCTCTGAAGAAAGCCGGCAGGTCTCGAAGACAGTCATTTAGTCTTTAACTGGGGCAGCTCTGGCTTCTAACTGGTGTTGAACTTCATTCTAAGGGTTCTACTACTAGAGATTTGAGTAGATCCACTGTGGCTCAACGTCATAATTTTGAAATAAAATAAATCGAGGCTCAGCAGAGACTTGAGTTGGCTTCTACTTTTAGGCTTGCTCTATGTCACGCTGGCCAAGTCTCCTGACTCTACTCACTGTTCTCTTTATATCATGGCTCTAGAAAAAGGGCCGCTTGATTTTTTTTTTTTTTGGAAGCATCTTAAATATGCCTTCTAACGAGTATATCTTCCAACTAATAGATTTTTTTGGAAGCATGTTAAACATATCTTCTAACTAACAGGCTTTCACTGTATTTATAATATTAGTCATTAACAGAAATGGAATATTCAACTCTGCTGCTGGGTTATTCTGTTGGGACAAGGCACAGAGGCACTGGGCAATGAGCACGCTGGAGGTGGCGGGCGGCAGCAGCATCCGTGGGAGAATCGTGGGCAAACACGCTCAGAAGCCCACGCCTGACATGGCGGTCATAACTCACCATGCTTTTATGGATGGTCATGCACATAATCATGTCTTTGTGTCCCCCGTAGACTTGCAGCCGGTCGTGGGACTGCAGAAGGAAGAGAGGAAGAATTAAGAGTTTATTTGCCTTGTGTTGAATAACCCTAGTCCTTTAGTGGCCTGGGGGTTTGAGCTATTCCTGCGCCACTAAACTGAACCACCAGAATAACGTTCATAGAGTCTTCTTAGGAAATCCCCGCAAGGCGGGGAGTTGAGAATTAGGAATATTACAGCCGAAATCCCACAGAGGGAGAGCTGGACAGGTTAAGACCCCGAGGGGTTGCTCTAGAAACTATTTTAAGCGTTGGCCTCCAGGAGGCAAACCTTCAGAACAGCGGTTCTGAGTGGGGACCACGCGAGCCAGCAGATTCATCATTAGCCAGTATGTTTGTGAAAACACACACCCGGGCCCCACCCCAGCCTTGCTGTATCAGAATCCACCCCCAGGCCAGGCTATCATCCCCAGAGTCAAGCGAAATGCTGGGTGTGAATTCTACCTGCAGTTCATAGACTCGCACGAACTTGTCCAGGCAGGCCGTCACCATCACCTTCCCCAGGATGTTGACCACGGTCACCGCGTGGTTGTGGCCTTTGTAGATGCGCACGAGCTCCCCAGTCTGCACGGAGAGGGACAGTCACCAGACGGACGGAAACGGTGGCCCTTAGGATTCTTTCATTCTAGGCAGCCACAGGCAAACGTGGCCGTTCTAACAGCTGAAGAACTCCCACAGCATTCGATACTTACAGGAAATTCGTGAAATGTGACTCTTATTATAGAATCTATTTCTATCTTTGGAAGCAGTTTGAGCATTCCTAATGTAAAAACCTGAAACTCTTAATACTCCAGTCAAGAACTTCTTGAGCACAGACATGGATGTGACAAATGGAAGAAGCCCACGCCTCACCTCATGGGACAGGCCAGCCAAAACATAGGAACACTACAAGGTGTAACATTACCGTAGGCATCGTGTCTGTGAGATGTAAATCAATTTTGTGCTTAAGACTAGGGTCTCCTCCCCAATACGTGTCATTGTAAATGCTGTGAGATCTGAACACTTCAGGTGAGGGCCTCAGGTAAGGGCTGCTCAGCCTGCCCCTTCGCGCCAGCACCGTGTTCATGTGGACAGGGCTATGGTGGGACTGCACGCACCCTGTGTGCAGATCAGGAGCTGAGCTTCCGAGAGGGAGAACTCAGTGCAGCCTCACAGCTGTTTTTATTCATTCTATTTTAGACATATCATAGGCACTGGCCAAAAGCCTCAGCTGCTAGACTTAAAATAAGACCTTATATAAACTTTGGGTCTGTCCTGGATTAAAAATTTTGATGAGGAAACTTTCTAGATTGCTCACTATCACCCAAGAGCACCTGTGTAGCGATGATCATTCCTCCTTTCAGCAGATCAAGGGCCTGACTTAAGAGGTCTGAGGAGCTGTCTCGTTCAACTTGAATGGGCCTCTTTCAGTTTGTGTGAATATGCTCATCCTTGAACTCAGGGTCTGCGAGTTGTCCCTGGGTTTTTCTGCTCAAGGCACCACTCCACTTACAGCTTTGTGGTGGCTAATTGGATATAAAAAGTCTCATGGACTTATTGGCCAAACTGGTTTCAAACAGCTACCCTTGGATCTCAGAATCCTGAGTAGCCAGGAGGATTACAGGCATGAGCCACTGGCCCAGGCTTTAATGGGCCTTTTATGAAAGACGTCCTATATCACACCAACATAGCTTACGTGGATATTATGAGCGTGGACTGACTGGTCACTAGAGCCGCTGAACACAAGGTCATTCACCACCTGCAGGAGAAAGGCTCAGTGAGTTAGGCTCTGTGCAAGCAGCTCAGTTTCCTCTAAAATGTAACACGCACCGGCAAACTGTAACTACCATCTCTGACTCTCAAATGAACACAAAGGTATGAAATAACATATTTAGCAAGCCCCAGCTGGGACTTTACACCTGGCACTAGGCACTCGGATGAACTGACTGTGCACTGGGAGGTTTGTTATCTCTGAAAGAGTACACAAAAGCCTAGAAGGCTGTCAGAGCATACCCGTGCCCCATAAAACAACACTCTTCACTGTTTCTCAGTGAGTACATTAAGTACTTTATCACACTGTGAACCAGACGTAAATAAAAGGACTGCAAGCTGCTTGCTCTTTCCAAGATAGCCGAGTCCCAAACAAAACCCTCCAACAAGCCGCCTCCCCGCCCCCCCCCCCCCCCCCCCCGCCAGCCCTCACGGCTGTCTCTGGCGGTACTCGCCTTCATGCACAGGATGGTCTTGCTGTGGCCCTCCAGCGTCCGCAGGAGCAGCCCGTTGCGTGCGTCGCGCACGCTAATGGTGCAGTCGTAAGAGCCCACCACCAGGAGCTTCCGGGCCCCTTCCTGAGCTGTGGCTAGACAGCTGACCGCCCGGGGGCCGTGGCACTCAAAGATCTCCATGCGCTTGTTGTTCTGCGAAAGCAACCCCCGTGGAGAACGTTCAAGAAACTCACAATACTTCAAAATCAACCCCAAACGCTCCCGACCTTCAAGTCCGCTACTGTGCTCACATTCTCAATCAGAGCCACTGGGAATCCTCATGGCCCGAGCCGGCCACGCCCCTCCCACACGCTGGGCCCTGCCCAGGCTCTCTTCATACCCCATCCCGTAGGAGCAAACTCTTACAGGATAAATGACTTTTTAATCTTATTTAATTTTATTTTTTGCCAGTCCTGGGGCTTGAACTCAGGGCCTGAGCACTGTCCCTGGCTTCTTTTCCTCAAGGCTAGCACTCTGTCACTTGAGCCACAGCGCCACACCTGGTTTTTTCTGTATATGTGGTGCCGAGGAACCAAACCCAGGGCTTCATGCACGCAAGGCAAGCACTCAACCTCTATGTGTCATTCCCAGCTCCATGATAAATGACTTTAACTTCAACCCACACCATTGTGATCCTGATAAGAAATGGACTCTTCCTTATGTTCTTTTCACTTTCCTTAAATTAACATAAACACAGGATCAACCTTTCTTCATTATCTAGCAACAGACTCAACAACTCTTCCTCTGTTTGGTGCCTCTAAAATATATGCCATCTTGTCATGCTGTCTCCAAAAATCTCTATTGAGAACTACCTTAGTAAACTATTTTATTTTATTTCATTGTCAGTCATAGGGCTTGAACTCAGGGTCTGTGTGCTGTCCCTGAGCTCTTTTACTCAAGGCTAGCGCTCTACCACTTTGAGCCACAGCTCCATTTCCAGTCTGCTGGTAGTTTACTGGAGATGAGTCTCATACACTTTTCTGCCTGGGCCAGCTTTGAACTATGATCCTCAGATTTCAGCCTCCTGAATAGCTAGGATTGCAGGCATGAGCCACCAGTGCTCAGCTCTAAACAATTTTATTAAGTTTCAAACTCTCCACACTTTTGTTACCCTGATGCTCTTCTGGCTCTCGTTCTGTGTTATCTCTTATAACGACATTATGGATGCCTTAAATATCTTCACTAATTATCCTTCTGTGATCTAGTCATTTGGTAACTTGGTAACTGTTTATAGTATATAAATAAGGTAGGAGTCTTCACATCTGATCTTAAGTTTCTAACTGGCAAAAACCACAAAGTATTTGGGGCTGGGAATGTGGCTTAGTGATAGTGCTGCCAAGCATGCATGAAGCCCTGGGTTTCATTTCTCAATACCAGGTAAACAGAAAAAACCGTAAGTGGTGCTGTGTCTCAAGTGGTAGGGTGCTAGCCTTGAGCAAAAAAAGCTCAGGGAAAGAGCCCAGGCCCTGAGTTCAAGCCCCAAGACTGGAAAAACAACAACACAAAAAATCCCACAATGGGGGCTGGGGATATAGCCTAGTGGCAAGAGCACTTGCCTTGTATACATGAAGCCCTGGGTTCGATTCCCCAGCACCACATATACAGAAAATGGCCAGAAGTGGCGCTGTGACTCAAGTGGCAGAGTGCTAGCCTTGAGCAAAAAGAAGCCAGGGACGGTGCTCAGGCCCTGAGTCCAAGGCCCAGGACTGGCAAAAAAAAAAAAAAAAAAAAAAAAAAAAAATCCCACAATGTTTTCTACTGCATACCTTAGGTAAGTTCCAGCTGGCATGTAAAATAGGGAAAACACTCAACATACTGCTAGAAAATGACCAGGGCAGGCTGGGAATATGGCCTAGTGGTACAGCGCTTGCTTCACTTTCATGAAGCCCTGGGTTCGATTCCCCAGCACCACATATACAGAAAATGGCCAGAAGTGGCGCTGTGGCTCAAGTGGTAGAGTGCTAGCCTTGAGCAAAAAAAAGCCAGGGACAGTGCTCAGGCCCTGAGTTCAAGCCCCAGGACTGGAAAACAAACAAACAAAAAGCAGCAAAGAAAATGACCAGGGGATATGGTGTTAATCAGTGATAAAACCCATCAATCCACCTTAGGTTACATTTTCCACCCATTTCCACTTTTTCATCCTTCCATATCAACATTTGTTACAAAGCCTCAAAAATGATCTTCCTGCCTCTGCTAACACCAACCTTTCCCAGTCTCAAGAGCCCACAGTGACTTTCTGAAACAATAAGTCAAATCACACAGTGTACTGTAAAGCCTACAAGATGGAGTCCAATTACCTGAACAAAACACGTAAGACCCTCAAGAAATTTCTAATCTTACCCTGGGGCACAGCACACCAAAAAAGATGTGAATGAAAAAGATGTCAATCTATTTGATTAACAAATAGATTTACCTTTCCCTTAGTAAAGAATGAGGCCATGTTGAAGAAAACCTCTACATAAAAGGCCATCCTCAGGATAGCCAAATGACAAGTCATACACCATGGAATTCAGAATCGTTTCTCATGGTGTCGCAGTTAAAATGAAAGACTGGTTTAACCTGTGACTCATTATTTGGCCCCAAGTCTTGAGTCTTGCTTCCACTAGTATCTAGTTCCACTGTGGTCCTGGCACACGCAAGTCTGAGCGGACAGAATGGAAGGTTTGCTTGAGTTACATCAGAAGAGGCTGTGAGTAGCAGCTGGTTGTGTTGTCTCCTCACACAACACAACAGAAATGCCACCTGGGATACCCCGGTCCCCTTGTCCCCGCGCTCATTCTCTCAAATGCAAGGGAATTCAGCCCTCTCTCCCCAGGGCACTGACCTTTATGCTGAAGGTGACCACAGTGCCATTTGCCAGGCCTGCATAGAGGACGCGCCACCTGCTATGAAGGCAGAGAACCCGGTCTTCCAGCTGCAACTGTTCCATGCACTCTCGAGTCTACAGAGCAGAGGGCAGCGGCAAAGGAGGTGTGAAAACAAGTTCTCCATCAAGGAGGAAGAAAACGTGGCAGCACGATGCTGTGGAGGATTATTTTGCATCATGTTCCCCTGTGAACTATGAGGCCAAAGACACCTCCCCCACCCAAGGCCCTAGATAATAATGAAAAACATCTTGAATTTTAATAACGATACATTTGTTTCTAAGAATGTAAAAACTCTTCAAAGGGGGCTGGGGATATGGCCTAGTGGCAAGAGAGCTTGCCTCGTATACATGAGGCCCTGGGTTCAATTCCCCAGCACCACATATACAGAAAACGGCCAGAAGTGGCGCTGTGGCTCAAGTGGCAGAGTGACCAGGACCAGCCAAAAAAAAAACAACAAAAAAAAAACTCTTCAAAGGGTCATATAGTTGAGTCTTACTCTTATAGTTTAATTAAGTGAACAAACATTAAAGCTAAAGCTGTATTTCGTATTTAAAAAGGGAAATGGTGATTATAGTTGTATATTCTGTTTTTCTTGTTCCAGTACTGAGGCTTGAATTCAAGGCCTTGACCTCTTGTTCAGATTTTATTCTCATCGTTCTACTACTTGGGCGCCACTTCCACTTCCAGCTTTTTGCTGATTTATTGGAGGTAAGCATCTCATGGGTTTGTCTGCCCAGGGTGGCTTTGAACCTCAATCCTCAGATCTCAGGCTCCAGAGTAATTAGGCACAGGTATGAGCCACCAGTCTCCCCAGCCTATGGGGATAGCAGCGCTATGGATAGTGAGAAGTGAGTAAATACAGAAAGTGGGGTTTATGTCTAAGTCCCATAGCATCCCCAAGGTGCTTAATCAGTGTGTGAACCTAGGTTCAGAATCAGAAGCAACACAGTGAAATGGGTAGATCGAAGCAGCTAGGTGCTGCTTCTCACAGTAAGTGGTCAGGGCTCAAGGGGGTGACTTCATTTCCCGGGACACGCCCACCTTAGCATTATAGCAGCGGATGGTGTGGTCGCTGGAGCCGGTGTAAAGGGCCGCGTTCTTCCCGGAGGTCTGGGTGGCCAGGAGGCAGTTCACTTTGGAAGTATGGCCCTCAAAGACACCAGTGCATTTCCGACTCTAAAGTCAAGCAGAAGGCAGACTGTTACTGAGGGATACAGGACTGTTGTCAGTGAGAAGATGAAAGGCTTTCAGGTCGTGGCTGCCTTTTCTCAGTGCCTGCAGCATGCCAGGCGCACAAAATGTGCTCAACAAATCTTTGTTCTTCCAAAGCCTAAGAAACAGTCACAAGTTCTGTACCTGCAGCTGTCATCGGCTTGTAACAATGTGCCATGATACAAAAAAACAAAAAAAAAAAAGCCCAGGTCCTACTGGAGGAAGGGACTGGGAGAGAATGAGGGAACAGAAGACACTGTGTGAAAGGAAACGTACTCATTACCTGACTCATGTAATTCTAATCCCTCTGTGTATCACCTCTATAATAACAGTAAATTACTTTAAAAAAGAAAAAGGTTCACTCTTTTGAAAGTAATGAGCATCAGCTGACACATCTGAGGGTGTGCAGAAGCACTGCTCTCCTTAGTAACTTGCACAGGGGAAACTGCCTCCTCTAACACCTCCCCAACCTTCCCCCAAACACCCCTCTCAACAGCCCCGGGGTAGAATGTGTCTGACCGGCTCTACTGGTGAAATCCCACCCCCCTTTGCCACAGGCCTCGGCACAGAGACAAAAGCACAGGACCTTTTCTGGTGGGGAGAGAGGCACCTGACAGAATCACCTTGCAGGAAGGTGAGGGCCGAGAAGGCAAAGTGGAGAGAGAATGAGACACCCAGCCCCAGGGGACCTACTGAGTTGCTGGCTCAACTACATCTAGAGTCAGTCCCTCAACTGGCAGGAACTTCCCGGTAGGATTTTCTTAAGCTGCAACCAGAACCACTCATCAACGCGTTACATTCCCTTACCACCAAGTTATAAACCCGGACGGTTGTATCCGCTGAACAGGTATACAGTAAGTTTCCAAATATCTGTATTGCGTTCACTGCTGCTTGGTGGCCCTCAAAGCTTCCTTCTGTAGGCTCATCATCCTCACCTGGCTCTGAAGATATTTCTAGAAGACAAGAACCATTTTCAGAGACAAGTGTGCTACAATCTGAAAAGATACTCAAAAATCAGAACCCTGTGCCAGGTGTGGTGGTGCTTGCCTGCAGTCCAGACTACGTGGGAGGGAGAGATGGGGGACCGCTCATCACTGAGTAGGAGAACAGAAAAGGGAATCAAATGAAAGATGGGAGCACAGGATTTGAAGACAGGGTGCTGGCCAAGGCAAGGCTTCTAGTGTTCTAGTGCAACCCAACACCCTACCCTAGCTCCTGTTCTGTAGCTGGATTCCCCCCCCCTCCCGCCCCCATGGCTAATTTGAAATGGAGCAATTATTATTACCTGAAGAGTTTTTTGATCCTTTTAAGGAGGAGATCACAGTCTGGGTTTCTGCCACACTACAAAATAAGAGCAAAAGTTCTCCTTAGTGTGTGAAAACAAGGCAGGCAGCAAACAAAAAATTTCCTAACTCAAACCACTGCTCTTGAACAACGGGCCATGTAAATAATAAGAAATCAGATTGTTCTGCTGAAATTTCTTTATGAAGAGAAACAAAAGCATCGTGAACAGTGATTACTTAAAATGGGTCAAGAGACAAAGCAGAAACATCTCCAACTGCCAAGGAATGATTCTTCCACATCTGTAATATCTCCTCTTTTAACATAAATTTAACTTTTTAAAACAAATTCAAGTAGAACAAAAGATCGGTGAATGCCACGGCTGTTGGCATTTTCTCACATTTCCATATTCTCACCTCACTGGGGTGCCATCCTTGTAGGGAGTGCCAATCTCACTGGTAGAGCTCACTTCATCATACCCAGAGCGAGAAGTTTCCAGTGGGTTTTGCTCGGCTGAGTTCCAAGTATCCTTTTTCGATGGGCTGTCGGGCTTCTCCTCTCCAGACTCGGACGATTCAATGGCCACCACTTCTAACTGAGGATTCATCACTTCTAGGACCTCCAGAGACGAGTCACTCTCTTGCTCACCTCTCACGCTCTCTTGGTCGGGCTCAGGTCTGCTGTCTTCCCAGGTAGAGGTTGTTACTTTGCCCCCTTTAGTGAACTTCCCAGCTTTTACTTTCCTTACAGGTTTAGCAGTGGACACGTCCTGCTCCGTGTCGCTGTTCTCAGGAACGTGGGCAGCCCGGAGTGTTTTCTTCTTCCGAAGTTTCTTCTTCTTCTTGTTTCCCCTGGGCTCGGCGGAGGGCAGGCTGGACTCCGCCTGCTCAGCTGCCCAGTGGGCTTCCTTCTGCACAGGGGTTTCTGAAGTCAACGATGACCTCAGTAAAGAGCTGCTACAGGCTTCGGGTCCACAGTGGCCCTTGCCTGACGCTTCCCCTTTCTGTAGATTCGGAAGGTCAGGTGACGGAGAAGATGGAGAGTTTTCTTGGCTTCTACTACATCCGTGTCCCACAGAAAGTTTCAGATCCTGGCCGGGTTCATGGCCACTTTCTGTCAGCTCTGAAACGCTCTGCCCTGCAGGGAGGACTGGACAAAGCGGCCCACTGTCATTCAGCTCTCCTGAGTTGAGAAGAAAACGAATTAATGCATCTTTTTGTGTATTTGTTGTATATAACCCTAGCCTGCAAATTACTTACCACGGACTGGATCTGTACCAAATCACAAAACCATGACTGCTAATTCATCCCTCAGGTTCTCAGAACCTACACAGACCGTTCCTGTTAGAGACTCCCCACCCTTTGTCTCGTGTTGATCTCAAAAACAATCATTAAAAGCTGGGTGCTGCTGGTTCATGCCTGTAATCAGGCCTAACTATTCAGGAGGCTGCGATCTGGAGGATCACAGCTTGAGGCCAGTCTAGGCCAAAAACTTTACTAGACTTGAGCTCCAAAATAACCAGCAAGAAAACCAAAACAAAACCAGTAGCTAGGATGACAGGTGTGAGCCTCGCGCCCTGCTCACTTGGCCTCTTCACTCCCAGTTGGCACGCTACCATTTGAATCACAGGTCTACTTCTGGCTTTTTAGGTAAGAATTTCACAGATTTGTCAGCCTGGGCTGGGTTTAACCAGGATCTTCAGTCTTCCCAGTAGTTAGGATTATTACAGGTGTGAGCCACCATTACAATATTTTTACAAATCTTAAATAGTAAGCATATAAACATAACATTCAATATGAAAGATAACATACATCTGATACTGGAAATAGATTAGCATTTGATAGGGCACTGGTAGCAAAACTAGGGTAATTTCTCAGATTCTCTAAAAAAAAAATCACAATGCTAGTTTGCTTCGACTTGATTTTCAATATGGCATTATTATGCTTATGAAAACTTCTAATAGGATTTTACAAAGCTAAGAAATTATTCTCTGCTGGGGGCCAGTGGCTTATACCTGTAATTCTAGCTACTCTTAGGAAGCTGAGATCTGAGGATCCCGGTTCAAAGCCAGCCTGGGCAGGAAAGTCTATAAGACTCTTATCTCCAATTAACCACCAAAAAGCTGGCTGGAAGCAGAGCTGTGGTACAAGTGGTAGAGTGCTAGTCTAGAGCAAAATAGCTCAGGGACAGCACCCAGGCCCTGGTTTCAAGCTCCAGGAGCTTTATAATAGCATTATGGACTTCTCCCACAAAGTAGCCAAGTTCCTGTTGGATGTCCCCGCCCCCCCCCCTCCCTGGCCAATTGCATCTAAGGCTTTTATCAGTCCTATCTTGTATATGAAACAAACCCAGGTGAATGCTCAGAAGTTCAGGATATATGTTGCATCCAGAAAACCAGCTGAGCCGTTTCAACCTATACATCACAAAAGCCAAAAAAATTCTACACCTACATGCTTTAACACTATGCCCTTTAGGTTTTAAAGTAAGTCAGTAAACTTAGGTTACAGACAATTAGGAAAAGATTTAAATTCCCTGAAGCATTTTAAAATAATCCTATGTGAAGCTCATTTCAAAGACAAATTGTAACAGGGGCTGGGGATATAGCCTAGTGGCAAGAGTGCCTGCCTCGGATACACGAGGCCCTAGGTTCGATTCCCCAGCACCACATATACAGAAAACGGCCAGAAGTGGCGCTGTGGCTCAAGAGGCAGAGTGCTAGCCTTGAGCGGGAAGAAGCCAGGGACAGTGCTCAGGCCCTGAGTCCAAGGCCCAGGACTGGCAAAAAAAAAAAAAAAAAAAACAACAAAGACAAATTGTAACAACTGTAGTTTCACCATGCGAGGATGCCTAGATTGATAGACATTTGTCCTAAAAGTGTCCCCACTCTCTGGTGCCCAGTGAGGGAGAAGCTGCTTACCGTGAGTGTGCAGTGATTCCTTGGACACACTGACATCAGAGCCCTGTGACCCCGAATTCGCACTCCTCTCCTGTTCGGGGGACATGGGCTCTTGTTTAATCTGAACTGATGAATCTGGAGTAGGGCTGCTGCCCTGAGCTTGGAAAGTAGACGTGGCTAGCTGGAGAGGGGCTCTGGCGGAGGATGGAGACACGTGGGAAGGAGCTGCCTCCAGGAAAAGGGGGAAGAAGGGATTAGGCAACAGCGTGTTGTCAGCGGCCGGCTGAGATCTGTTTCTTGCTTCTTGGGGTAGGCTGCAGGGAACCTGGTCTGGCTGCTCAGAAGGTTCATATGTCTCTAGAATGAGGGGGAAAAAAAAACAACAGAAATGCAAACTATCTTACCTGAATAGTCACTTGTTTTAAGCCAATCTTCAATCTATACAACTACAGGGGTGTACAAGTAAGACAGGCATCAATATTTCAAGTCATTTAAATGACTTACCCAAAGATATATTGGCACTTAAAGAAGAGTAAATCTGCCAAGAGCCAGTGGCTCACATCTACAATCCTAGCTACTCGGAAGGCTGAGATTTGAGGATTGATATTTGAAGTCAGCCAGGGCAGGAAAACCCTTAACGACTCTTATCTCCACTGAACTAGCCCGACAAAACAAAGCTGCAATTGGAGCTACAGTTCAAGTGGTAGAGCGTGATCCTAGAGCACCCAGGCCCTGTTCAAGCCCCAGCACTGGTGGATGGGGGCGGGGGCAGGGACACCCAACACCAACATGGGAATACGTGGTAGAGCACGTGTCCAGTCTGCACCAAGTCCGGACTCCAATTCCCAGGACCACAAATAAACAAATGAAAACTTCTCAGATGGGCACCAGTGGCTCCTGTTTGCAATCCTAGCTACTTGGAAGGCCGAAATTGGGAAGATCATGACCCAGGTTGTGGGCTTAGATAAAAAGTAAGACCCTATCTCAAACTACCAGTGCAAAAATAGGGCCAGAGACATAACAGCAGCAGAGCAACTACCTAGCTACAGTACTGCTAAAATGAAAGGGGAAGGAGTTTTCAAGCACAGTGCCTTCCTAAAGCCTAGCAAGTACAAGCCCTGAGATCAATCCTTATTTTTTTATTTTTTTTTTTGGCCAGTCCTGGGCCTTGGACTCAGGGCCTGAGCACTGTCCCTGGCTTCTTCCCGCTCAAGGCTAGCACTCTGCCACTTGAGCCACAGCGCCGCTTCTGGCCGTTTTCTGCATATGTGGTGCTGGGGAATCGAACCTAGGGCCTCGTGTATCCGAGGCAGGCACTCTTGCCACTAGGCTATATCCCCAGCCCTCCATTTTTTTTTTTTTAAACCCTAGTACTAATAAGGATTGATCTCGGGCTGGGGATATAGCCTAGTGGCAAGAGTGCCTGCCTCGGATACACGAGGCCCTAGGTTCGATTCCCCAGCACCACATATGCAGAAAACGGCCAGAAGCGGCGCTGTGGCTCAAGTGGCAGAGTGCTAGCCTTGAGCGGGAAGAAGCCAGGGACAGTGCTCAGGCCCTGAGTCCAAGGCCCAGGACTGGCCAAAAAATAAAAATAAAAAAATGGAGGAAGAGATGACTTGATACTTGTGTTCCAGGTATTTTGCTTCCTAACACCAAAAGCTCACATCTCCAATATTAAGCATTTGTGAGACACACAGTCCCCAAGCCCTTCACAGATAAAAACCAAGAAAACATGACGATGCCTGTGATCTTCTGACCGCTTCTCTTTCCTCTGCCTAGAGAACAATAATGTGTAAAGGGCCGGGCTCCGTGTACCTTGTAATCCCTGTAGAATTTGTATTCGATGGGTCCTCAGCGCACTCATCTCCATAGTTATCTAAAAAGAAAACACCTTGTTAGGCATTCTGAAATCCACCTTCTGAGTGGTTTCCCTCAGACCAGCCCAAACACTGTTACCTGCTGCTTGAGCATGAGCAGCCTCTGAACTTCCACATACGCTGTCTGCAGGGCTGCCCGGGCCTGTAGAAGGTTGTTGTCCATGCACTGAAGTGATTTGCTTAGTTCTTCCTCTCTCAAGGAAATATTCAACAGCTGGTCAACCTGAGAACGTTCTGCTGAAAGAGACAATAAGGTCTCAATTAATAACAAGACCCCCTTTAATCATGCAGAAACACAACAGAGGCCAAAAGAATAGTTCACAGATGGCACATTCTAGCTCTAAAAACCATAGGTTTGCCCCCCTTCTGGTTTCCCTGGCTAGAAGCTAACTCCTCTATCTGTCAATCACTCACCTGCGATTCATGCAATCACCTTCCCACAGGGAGAGTTACAGAAGCAGTAATAACTTCTCTCCAGAATTCACAAGAGAAAAGCAGCTAAGATGCCTCAGCGGGAAAGTGAAAGAAATGAGAGTAAAGGAGCAAGAGGGATAATGTTTTTACTAACTTGCTGGTTCCTTTTCATCTCACTGAAAAGGCCCCATGAGACTTCCTGGCTTTTTTTGCCAGTATGAAGGAAAAACCAAGATAACCTGTTGAAAGTGTTTTAAGGGAGGAGTAGGATAGAGAGCAGGAGGGTGGGGAGGGAGACATCATATACACGCGTAGAACTGTCACAAGGAAACCTTCTTGTACAGCTAATATGTGCTAATAGAAAAAAGAAAAACAAAACGACAACATGAAATGGAGTGTTTGATGATCACCAGCTATGTTATGTCAAACTGAAAAAAGGTATAAGTTCTAGAAGAACAAATTCCTGTGGCTGGAGTACAGCTCAGTTCATGTGAGGTGCTGGGTTTCACCCACAGGGCACCCCCTGAGCTGCCAGGATATTCTGCACCATACCTTTCTTTCCTTTAATTTTCCTTCTTTTATTTTTTCTTTCAAGACTTGGGAGTTCAGGAGAAGATCCATCCTGAGGGGATAAAAAAATTAAATAATCTTAAATAGGTAGAGGCTACTGTCCAAGAGGAAAAAAGAATGAATTCTTAGTTATATACTGTTCTTCACTTGCTACCATCTCTACCAAGGTGTCCTACACACAGTCAACTATTAGTTAAATGAAAGTATCTTTTAAAAGACAGAGGGCTGGTGGAGAGACTCAAGTGGTAGAAAACCTGCCTAACAAGTAAGTATGAGGTCCTGAGTTCAAACCCCCAGTACTATTCCCGCTCAACTCCCCAAAAGAGAGAAAGAAATAGACTAAGGTTATGGACTTCCCACCTTCCCAGGGTATCTCGGCAGACAATTCCACTTTAATTTGAGCAAGCAACCTTTTACAAGAAGCTAAAGCATCCATAAAAAACAACACCTCAAAACACTTAGCTTTTTCAAAAAACAGTTTCTAGGGCTACAAGTGTAGCTCAAGTAGCAGAGCACCTGCTTAGTAAATGTCAGACTCCAAATTCAAACCCCAGTAATGCCAAAAAAGAGAGAAGAAAAAAGTCTAATTTTTAGCCTACAGTACCTAACAGTAGCTCTTACATAGTGTCTAGCCCAGAGGAACAGAACAAAAATTTGCTGGAATTTTCTGATTATTATATTTAGAAAAAAACTCATTTTATCCCAGTGCCAAATTTTAGCTTCTAGCCACCTTCTTTTTAGAAAGGATCCTGAGAGGGCTGAGTGACGGAATGGTGCATGGTCAGAAACGGTGGTATCACTGAAAAACTCTTAAAGGGTCCCGCTGAGAAGCTAAGGGACAAAAGACAGTTATGAAGGCTAAAAATATTTCTATTACTATGCTCATATTTATGCACTAATAGTATCATACCACTTTAGAGTCAGGCTTCTTAGTCAAGAATTTAACAACCATATACACTCTGCACATGCAAAAGCAGCACGCCTTTCTGGAGCACAACAGATCACTCCTCAGAAAACAGATTAAGTTACAGTTGAAGATACGCCATACCCATGGTCAGGTGACACAAAGAACCATTGGGCTGGAGACTCATTTTAGCAATGACTTCATATTTTCCTGGTACTGTACATTCATATTATGTTACACCTAATTTAGCAGACCTCCTAAAAGTAACCAGTGGGATGAAAAAGTACGAACTCACAAGTTTCCTGCTCCAGAGTGGGAACAAACACAATCCCAAACCGAGAGCCCAAGGCTCCCACCTACAATCCTAGCTACTTAGGAGACTGAGATGTGAGGATCACAGTTCAAAGCCAGCTTAGGCAGGAAAGTCTGTTTGACTCTTATCTCCAATTAACCACCATAAAACTGGAAGTGGTGGGGCTGGGGATATAGCCTAGTGGCAAGAGTGCCTGCCTCGGTATACCCGAGGCCCTAGGTTCAATTCCCCAGCACCACATATACAGAAAACGGCCAGAAGCGGCGCTGTGGCTCAAGTGGCAGAGTGCTAGCCTTGAGCAAAAAGAAGCCAGGGACAGTGCTCAGGCCCTGAGTCCAAGCCCCAGGACTGGCCAAAAAAAAAAAAAAAAAAAAAAAAAAAACTGGAAGTGGTGCTGTGGCTCAAAGTAGTAGAGCATTAGTCTTGAGTGACAAAGCTCAGGGACAGCACCCAGGTCCTGAGTTCAAGCCCCATGATCGAACCAAAGAAAAAAGCACAATCCTGGATTCCTAAGTATGATCAGAGTTAAACTTTCCTTTATCAACCACTATTACAGAAGAGATGGTCTCTGAAAGGCGCAGGGACTCATACTCACCCCAGTGGCTCTTCGTTTCTTCCTAACACTCTGGCTGTCATTTTGCTCGGTGCCAGAGGTACAGCTACTGTCTGTGGCTGCATCTGCTAAGGTGGAGATGGCAAGGGCTGAGGCTGCATTTGACGACAGAGAGTTTCCTTCTCCATTATTCTCCTGGGCATTCTGTTGCTCTGACAAGGGTGTAGACTTCTGCTGGCTGGCCAAGTCTTTGGCCAAATGCACCAATGGCATTACAGGGTCAGCGGGTAGCTGGGTACTGTGTTGCCTTTGGGAGCCAATGTTCTCAGCCCTTTCACTTGCTCTGAGGGAGGCGGCCAGAGGGACCACTTCCTGTTTAAGGCACAGGGTCGCTTTCTGACTCTGTGCAGCAACAACGTGCTGAGGCTCTTTTTCTTCACCAGTACCTTCCTCGTTAAAGAAGCTATACACAGAAGGAGCCCTATCCATGACCACGCTGCTCTCAGAAAGGCTTCGCTTTCTTGCCAACCCAGGGGATGAGCAAATGGAAACACCTTCCCAGTGGAATCCTTCTAGACTGGACAGATCAGGATCCTCATCTAAATCCAAGACCTCTTGCTCATTTTGAACCAGAGGGACCATTTCAATGCCAAACCTTAAAGAAAGAAAAACAAAAACAAAAGCACAAATCAGACACAGTTGTCAGGAGGAAGACTTTTTAAAGATCCAGGCAAATGAATAAATAAGACTCTCCCCGTCCTCCTAGAGACCACCATATGGTAGTCATAAAGGGAATATAAATACTGCAGTGTTACGAGTAGTAAATATTCATATATACCTACGAAAATATACATCAAGGAAAAAATTGAGGGTTTTATGTTAAATGGAGCCTGAAACCTATAAATCATTTAAAAGCAAACAAAATAAGCAAAAGAACAGGAAAAAGCTTATAGGACATTTATTAAATGCCAAGCACTATACTAAGAAATTCATACTTATAATTTCATGTACTAATCCCAGGCCTGGGAAAGTGAAAGGATATAAGATAAATATATTATTTCAACCAGGACAAAAATAACTCCAAACCTGGAGATTATATATATATATATATATATATATATATATTCGAATACTGCAGAATTAGAATTTTCAAGTAGCAAACCTATTTTGAACATCCCTTTACAACTCAGAACAGAACCTCAACATAAGGTAATAGCCAAATGTTATACAAGCACTTAGTAGAAAGCATTCTGGGCTCCTAAGCAGAGTGGCCCAAGTAGGATTTACAAGAAGATGCACAGTTAGAGACACACATTTTTATGCTATCACTTTCTAATCCCTTTAAACTCAAAGTGATGGATTCTGATGTATTCTCTGCTAGGAGAGACTTTATTCCACTGTCATAAAATTTCAGTCATGCTGGGCAGTTGCGTCCCACCTGTAATCCTAGCAACTCAGGAGGATTGCCATTAAAAGCCGTCCAAAGCAGGAAAGCCCATGAGACTCCTCTATCCACTTAACTACCAAAAAGCCAGAAGTGGCGCTGTGGCTCAAGTGCTAGAACACTAGTCTTGAGCAAAAGACGCTCAGCATAGTACCCAGGCCCTGAAATCAAGCCCCAGGACCAGGATTAAAATATATGTATTTGGGGCTGGGGATATGGCCTAGTGGCAAGAGTGCTTTCCTCATATACATGAGGCCCTGGGTTCGATTCCCCAGCACCACATATACAGAAAACGGCCAGAAGTGGCGCTGCGGCTCAAGTGGCAGAGTACTAGCCTTGAGCAAAAAGAAGCCAGGGACAGTGCTCAGGCCCTGAGTCCAAGCCCCAGGACTGGCCAAAAAATAAAATAAAAAAATATATATATGAAATAATCATCTGACATTAAAGTAAATCAGACATCTACAATGGATATTTTTGGCAAACATTTAATTAAATGGAACAGGAGGGAGAATTCTTTTGGCCAAAGCCAAAGGGCAACTTTAAAAGAAGGTAAGAAAGAACAATACATACTACTGGAAAAGGCACACACCTGGGTAAGCCTTTGCCTAGCTCTTGCTTTTTCTTGGTTACTTGCTGAATGACCTGTTCCCAGTTGACATTTCTCCGAGACGCATTTAGAATTTGTCGCAGGGTCGGCTTGAGCCCAGATTCCTTCTCTGTTTCGCTCTTCCGGTGGCCACTGATGTTGCGAATGCGTCGGGCACTATTGAGGTTTGGCTCGGGCAGGTGGGCTCCACTTTTGCTCTTCAAACTAATGTGGCGAGTTAGATCCCTCTGGAGTGAGGCTGGAAAGCCTAGCTTGCTTAGTTCAGGCAGAAGAGGGCCTGAGGTCTGACTACTGTCGTTTTTTTGAAGCTCTGCATCCAGACCAGTATTCTCAAAGCTCTCTGTTTCCAAGAGTGGGTGTGACTTCGCGGGATCGTCGCCCTGTGTGTCTTCTGGAGCAGTTTTTGAGTCTAGCAGTAGACCAGTGTGTGGACTGGCTATGGGTGCCACTTGCAAGTCGGATTCTTTCTGGAGAAGTGTGGGATTGCTTGGGGAGGTGGAAGGCTTCCTGCACATTTTCAGGCTCTGCTCATCTCCTTTCTCATCAGCAGGGTGAGTGCTACAGGACAAAGCTTCCGTTGCTGCAGAACCCAGGGTGGTCCTGGTTTTGGGTTCACACTTTTCCACGTCTGATGCCTCTCCATCGCTTTCATCTTCGAATGCGGGTACTGGAAAGTCAACCTTCACTGATCCCTTTTCAGACTCTTCCACATTCCTACTTGCCTTCTTGTGGCTCCTGGTTCTTTTAGTAGAAGAGCTGGGGAGTGTCTTGGGACCCTGTAGCCCTTCCTGGAGGACTTTCTCTGATGTGTCACGTAGATTCTCCTCAGGTTCCTTTGGAGTGCCAGATGTAGTTTTGTTCCCTTTTAAACCTCGAGGACAAGGACTACGCAACTTGGAGCCATAAGAAGAGCCATGGTTGTCTTCTGAAGTGGGTTTGTTCAAGGGATTCGAATGTTCCTCAGGAATCTGAGAATGGGCTTTGGTGGGTTTTGAGGGGTTCTTTGAATCCTGTTTTTGAGGACCAGCTTTCGTGTCGGGAAGTGGGAGGAGAGGGGACTTCAGGGGTGCTTTCTTCTCTGAGTTACGCTGTGGTTCTGGCTGTCTTGTATGGGGGCCGTCCCTCCCCTCACAGGAAGCAGTACCCTCAGGAATGGCTTTGTTATTAACAAGCCCAGAATGTATTTCTTTTTGTGTTTTTAGCATTGGGGAATTATTTGTTTCATCTGTTTGAGGCTCTTGTGATCCTGCAGTTATCAAGCTAAAATTAAAAAGAGGTTTATCTATCATTTCTGACTTGTTGCTAGTGATTTCTTTCAATCCAGACAGTAAATCCAGATTTTTCTGGGAAGGGTAGGGAGTCCAACGGCGGAACTTTTCCCTTGTTCCATTGCCATTCTTGCCATTCTTGCCATTCATTTTGGAAGCTGGGGGGTCTGTTTGTTTAGTATTTTGGCTTTCTGATGGCTCGAAATTGAATTCAAGCAAACCTTCTGAGGGAAACGTATTGCTTGCAAATCCTTCAGAAGGACCTCTGTATGTGCTGGCCTTGTCTTTCTCCTGCCACTGCCATTTATACCGTTCTGGATTGTACTTGCCGGGCTTATTCAATTTCTTGTTCCATGGCACAGATGTGTCTTCCATTTGATAGTTCGAGTTTCTGCTTCGGCCTTGTTGGAATTTGTCTCCCGGGCCATTGTAATTCCAGCTATTTGCACTACGTACATTGGATTTCCAGTTTCCGTTGTTGTTGTTCATATGCCAATTGGGAAATCCACCTGTTCCTTCAGAATGCCAATTGGAATTCCTTCCTGTAGCATTATAATTCCAGTCTGCCATCCCACTATTCGGATGCCAACCACTGCCAGAATTGTGGTTGTGAAACCAGCCTGAGGAGCCTCTTGCAATACCATTATGCCACCCAGGACTTCCTCTTGGCCCACCGGTGTTCCTCAAAGAATGTGAAAAGTTATTTTTCCTATTACTAAAGCCATCATTTTCCCATTTCCAGTCCCGCTGTGGAGGCCCACGATGATGCCTGGCTGATTGACCATAATTCTCTCTGTCTTGATAAGGGATTCGGTCTTCTCGTCTCCATTGGGGTTGCCTGTCATCTGACTTTATTTCTTGGCTGCTTTTTGAAGATTCATTTTGTCTGGGGGGGGGGCGGGGAGAAGAAAAGTATCTCATTAAAGGAATTCTGCTTCCTTTTAAAGGCATAACCCATAAAACATTTCCCTTTATTCTCCTCCACATGCAGCCACCTATGTTGGTTTCTAACAGTGGCTGCTTTCATATCTTTGGATGATCTGGTTAAACTTATATACCTCTATTAATTAACTTAAAAGTAAACAATGTATTATTTCATGTATCATCTTAGAAATAATAAAAGCTTGACATTACCCTCCTTCTCTTGATTCTGAAGTTTATTTCAGAATGCTCTGGTACAATGTTCCTATTTTCCTGTGACTCCTTTTAAATCATGTAACTTTTTCAAAGTACAACTATATATCTTGTAGTTATTATTATTAACTCAGTTGTATGTTCATTCAGCTGCCCTTCAAACCTGTTTTCCTTCTGAAAAATAATTCCTTAATCTAATTTTAAATGGTTAGATTATACTTCGTATGGCTTCTTTCATGAATCCACACTTTATTATGTCCCTACTTAATGGCTGTTACTATAATAAGAAAACTTCTGTGTATACTTCCTGTCTGTGATGGCTTAAAACTAAGGCAAACAAAAGGAGTGAAATGCATACAACAAATAAGAAGTGCCCACAGTCAGTGCTACAAGGAGTGCTGAGACCTAGTGAGCTAAGAAGCTATAGTCATAATACCATGTTCCTTTACAAACTGTTGCATGCCTCGTATAGTGCTTAGCATGTAGTAGGTGCTGAAAATGCTGGCACTAATACTAAATTTTCCTATCCACCCAGTCATGTCAGGCATTTAATGCTGAGTACTACTTCACATAGATTAGTTTGTGTAACTTGTACAGTCCTGAGACAAGGATTCTTATTATTCTTACTTTTAGATGGCGGACAAAACTGAAGAGTAGAGTGATCCACCAATTTTCCTAGTGTAAAAAAGTGGCAGAGATTTGAACCTGGCACTGGTTGCAGTGTTTACGTTCCCAAGCTCTAGGATTTATCAGAATGAAAACAACATTTCTGTAGTTGAGTTCTTCTCTCTAAATTTCACTTAAATCGTAAACTCAGTGCTGACTTTATTATTTATTTAGTCTTTTCTTTTTGCTACTGGTCCTTGAAACCAGGGAGTTCACTGAGCTACATGCCAGCCCCTAACACTGACTTTAATGCTTGAACAGCTTTTAATGTCGAAAAGATCTTAAGCACAATTGGAGTTCCTTCCCTTTTTGTAAGATGGGACTAAAAATATATGAAGGCTAGGCACAGTGGCTCATATCTGTAATCCAAGCACTCGTGAGGGCAAAGCAAGGAAATTGCCAATTTGAAACCTGACTAGGCTTCACAGTGAGTCTGCCACTAACTGGGCCACATAGAAAGACCCTAACTCAAAAGTTCAAACACCCACTTACATTATCAGTGACACCCAGGTCTAAATACATGACCTGAAGTAGTACATGTTATTATATTCACTAGCAGCAGCTTTCACTGCTGACATTAACCCAGATGCTCTTGTCATTTTAATTTCTAAACAACAGTCAAGTTTTGACATTCAAAAGAACCAGGAAGCAAGGGTTTCCCAATGACTGATTACTAGTGAAATCAGAAATAAGCAAATTGGGAGAAAATCACACACAAAGTGCCTAGATTGGTGGGATAATAGCATCCAGAAAACCCAATTTCATAAGAGGAAAAAAAACAGAGGCAAAACCCCCAAAACAAAAAACTTACATTAAGAAATATAAGCCTGGTGCTGGGAATGTGGCCTAGTGGTAGAGTGCTTACCTAGCATGCATGAAGCCCTGGGTTCAATTCCTCAGCACCACATAAACAGAAAAAGTCGGAAGTGGCGCTGTGGCTCAAGTGGCAGAGTGCTAGCCTTGAGCAAAAAGAAGCCAGGGACAGTGCTCAGGCCCTGAGTCCAAACCCCAGGACTGGCAAAAAAAAAAAAAAAGGAAGGAAGGAAGGAAGGAGGGCAGGCAGGCAGGCAGGCAGGAAGGAAGGAAGGAAGAAAGGAAGGAAAGAAGGGTGGGTCTGATGTCCATGGCTCACAGCTGTGATTCTAGCTTCTCAAAAGGCTGAGATCTAAAAACTGAGGATCAAAGGCAGCCTGAAAAGAAAAGTCTATGAAATTCTTTTCTCCAATGAGCTACCAGAAGGCCAAGAGGGGAAAAAAATTCAAACCTCAGTACCAGAACACACACACATACACACACACCCCAGCTGTGTAGTAGTAAAACCTGGCACCTGGGAAGGTAAGAAAGGAGGATCTCAAGTTTAAGGCCAGCCTGAACTATACAAGATTAAGGACAGCTTGTGCTACGTATCAAGGCCCATTCCTCCAAAAATATGTAAGTAAATACGCATTTTTTTAATTAGAAGATTTACATAAAAGATCCTCATGGAAACAAAAAATTCAAACAATAAGTATATTAATGTCTAGGGGGCTGGGGATATGGCCTAGTGGCAAGAGTGCTTGTCTCATATACATGAGGCCCTGGGTTCAATTCCCCAGCACCACATATGCAGAAAATGGCCAGAAGTGGCGCTGTGGCTCAATTGGCAGAGTACTAGCCTTGAGCAAAAAGAAGCCAGGGACAGTGCTCAGGCCCTGAGTCCAAGCCCCAGGACTGGCCAAAAAGAAAAAAAAAAAAAAAAAAAAAAAAAAAGAAAAAAAAAGTATATTAATGTCTAATTTACTAAGATGTGTCTTGTCTTCTGAAAATGTTTAACCATTTACAGGTAAGTTATTAATGGCTCATAAGTGTGTAGGAAAAAAGCCAAAGACAATGTCCAAGAGGCTCAGCTTCCGAAAACAGGAGTATGAACCACTGGTGTACTACAAGTACTAAGAATGTCATTTGAAGGACTCAATGATCCAAAACCCATGCTGCTATTGACATTTTAAGACCAAGTTGATCAAAAAAACTCTAATATATATAGTAAAGACTACATTTTTCCCTACCTATATTCAAATCTCTAAAAAGGAGGTAGACAGGAAAGTATAACTAGCATTCAAAGAGAAAATTTTGTTTCAGAACTGGAAATGTTTCTCATCATGTCTTAAGACTTGAAAAACTATCCTCTCATAAATTATTCTTGTACTCATATCTGAAAATTCCTCCCCATTAAGTAAACTCTTTAGGCTATAAAATCAGCAAAGTAAAATCACAAGAGTTTATTAAACTTGAATGCATAATGCAGGTATAAATTATAATGCAGGTATAAAATTATGCAACACAAACCAGAAAAAGTTACACTGGTCTAACAATGTGTCAAATTTACAATATAAACTTACTCAATAAATATTATAAAAGTACTTAAGAGCAAATCAAGCACTGTGGTGGTCACTGGGGATTCAAAGACAAATCAGGTTTGTCAGAAGTGGAATGCTAATTCCTGTATTCCTAAGAGATACTGATTGGGGCAGTACGGAAAAAAAAAAAAAACCTGTCTAATTCACTCAGTGACACTTAAAATGCGGAGGATGCCAATAAAATAATTATGAATATGGTAGGTATGTAGCTAGCTTATCTAAAGACAGTACTGAGTTTGGGTTGCTTTTAGGGCAGAAAGCATTTCACCACTGACCCTTAGTCTTCAAAGAGCAAACTAACTGAACCTTATTAACTAAGATAAATTTAAGTGCAATAGACTGAAGAGTGTATTTTCTATCTTCTGTTACAGATAGGCTTATTTCGGAAATTCAAAATCATTACTTACCGACTTTGTTCTTTCCTTTGTTTTATTAACTGACGCAGTTCCTTGTCAAAATAATCTTCTTCTTCTTCCTCTCCCTTTCCTTCATCTTCTCTTGCCTGGGCATTAACCTTTTCTTTGTGCAACTGGCCAGAAATGTGCTTTGCATAGGCAGAAAGGCCCACTTCTGTGACCCCGCACACTCGGCACTCATGACTACTGTCCCTGGGGAAAGAGGGAGACGAGGGACATTCAATTCTGCCCACTGGCATGGCACACTCACCAGATCTGCTACAGTTTCCTCTGGAAGACACTGCACAAGTTGGCACGGTGAAAAATCAGCGCTAATCAGTTCCAATGCTCCTCTCATCACTCTTAGTAAGTTTGCTTGTTAAGTTACTTTCTAAGTGAATTGGTTCTTTTCCAGCAATCAAGAGGCAATATGCTTCAGATTATGGTTGTTTAGGAGGAGAAATCTTCTTGAATTGCTGGACTTAGGGTCTTGCCAGAGGAAACTTGGTGAAAGGGAGGCAGGGCAGGGGGCCCAGAGCAAATCTGAGTTGCTCTAGAGCGCACCCATGATGCCAGCTGCACTCAGAAGGCCTGGCAACAGCACTTCATTTAATCTCCAGCGTCTTCCAATGAAAGGCAAGGGGTGGGGACAGAAGTAGGCGGCGCAGCCAATCCCACCGGGGTAACTAAATCGGAACAGCTGGAGCTCTGCCTGGAATGTGTAGATTCCAGGCCTTGCTTGACATGGGGGCAAATGGTAGGAGTCATCCCAGCAAACTTTTTTTGGTCTGGGTGATACATGCAATCTACATTCTGCAGCAGAAGGTCTTATTTTAAAGAGAATGGAAAACATTTCAGTTGTAGGAAGTTAACAGCTGTGTCAGACAAATGTTCATTCTCAAGTTTCACAAAAATGTTACAGTTCAGAGAGAAGAAAACTATGTTTTTAGCCAAGTGGACAGACTGGAAAGTTGTCTGTCTCACCCCTCCCCCATCACTTAAGTTTTGCCAGACACGCTTAATGGTAAAAACGCTCAATGGTAAAAATCTTGTATTCGGCCAATCCTAAGGATTTAATGGTCTTGAACCTTCCTCAGACCTGTATCAGATCAATAATGCACCTGCTTTACAATGTCCTCAGATCTGCTGTTTACATAAGCATTCTGTGAAGTCACTTTGGAGAACAAGCAAAAACCACTGATGCCAAACATTCAATAATCCAAATTAGCATAATCAAGTGTCACATGTCTTGAGTTTTAAGCTAGCGATATTTTTGTACTTCCTATGTTAGTTCACATTATACGGTCAACATAAAAAGACTTGTCTTTAGCCACACAGAACTCATGCACGGGGGCCTCTATTCCATCTTTTTTTCTCCTGTCTCCCTAACAAGACACAGGCCAAATTTATCTCCAATAGAAGAAACACTCTGGGAGAACTTCATTTCCTACAAGAGTTTCTATTACAGACTACTTGAATGTTCATTTTTTTTTATAAAAAGCTTTATTGAGCAACTGCTAAATGCCAAGCACCATGTTATATTACCTAAGGTAACAAAGTACAAACACATGAACAAATAGTAGTCCCTTCAAAATTAACACTGCGGGGCTGGGGCTGTAGCACAGCGGTAGAGCACTTGACTAGTACAGGTGAGTCTTGGGTTTGACCCCCAGCACCGGAATAACATACAATTAAAATGCCAATATAGGTGCTGGGAATGTGGCTTTGTGGTAGAGTGCTTGCCTAGCATGCATGAAGTCCTGAGTTCAATTCCTCAGTACAGCGTAAACAAAAATGCTGGAAGTGGAGCTGTGGCTCAAGTAGTAGAGTGCTAGCCTTGAGCAAAAGAAGTTCAGAGACAGGGCCCAGGCTCTGAGTTCAAGCTCCAGGACTGGCAAAAAATAAAAATAAGTAAGATTCCCCATCATTATCATTTTGCTCAATTTGATATTACATTATCTTTGTGGGGAACAGACATGTACTTTTTGAGTAATAACAAGTTCACTTTCAACTAAAAAAATTAATAAAAATGAAGCATGTTCTCATTTATTTTTTTAATAAGAAACCAATACAATACTGTTCCTTTGTAAGAATCATAGAGAACAGAAAAAATGGAGATATATGGAAAAAATGGATAATATAGGTTCTCACCTTGTGGGGGACGTTGTAACTAACGTTTTAAATATTCATTTTAGTGAGTTCTGCTAGGTTCCTTGAAGTGATTAGTACTTGATCCTGAATACCAATATTTTAATTCCTTCTCATTTCACCTTTTTTTGAGGCTGGTTCTACGGTTTGAACTCAGGGCTTTGTACTTGCTTCCCTGGTGCTCTTACCATTCATTTGAGCCATGCTATGAGTCTTTTATTTTGGAGATGGGAGTCTCAGGACTTTTCTGCCTGGGCTGGCTTCAACTCACTATCCTCCTGAGTAGGTACCAGCTACTCAGCTGCTATGACCCACCAGCATCTGCCTTCTCACAGGTACTTTCTTCTTTGGTGCCAGTCCAAAGGGCTTGAACTCAAGTCCTGAGCAGTGCCCCTAAGCTTTTTTGCTTACGGCTACTACTCTACCACTTGGCCACAGCTCCACTTCTGGGATTTTTTGCTTTGGTAGTTAATTGGAGACAAGAGTCTCAAGGTCTTTCCTGCCCTGGCTGGCTTTGAATTGACAATCCTCAGATCTCAGCTCAGCCTCCTGAGTAGCTAGTATTACAGGTGTAAGCCACTGGCACGTGGCTTCACAGGTATTTTTTTTTTTTTTTTGCTAGCCCTGGGGCTTGAACTCAGGGTCTGAGCACTGTCCCTGGCTTCTTTATGCTCAAGGCTAGCACTCTAGCAACTTGAGCCACAGCGCCAAGTCTGTCCTATTCTGTTTATGTGGTGCTGAGGAATTGAACCCAGGGCTTCATACATGCTAGGCAAGCACTCAACCACTAAGCCATATTCCCAGCCACAGGTACTTTAAAATGCACTACTTCTGCTGGAGTTTTGAATTGTGCTTACTACATTTATATATCTAAAGAATTACCTTCAACTTTCTCCAGTTTACTCTACTCTAAAGCAACTAAACTGATGGTAGCTTATTCTAAGTAAGCAGACACTAACTTATAATAAAAAATAAGTTGCGGGGCTGAGAATATGGCCTAACGGCAAGAGTGCTTGCGTCGTATATGTGAAGCCCTGGGTTCAATTTCCCCAGCACCATATATATAGAAAATGGCCAGAAGTGGCGCTGTGGCTCAAGTGGTAGAGTGCTAGCCTTGCACAAAGAGACGCCAGGGTAGTACCTCAGGCCCTGAGGCAAGCTCCAGGGCTGGCCAAAAATAAATAAATAAATAAGTTGCTTCTCATGGCAGCACAGAGGAGGCTTAAAAAAGATAGGAACATGAATCTCTCTACAGTGGGCAGCATCAGCAAAATCAGGAGCCTATAATAAAATTACAATATCTAAGTTAGGGCTGGGAATATGGCCTAGTGGTAAAGTGCTTGCCTCGTATACATGAAGCCCTGGGTTCTATTCCTCAGCATCACACATATAGAAAAAGCCAGAAGTGGCACTGTGGCTCAAGTGGCAGAGTGCTAGCCTTGAGCAAAAAGAAGCCAGGGACAGTGCTCAGGCCCCGAGTTCAAGCCCCAGGACTGGCAACAAAAACAAAACAAAACAATAATATCTAAGTTATACCATAGTAGGAATTCAGATCAACTTCATTTTCATCATTAAGTTCTCTGAAACCCTGGAAAATGTCTTGGACCACTTTTCTACCGAAGACCTTACAGAATGATAAACCAAATACTACCATGCCAACACCATCACTGCAGCAACAACTCTAGCACAAATCCAGAGAGATCTTTAATCAAAATACCTGATGTTATTGTTAATTTCTAACATGCAGTTTATTTTTTCTTAGGTACAAGGCATTAACATCTCTCTTAAAGATACCAACAAAGCTGGGTGCCAGTGGCTCACACCTGTAATCCTAGCTACTCAGGAGGCTGGGATTTGAGGATCATGGTTTGAAGCCAGCCCAGGCAGCAAAGTCCCCATGAGGATCTTATCTCTACAATTAACTACTCAAAAAATGAGAAGTGGTGCTCTGGCTCAAGTGGTAGAGCGCTAGCCTTGAGCACAAAGAGGCTCAGGGACAGCACCCAGGCCCTGAGTTCAAGATCCACAACCACCAACAACAAAAGATACCAACGGGGCTGGGAATGTGGCTTAGTGGTAGAGTGCTTGCCTAGCATGCATGAAACCCTGGGTTCAATTCCTTAGCACCACATAAACAGAAAAAGTCAGAAGTGGCATTGTGGCTCTAGTGGTAGAGTGCTAGCCTTGACCAAAAGAAGCTCAGGGACAGTGCCATGCCCTGAGTTCAAACCCCAGGACTGCCTCTCCCCCCAAAAAGTAACTATCTAGAGCCAGGCACTAGTGGCTCACACCTGTAATCTCAGCTATTCAAATAGGAAGCCAAGATCTGATGACTGAGGCTCAAAGTCAGCCCCGGCAGTCCATAAGACATATGGGCAATTAACCAGCAAAAAGCCAGAATGGAGATGTGGCTCAAGTGGTAGGGCACCCACCTTAAGCAAAAATAAGGGACAGTGTCCAGACCCTGAGTTCAAGCCCCATACCACCCTCGCTCCAGAAAAGTAATCATCAACAATCATTCATTCATTCATACATCCATACACTCGGCAACTCCCAAAGAATCAGTACATGCTAGGGACTTAATAGACACCAAGCACTATAAATATCTTTAAGCCAGGTGCTAGTGACTCACGCCTGTAATCTTAGCTACTCTCCTGAGGATGGTGGTTCAAAGCCAGCCCCGGCAGGAAAGTCCATACAACTATTACCTCCAATTAGCCACCAGAAAACCAGAAGTGGCGCTGTGGCTCAAGTGGTAGAGTGCTAGCCTTGAGCTGAAAAGCTCAGAGACAGCACCCAGGCCCACAACTCAAGCCCCAGGATCAATTTAAAAAAAAAAAAAAAAAAAAAAAAAGAGCTATCCAAAAGACAAAAAACAAAATTCTTAAAATTTTTTTGTACCTAGGTTCTGAAAACTTTGTAAGAAACTTTTGAAAGGAGACAAACTATATTTATATGGAGAAGTAACAGAGTGGGACAACTGTATCTTCTGAAAACTCAGGGTGTGCACAGCAATCATACAGCCCTGCTCCGTACACAATGGGTGTTCATGCTTCTCCATGTGTTCAGAAAAGCTAACTGCAAATTAAATAATAATTAATTTTCCAATTCTTTACTAGTAACTGTCTTAAACACCTTATGTAAATTAATAACAATGGGAAGACAAATTTTTTTATAAAGGGAATAATCTTCCTCAGGGTATTTAAAAGAGCCTAAATTAGCTCCATCCTGTTACCACACAATTTCCTCTCATGTGTGAAAGGCAGTCTTAAGATACTCTGCATAAGCTTTTCTTTATTAAGCTTGCTCTAACTACACCACAACAGCTGCTTGATAAATAAAGGTTTAAGCCTTTTAATAGCTTCTATCTGGAGAACCCACTTTTAGACCACACATCTGAACAAATACATTAGGAAAAAAGTAGGGAAATGTTCCAGATGTCCAAAACTGTGAACAAAAGAGGCCCAATTACTTATTTCTCTTTCAAGTTTGCATTCAAAACTTTAAAAAAAATTTATTAAATTTTATTGACAAGGTGATGTACAGAGGGGGTACAGTTACATAGTAGGGTAGTGAGTACATTTCTTATATTTTTTACACCCTCCCTCATTTTTCTTTCTCTTCCCTAGTCCAGATAAGCATATGTACAATATCCAGTGTACCAAAATCATATACAGTAACCACATGGGGTATGTCACAGGAAATTCACCTAATACGTAAAACCTAATGACAACGATAAAATCCTCCTGTTTTCCTCTCTCGGAGTTCATTTTGCTTAGCCTCGTCTTATATAATCATATGTATGTAGCTATTGAGCTCTTGTGAACCTCTGATAGGTCTATCCTAGACTTTTTTTTAACGCTTATTCAGTAATTGTTTGGTTTTAGAGACATAATGTAGAGTCGCTGACCAAAACATGTGGAAATACCATTTGAAAAGAAGTTTGTTGTTTTACAGACATGATCTCTACTGTTCCCCACCCCTCCAACAACCACATATCAGGGAGACCATGCACCTTTGTTCTCTGTGCTCTAGGCTTGTCTCGCTCAACATTATTTGTTCAAGATCTGACCATTTCCCTGCAAATGCCATTATTTTATCATTTCTATGTATTCAAAACTTTTAAAATATGTACCTTATAGTTCTGAACCAGGTCACAACCGACAACTATAACCAGAAGTCTTAATATCAGAAAGCCAGTAATTAAACACAAAATAGAGAGGAAATAATCACAAACTGGGTGGGGATCATGGGAAAAAGGAATGAGGATTGCTGAGTACTTTTCCCCAGCCAACAAACTAGTGATGACTGTTTTTAGGTTAAATGCCCCACGGCAGTGAGCTATGTTTAAGATCTGATTCAAGTAACTATGTTCACTGACCTCACTGTTATAATTATGCTGTAGTGCATACAGGGCAATAAATAGCCCAGAATAAGGCGGAATACAGAAGGAAATGTATCAGAAATCGGATTTATAAATACTAAAATAATCCACACTATATTCAAAAGTTAAAGGCACTTGACAGGTTTGCAATACAAATGAGAGAGATTACATATATTCAGGGCATTATGATAAGGGCTCCTCACATTAAGTCTGAGTGAAATCCTCTTAGTACTGGCACTAAACATACCCACCACACTAGGGGCCTAAGTTAGGACATGGGAAAATTCCCCTACCATGCTAAAGAGAGGATGAAAGTAGAATAACACACAACCTAAAACTCTTATGTCTTACAACGACGCAAGGTGGCAGCCTAATGAAAACTTTCAACTGTTACTCAAGGGATGAAACGTAAGTTCATAGCTCTCAGGGTCTCAGGTTCCCAGTCCACTCAGTCTCCACACCTCAACCCACAGATGTCAACAACACATTGAGAACAATACACAGATGGAAAAAGGGAAGATGGAGTATGCACGCTACATTCTCCTTTAAAACCTGCCTACTTATTAGGCTGGCTTCCCTTAAACATCTCAAGCTTTTGAGTCACAAAAGAGCAACCTCACATACACTTAAGGTCTGTCATTTGAATTTTGTTCACACAAATGAGATTCAGTACCATCTACCCAGCTGTGGCCTTTAAGAATATTCCAGCAATGGTATGTAATAGTCTTATGACACTGCTAAAACAAAAGTAGGAAATGTCTGAGTTGCGAGACGGCTGTGTAGGAATGACAAGTGTACTAATCAGAAGACAGGATCACCCCAACTCGCCCTCCTTATAATCCACTTGCCAGAGCTGCTGTGTATTCTACGTGCTTGTGGATGCACAACAATCCCAAGAGGGTGACACCAAGTGAATGCCAAAAATGTGCTTGGCATTAAAGTAATCATTCTACACCGTAAGACAAGGTTCATGATGAGGGCTTAGTATCAAACGGACTGCCAGCCACCATCAGTACTCAGATTCCCCACAACCTCGAGTTTATGGAATGAAGAGAGCTGTTCCCATACCTGCCCTTCAGGTTCTCAAGTTCCCTGTGGTGCAACATGCTCCGCATGTGTTCGTCCATCTCCTTGAAAGTTAAAGAAAGTAGATTTAAGTAAGACTGCTCTGGGGGGAAAACCTTTCACTATTCCTGTTCAAGGGCTACCTGGGTATCACGAGCCGTGTACCAAAATTTTGTGACCATATATAACTATTTAACTGATATTTAAAAACAAGTTTTGTGATTAGTCTTCTAAATATAACATTGACATTAGTTCCTTAAAAATTCTTTCACTGTGTCAGTCACTGGTGGTCATGCTTGTAATTCTAGTCACTCAGGAGGATAAGATCTGAGGATCACAGTTCAAAAGCAGCCCGGGCAGGAAAAGTGAAAAGAACAAGAAAAAAAAAAAAAGCTGTGGATGTCTTTTCCTTTGTCACTTCAACCAGCATAAAAACCTGCCTGCCACTGTTAGCTGATGGCTGTTTAGGTATATGGTAACAGATGCTACTGCAAGAGTTCAGTGTAACCGTTTGCTATTCCCTGGGGCGTCTCAAACATTTTCTCACTCGAACTTCAGGAGTACCCAAGGAGGCAGAGTCTCACTTCTCCATCCACAGATACTTCTCAAGTGAGTATGGGTCAAATCTGGAGCTAGATGTTAAAGGGATAAATGTCATCATAAATAACCAAGTGGCCAAATTGGGTAGGGCAGATCTGACACCAAGGCCATGTTATGCTGTAAGCATCCACTGCATTGAGACTTTTCCCTATGTGTAGTTTATTTGTCAAAAATGGCATAATCAACAATCCTCTATTGTATTGTTATCTTCTACAGTAAGACACAGGGTTGTGATGCAAAATAATTCCTTTAGATGACCACCACTTCATCCGGACAGAGTTTTACCTGTGACCTAACCAACTGGCCATGTACTAAAACCCTGGCACAGCTGAAGACGGAGCCTTGTTAGAGATAGAATCCATGAATAAATATACATCATCTAAAGTCCCTCAGTCCTAGTCTTCAATTTTTTTTCTATAAGTTAGATTTCTATCCATGTCAAGTCCTTTTCTTCAGCTAAATTTAAATGGGTTTTGTTTCTAATGCAACCAAACCATTTCAACAGTATTCATTTATGTGGATTATTTACTGTGAAATAACGATCAATTCTATATATTTTGAAAATATTACTCTGGGCTGGGGGTAAGTTGTAGAAAACAAGTTGTAAAAACAGAAAGAAAAAAAAGAGTTTTTAAAAAGGTACTCAAGGCTGGGAATGTGGCTTAGTGGTAGAGTGCTTGCTTAGTGTGCATGAAGCTCTAGGTTCGATTCCTCAGCACCACATAAACAGAAAAAGCCAGAAGTGGCGCTGTGGCTCAAGTAGTAGAATGCTAGCCTTGAGCAAAAGGAAGCCAGGGACAGCGTTCAGGCTTTGAGTTCCAGCGCCAGGACTGGGGGGAAAAAAAGTACTCAAAACTAGATGTAACAGACTTCTGATTTTCAAAAACACTTCATTAAACCTTTCCTAAAGTTGTATGTAAATTCTTCTCCAGCTCCAAGAAATCAATGCTAGTAACAACTGTTTTCCAAATAATCAGGCAAATTCCCTATTGTTTTAAAGATAACTTAAAAGTCCTACGAGTCTCCAAACAAAACTTTTATTTAATCAGCTGAGTCTTTTATTTTTCTTTTTTTAGGTGCCAGCATTAGGGCTTGACCTCACATTCTAGCTTTTTCACTCTAGCCACAGCTCCACTCCTGGCTTTTTGCTGGTTAACTGGAGATAAAGAGTCTTTCAGATTTCTCTGCCTAGGATGGCTCACAACTCAGATTCTCAGAGTACAGGCTCTGAGTCACCAGAGCCCTGCAAGGTGAGGCCTTTTAACCAGCATCTAGAACTGTCCACACCAGTCCACCTCCACAGGAGAATTCTTATAGTTCATAGAGCTCTTTTGCTTTGAACAGTACCTCCACCTTGTGGATGGATATCTAGCATGCTATTAAGATCTCTTCTGCTGTAGTGTACTATTTGAATTGTATTTTAAAATGTCTCTAAAAGGACTATTAGTCATAAAGGCTCAGACTCTTCCCCCTTCCATTATTATTACCTTTTTGGAGCTGTACACAATGTGGCACAATATGCATATCCGTTCTCGTCCCATAGTGACCAGATCTGAAGCACTCAACGTCATACCTGCAATGAGGATGTAACATTTAGCAACTTTTCCCTCACAGAAACCTTAATTCATCTTAACACGGCCAAAAAAACTTAAGTCTCGTATCTTCCTTTGGGCCACTCAGGCTCCAGGATTGGCAATTTCAATTTTCCAGGTGCCTGAGCTGACTCGGGAGAGTCATCCTGGCTCCCTCCTCAGCAAATCTTGCCAGACCTATTCCAACTACTCCTCCCTGCCTAGCACACCGACCACCTCTCTGACTCCCTATGTCTTCTGTTCTCTTGTAGTCTATTCTAGAAACTTTAGCTAAAGACTCCCCAAACAGGATGCTTTTCAAATTCAGTTAGGTCATTTTATCCCTTGGCTGGGAATCTTTCAATGGCTTCCTACCTTACTCAGAAAACTCCAAGTCCCTGTCATCACTACCAGTCTCTTCTCACATCCTGTCGGACTCCATGTCTTCCCACTGTCCCTGCATTATTCCTCTTCAGGCACACTGCTCTCCTGGTATTCCTTCACCACACCCAGGATTCACCCACCTTAGGGCTCCACATTCCCTGTTCTCTCCATCTGGAATACTCACTAAGATTTCCTTATGGCTTTCATGGCTCACATGCTCCTTTTTATCAGGTGTGTGGGTGTTGCCTTACTGGGGAGGCTTTCGTGGAACCTCTATATAATTCTTTACATTCTGTCTCCCCTCCCTCACTTACTGACTCCCTCTTAACCTAGACATATGTGTCCCCTCCTGTCATCACTGTTATCAATTCAATGTGGCAAGAGTGATACTGTACAACGGCTGAGGCTGAGCTTTCAAACATCTGCAGCTCCTACCTTTGCCACTTGTTACACTCCTTCTGGGAACCCCAAACCAAAGAAGACCAAGTGGAGAAATGGAGCCCAACTGGGCATCCAAACAGCAACAGAGTGCTTTGCCAGGTTTCTATCTATACTGACGATTACATCTTCCATCTTCCTGAGTAATTGCCTCTTTTTTTGTGTTTGTTTTTTGACCAGTCCTGGGGCTTAAACTCAGGGCCTGAGCACTGTTCCTAGCTTCTTTTTGCTCAAGGCTAGCACTCTGCCACTTGAGCCACAGCGCCACTTCTGGCTTTTTCTATATATGTGGTACTGAGGAATCGAACCTAGGGCTTCATGTATATGAGGCAAGCACTCTTGCCACTAGGCCATATTCCCAGCCCTGAGTAATTGCCTCTTTAATCATTAGGGAATGATCTCGTTATCTCTGGTAGTGCTTTTTTTGGGGGAAGGGGAGAGTTACTGGAGTTTGGACTCAAGTCCTGGCCTGGGTGCTGTCCCTGAGCTTTTCAAATCAAGACTAGCACTCTACCACTTGAGCCACAGCTCCACTTCTGGCTTTTGTTGTTGTTGGTTAGAGATAACATTCTCATAGACTCTCTTGCCAGACTGGCTTTGAGTCATGACTCTCAGATCTCAGTCTCCTGTGTAGATGGAGTTACAGGCAAGAGCCACCAGCACCCTACTTCTGGCAATACTATTTATTTTAAAGTTTATTAATTAAGGTGGACCCTTCAGCTTTCTTATGGCTACTGCTTGTGCAGCCAGCCATCAGCACCATTCACCTCTGTAACTATTTTGTCCTGTGAAACTCAAAGTGTGCATCCATTAACTAATAACTTCCCATCTCCCCTTCTCTAGCCTCTGGCAACCAAGTTCTACTTTCCATCTCTGTAAGTCTACCTTCCACATATATTCTATGCCCACACGTTGGATACACATATACTTCAAAATATCCCAATGGTTGCGATACACATATCCTTTTCCAACCATTTTTTTTAACTTAATCTTGGAGATCACTGAATGTTAGCATATACAGAGCTGGCTTATTCTTCCTAACAATGAAAAAGAAACACCAGACGTGAGAATACATGTCTCGTGTGTGTGTGTGTGTGTGTGTGTGTGTGTGTGTGTGTGTGTAAGTGTGCCAGTTCTGGGGCTTGAACTCAGAGCATAAGCACAGTCCCTGAACTTCTTTTACTCAATGCTAGCTAGCACTCACCACTTGAGACATAATGCCACTTCTGGCTTTTTGTTTATGTGGTACTAAGGAATCAAACACAGGAATTCATGAGTGCTAGGCAAGCACTCTACCACTAAGCCACATTCCCAGCCAGAGAATACAGTTTTAAGGTTTTTTTTGGCCAGTCCTGGGGCTTGGACTCAGGGCCTGAGCACTGTCCCTGGCTTCTTTTTGCTCAAGGCTAGCACTCTGCCACTTGAGCCACAGCGCCACTTCTGGTCGTTTTCTGTATATGTGATGCTGGGGAATTGAACCCAGGGCCTCATGTATAGGAGGCAAGCGCTCTTGCCACTAGGCCATATCCCCAGCCCAGCTTTAAGTTTTTTTTAAAGCAGTAGGAGGGTTTGAACTCAGGGCCTTCAGCTTGCTAGCCTGGTCTCAATCATACCTCCTTCCTTGCTTTTTTTTTTTTTTCCCCCCCGGCCAGTCCTGGGGCTTAAACTCAGGGCCTGAGCACTGTTCCTAGCTTCTTTTTGCTCAAGGCTAGCACTCTGCCACTTGAGCCACAGCGCCACTTCTGGCTTTTTCTATATATGTGGTACTGAGGAATCGAACCCAGGGCCTCATGTATATGAGGCAGGCACTCTTGCCACTAGGCCATATCCCCAGCCCTCCTTGCTTTTGTTGTTGTTGTTGGTGGATTATCTTGGAGATAAGAGTCTTAAAGAATTGATCGGCTCAGCCTGGCCTGGAACTTCAATCCTCCAAATCTCAGCCTCCTAGGTAGCTAGAATGAACAGGTATGATCAGCCACTACTGTCTGGCTCTGATGTCTTGTTTAGATTTTTTAAAGGGGGTGGGGGAAGAGGAAGGGTTTCAACGGGGGACTTCAGTCAAGTGGCAGAGCACTTGACAAGAAAATATAAGGCACTGAGTTTAAACCGGGCCTGGTAGCTCATCACTGTAACCCTAGCGATTCAGGAGGCTGAGATCTGAGGATCTTGGTTCAAAGCCAGCCCAGGCAGGAAAGGCCATGAGACGCTTATTGTTACTGGGTTCACTTATTGTTACTGGGTTCGAGGGAGGGGATTCCCTGTCCCTCCAAGAGTCCACCACTCAGACAGTCTTGAGCAAAAAGATGGGTTCACTGGGGAAGCAAAAAGCGAACTGACCAGCCAGGGACAGAGTGCAGACTTGGGCGCTGACACTGTGACCCCCCAGCAGTCCTCAAATTGGGGTTTATAAAGGTAAAAGCAAGCACAGATGTAGGGGCTGACACAGGAGATAGAGCAAACAACAAACAAGTTAAGCAAGCCATTTACAGAGGCAGAATTTTGGGGTCAGGTTGACCTAATCTACGCCCCCCCCAACATTTCCTACCACGTTTCCCTAATCAAGATGGAGTCAGTTGTACTCCCTACAACACCGATCTCCAATTAAACACCAGAAAACCGGAAGTGGTGCTGTGGCCTAAGTGGCAGAGTGCAGCTTTGAGCTAAGGAGCTCAGGGACATCAGCCAGGCCCAGAGTTCAAACCCCATGACTGACACTGACACACACACACACACACACACACACACACGCACTGAGTTCAAACCTCAATACTACCAAATGAAGAGAGAACATGCAAGAGAAAACCAAAACCATAATAAACTATAAGCTTTCAAACAGCAATTAACTCAGCATGCCAGGTATGTAATTAAGGGTTCTCATAAGTAGCCGGTTTGTCTAGGTGCTTTTATTGTTATACAAATGAATCTTAAACTTTTCATTGTTAATCTAATTGCAAAACACAATATGTATACCTCCCACAGGTCCCAGAACCAAGTCTACTAGCATCTACCATTGTTGCTCACTTTTCTAACAACATAGCCTTTAGACTATACCTGCTCTAATCTAGATGTCATATAATCACCATTTTTTTCCTTTTTTGGTCAGTTGTGGGGCTTGAGCTCAGGGCCTGGGTGCTGCCTTTGAGTTCTTTTGCTCAAAGTTAGTGCTCTATCACTTTGAACTATAGCACCACTTCCAGTTTTTGAGTGGTTAACTGGAGATAAGACTCTCACAGGGACTTTTCTTCCCAGGCTGGCTTTGAACTGCAATCCTCGGATCTCAGCCTCATGAGTAGCCAGGAATACAGGCGTGAGCCACCAGCCCCTGGCCACCACTTTCCTCTTTTTAAATCTTTTTGTGTGGGTGCCAATACTGAAACTTGAACTCAGGGCCTGGGGGCTGTCCCTTAGCTATTTCTGCTTAACAATGGTACTCTACCACTTGAGCAATAGCTCTATTTCTTGCTTTTTGTTGGCTAACTGAATCCTACAGATTTTCCTGACTGTAAGGGGGGGGGGGAAATTCCCCATCCCTCCAAGAGTCCACCCCTCAGAGACAATAAAAAGATGGCAAAAGGATGGATTTATTGGGTTGGAAGTAAAAAGCGAACCAACAGGCCAGGGTCGAAGCCCAGAAACCATGGCCAGACTGGCTTCAAATTACAATCTCAGATCTCAGCCTCCTGAGGAGCTATGACTATAGACAAGAGCCACCCGCACAAATGTTAAATATCTTTAACCAACTTAATGGATTCTAAACTAGCCAGGTCAGATTCCTTCACACTCCCTCCAGGCCATTTTGAAATTCTCTTTAAAAACCGCCTGGGCAGCGGCAAGGCGGGGAGGGGCAGGACATGGCTCAAAGCAAGAAGTCTTGAGTTCAAACTCTAGTACCATAAACACAAAAGGCAAATAATAAGCCAAGCACTGCAGGCTCACTCCAGTAATCCTATCTGAATTCAGGAGGCTGAGATAGGTTCAAACCCAGCCTACGCAGGAAAGTCCTGGAAACTCTTATCTCCAAGTAACCACAAAAAAAAAAAAAAAAAAAAGCTGGAAGTGGAGTGGTGGATTGAGTGGCAAAAGTGCTAGCCTAGAGCAAAAAAGCTAAGGCACCAAAAACACACACAAGCACGCGCGCGCGCGCGCACACACACACACACACACAGCTCCTAGAGCCTGGCATCACAGAGCAATTCCACCTACTCAGAGGGTGGCAGTAGGATCACAAATCCCATTCCAGCTTGGACAAAGGCAGAGGAGAGCCTATTTCTAAATCAAAATACCAAGAAAATGGCTGGGAATAGGGCCTAGTGGTAAAGTGCTCACCTCGTATATATGAAGCCCTGGGTTCGATTCCTCAGCATCACATATATAGAAAAAAGCTGGAAGTGGTGCTGTGGCTCAATAGGTAGAGTGCTAGCCTTGAGCAAAAAGAAGCCAGGGACAGTGCTCAGGCCCTGAGTCCACGCCCCTGGACTGGCAACAAAAACAAAAAACAAAATACCAAGAAAAGGGCTGGGGTGTGCCTCATGCGGTAGAGTACTTTATTTATTTATTTATTTTTATTTTGGTAGAGTACTTTAAGCTGAAGGTCTGGTTTCAATTCCCAGGACAGGTAGGAAAAAAAAGTCCCCACACCCAGGAGTAATAGCACACTTGTAATCTCAGTGCTGGAAATTGAAGCAAAAGGATCTTGAGTTCAAGCCCAGTATGGACTGAGTTCTCAGCCAGCCTGAGTTATGTGTTTATTTGTATGTGTAACATTCCTTTTATCATTCTTTGATTTCACTCTAGGAACTATTGTAACAATTTGCTTTCTCAGTTCAAGTGCATATAATACCTATTATCCACTTAGGTGTAACAGAAAAAAGGTGAGCTTTGGCAGTATATTAGATTCATTTCTACCAATTACTCTAACAAGATAAGCAGAATCTCAAAAACCTCAACTGAAATATGCGCCCCTCCCCAACCACCTATCATTACCAGACCTCATTAAATTTCTGTGACACACCTGAACAAACTGGCACATAGGTAGTAGGTGACAAGTCTGAGCCGAACTTACTTCGAAGCTTAAAACAAAGTTTAAGATTTGCCACGGAATTAAGAGCCATGCCTAAACTCTTAGCTACTATCCTTAAAAGTTAATCTGTAGCTCAAATCAACTCGTTGTAGGCCATTACTGTGGATAAAGCAACACAGGAGAGAGAGCAACTTTTTTTCCCTTGTGTTCGTTTCCTGGAATTCACTTTGATAAGTAGTATTTTGTACGATCACATGCACGCAGGCACTGCGCCTCTGTGTTTCTCTCCGAAGAAGAGTATCCTCCGAGGAAAACTTAACTTTTAACCGTAAAGGATGACAATCTCAAGTTGCCGGGTAAAATCTCAAACTTCACAATCCAAGAGCTCAATTTTGCTCTCAAAGATAACTCGTTCCCAGACTGTGGGGAAGAGCGTCTCCTCTCCGCAATCGCGCACCGAGAGGAGGGTGCTAAGAATTTAAATGCACTTGGGAATGGCCCCACCATTAGTTATTAAGACGCATCTCACAAGGGGGGGGGGGAAATGAAAAGAAGAAAGGGGGGTAAAAAAAAAAAAAGAAAAAGAATGGAGGTGGTCGGTCACAGGAAGTCGGATGGTCTGGAACCCGCCATCCTTGAAAGCCCCAGGGTCCAGGGGTTCCCCACCACCCCCCACCCCCACTCCCTGCAGTCGGGAGGAGGCCCGGGGCTTCCCAGCGCCCTCCGGGCAGAGGTCAAGGCTTCTCCGGAGCCCCGTGGCCTCCGCAGGCGGAGCGCAGGGTCGGAACGCCCCCGAGAGAACCCGTACCCCGAAGCCACAAGCGCCCGCCCGCCCGCAGCAGCTCCGCGCGCGAGGGAGGCGGACGTGGGGTCCCCGCGTAGCGCGCAGCCCGCGGGGAGCCCCCCCGTGCAGCAGCCTCACCGCTTCACCTCAGGGAAGACCACTGGCACCGGCACGCTCACGCAGGCCGGGCCCTCCATACTCACATTCACAGCCAATCCTTCTTACGCCATCAGGCCTCCGAGAGTCCCGGCGAGGAGGCTCCCAGGCGACACCCCTCTCCTCCGGTGGGTCCCGCGGCCCGCCCGGGACCCGCTCCCCGCTTCCCCTCTCCCCCGCCGGGCACTGAGGCCGCCTCCGCCAGTGCGCAGGCGCACACCGCCGCCGCCGCCGCCGCCGCCGCGCCGTCGTCACGCACCGCCGCCTCCTCCCCCGCCCTTTTCAAATGCGCTGAACTTTATTTGAACCCCAGAGAGTGAACAATGGACACCGGGGAAGAGGCTTTATTCCAGTGAGATGGGGGACGTGGAAGGCCGGCCCGCACCGCACCTTCGGAGGAACCCTTTTCATTCCCCTTGCTCTTTGTGATTCCCGCTCTCTCCAGTTTCTGCTCTCTCCCCCAAATCGCTCATTATTGGCAGCAAATTTCACTTTTTAACTACATTTCCCTGGCTTCCTTTTTGCACATTGGCTTTTTCTGAATATGTGGTACTGAGGAATCGAACCCAGGACTTCATGCATGCTAGGCAAACACTCCACCACTAGGCCACATTACCAGCCCAAGTGACTATATTCTTATCCAAGATATATCTTTGTTATTAAACCTATCCCATCCCCTGGGAATTCTATTTTCATAACCAAGACTAGTCAGATAAAGTTACATTAAGATTGATAATAATGTGAACAAACAATTGAGACTAAAATGTTTCACAAGACCTTCAATGCCCCAAATCAAAATAAGCAACTATGTTCATCTATGTGTAAATTCGGATTGCCTTCTGGAGGTTTAGAAAACTCTTCCAATTCTGTATTTGTGACATCACAAGTCCTCAGACCACTAAGATCTATGGTGTGCTGCTTAGTCCACTCTCTTGTAAAGGCACCTGCCAGAAGTACGTCGGCACATAAGCTCAGGGCCATAGTCCAAGGCAAGGCCTATAGAAAATCAAGGTCAGATGTTGGTGAGCACCAAGATAACCTTAGATCAGTGGTCCTCCCCCTTTAGGACATTGTTTGGAGAAGGTAATTCTTTATTGCCAATGGCTCTCCTGTGCTTTCTAAGATGTTTAGCGCCATCTCTGGACACTCAGTGCCAGTAATACTCCATGTGCTCTCCTTATCATCACAGTAATCAAAAATGTCTTCAGACTTTGCCAACTGTTCTCTGAAAGACTAAGTTGTTCCTGGTTGAAAACCATGATGCTATCTCCATGACTGTCCCAACACCAAATGAACTTACCTCCACCATCAAGAACTGATTACTGCTTGAGAAAACTACGCAGGAGAAGAGAAACTGGTGAGTTTGTTTCTACTGGTCTATTTTTAAATCGGTCCTTAACCCTGCTGGCTGATATTACTGTTTTTCTCTGGTAAATTTGTTCTGTCACTTTCCAGGACTGTATTCCAAATCTTTTCAGCTTCCTTAAAACCTCCAACACCAACCTCTGCCTCTATATACTTTTGTGGTACCTAGAGATTGCACTAACACTTGAGCTATGTCCTCAACCCCACTCCCACCCTTTTCTGTCAGTCATAGGGCTTGAAATCAGGGCCTGGGCACTGACTCTGAGCTTATTTGCTCAAAGATAGTCCTCTACCACTTTGAGCTACAGCCCCGTGTGTGTGTGTGTGTGTGTGTGTGTTAATTGGTGTGTGTGTGTTAACTGGAGATAAGAGTCTTAGGAACTTTCCTGCCCAGGCTGGCTTTGAACTGTGATCCTCAGATCTCAGCCTCCTCAGTAGCTAGGATTGTACAAGCAACCTAGTTCCTCTCCCTTTTCTGAGATAGGTTCTCACTGACTTTTTCTGGCGGGCCTCAAAGTCCTCCTGTTTCCTCCTCTTGAAGGTGCACCACCACAGGCTTCTCACTACCTCCTTTTTAGTGAGCAGATGACCTGTCTACCTATTTCATAGGGAATTTTAACTTCCTGTTATTAACCTACAAGCTTACAAAAAAACTTCCTCTCACAATGATGGAGGAACTTTTGTCTTCTACAATCATTTGACCATTCCTTCCAGCAGTGCACTCAACTGCCTATATCCTTTTTTTTTTTTTTTTTTTTTTTGGCTAGTCCTGGGGCTTGGACTCAGGGCCTGAGCACTGTCCCTGGCTTCTTCCCGCTCAAGGCTAGCACTCTGACACTTGAGCCACAGCGCCGCTTCTGGCCGTTTTCTGTATATGTGGTGCTGGGGAATTGAACCCAGGGCCTCATGTATACGAGGCAAGCACTCTTGCCACTAGGCCATATCCCCAGCCCCAACTGCCTCTATTCTTACCCTGTCAAAACCTCATCTACTGACTATCCCTAGTTACTTATTTATATCCTGACGCTTACACACTCAGTGCCTCGAACTTGCTAGACAGGCATTCTACTCCCGGCTTTTTTTTCCCGCTTTTAATTACTTTTTGGGTAGGAATTCGTTTTGTTTGTTTGTTTTGCCCAGTCTAAGTGGGATCGATCATAAGCATACACCACCACAGCCAGCTTACGTTGTTGGGGCGTGGGCCACCATCTGCGACCCACTGCCAGCTTTTTAAAACCCATGTCGCCCCCACATTCGCCGATAGGGGCTCTCAACGTCCCACAAGGATGAACGAACTCCAGGACCTTTGCGGGCACCGGGCAGCCCGCGCCGCCCAGCCGGCTGCGGGCGGGGAGGGGGCGGGGGAGGGGGGGAGCTCGCCGGCGTGGCAGGGAGATTTAAACCCGCCTCGCGGTGATTGGCTGGAGCGGCCTGCGGCGTGTTTGCGACCGCGGCGCCCGAGAAGTGCGCAGGCGCATGCGCGTGCGGCCGCCGGCGCGCAGGCGCGCAGGCGCGTCCGGCGTTCAGTGCCTGGGTCAGGTCCGAGTGTCCGAGCTTGCGGGCAGCTGAGGCGAGAGAGAGAGAGAGAGAGAGAGAGAGAGGAGTTCCCGGAACCGCTCGGTGAGCTTCCCAGAAGTGGGGTCCGAGGGAGCTGGCCGGGCGCGGGCGAAAATTTGAGGTGATATCGGGGGGGGGGGGCGGTGAAGAAATGTACGGTGTCGGTTGGAAAGTGTGTATAGGGTCGGGCTTAAAGGGAGGGGGGGGGAGCGCTCCGGCCCAGACGGGCTGGGCCCCGAAGGAGGGCGCCGGGCGCTGTAGACGATGAAGGGGCCGGCGGAGACTGGGAGGGGGCGAGGTGGGGGTCCCTGCAGAGCCCGGGGGGCGAGCTGAGGTCCCCGCAGAGCCCGGGGGGGGGCAGATGGGCGGCCCGGCGGAGACTGGGGGGCCCAGATGGGCGGCCCGGCGGAGACTGGGGGGCCAGATGGGGTCACTGGAGGGGCCGGCGGAGACAGGGGCGACCTGGGGGGAGGCCTGGATTCTTCCTGAGAGCCAAGCAATGATCACCCCTTAGTTCCTCACTTCCAAGCTTTACAGTGTTTGCTGGTTAAGATTAATAAGACGATTCAATGACTCCGGTGATGAGATGATAGACAAAAATAGTTCTGGGATAACTGAAGGACTCCGAGGTTCATACCATTGCACTCATCCTGCTATCTAGGAAACTCCCTCCCTCCCTTGCCTCCTGACCCAGGCTCGCACAAAGAAAAGGATCAGTTAAAGAATGATTTTCACCATCCTGGGTTGCAGTAGTGTGTATTGATTGGTGTGTGTGTGTGTGTGTGTGTGTGTGTGTTCACTGTGAAGTACTTTTTCCTTTTGCCAAGCTTTTTCCGCCCTTCATCATCAAGTTACTTGAATATTAGGAAAGTAGCTGATGATAGAAGAAACCGAAAGGCATCAGATTGGGGGGCGGGGTGGGGAAATAACCGACGAGAAGGGCTTATCATTTTACCATTTGCTATTTGTCATCTAGAGTGGGGTTAGACATGGATGGTGACTAAAAGGGGAGTTTAGATACTGGCAGCTTTCTAACTGTACCCAAAGCCGTGGGGAAGTAATGTTTACTAGCAGGTATTTTAAGAATTGAAAGGATTCTTAACTCCATCTGTCCTGTTGCTTTCTTTTCCTTTTTCCTTTTTTTTTTTTTAACCTGTACTAGGGCTTTAGCTTTGTCTCTTAAGATTGTCCATTACTTGAACCACAGCTCTCTCTACTTCTGGCCTTTGGGTAGTTAATTGGAGATAAGAAGCTCATGTACGTTGCTACTCAGGCTAGCTTTGAGCTGCCATCTTCAGATCTCAGTCTCCTGAATTTCTAGGATTATAGGCCTGAGCCACTGGTCCAGGGTTCTTAAGACTGTCAAAATACTAGTAGTGCACATAATGCCAGCTGTCCTAGAGAATACCACACTTAAACTTGAAATTCATCATTAGCTAAAATGCTTTGACATATAATGATATTTTCTTTTTTCCCTTATATTTTGAGATGTTCTGCATATGTTGCTCAGGGTGGCCTCTAACTGGTGAGCATGTGACATCGCACCCAGCTTTTTTTCGCATTTATTATTGTTAGCTTACATTATGGTTAGCTTACATTAGTTATATAGAGGAAGATTTTGTTTTTTCACACATTTCACACATTTATTCCAAAGTATATTCCAGTTAGTCTTATTTTTCCTCACACCCAACTTTTTAATCTTTTTTTTTTTTTTTTTTGCCAGTCCTGGGGCCTGGGCTCTATCTCTGAGCATCTTCTTTTCTCAAGGTTAGGCAAGCACTCTACCACTGATCCACATTCCCAGCCTCTTTTTAATCTGAAAAGTATTTAATAGCAAGATTAAAAAATTAGTACTTCTACCACAAGCAAAAGTTGATGCCTAAAGCACCCACTGGTTGCTTGTCATCCATGATCTTGGCAAGTGGTAATGAGAATACACTATATAAATATTAGCAAATAAAAGAAACGTTTCTTTTTCATTTGGTGCTTAATTTGTGATAGGAATCCTCATGGACTTTCCTGCCTGGGCCATCTTTGGAACTCTATCCTCAGATCTCAGCCTCCTGAGTGGTTAGAATTACAGGTGTTAGCCACCAGCACCCAGCTAAATACACTTTCAGTAGACTGAAAACCAGATCATATCTAGGTTGGGAATGATCTCATTTTATTTTTCAGATGCATATGATATGTGGATGCACCAAGAAATTTCTTTGTCCTAATTCCAGAACAGGAATAGGCTTATCATGCCATTGTTTTCCTGGTAGTATTGCACTCTTTGCTATGACCAGTAGAACTTCTGTATTCATCTTGGTGTTTGTTTCTTAAACTCTGGATGAACTTAAGTAGAATACACAAGTTCACGTAACTAAAGGTCATGTCTTTTCCAATTATTCAGAATATAACTAGGAAGAAATCATGTGAACAAAAACAGACACGGTGTGCTCCTGTGATAACTGTCAGTCTTCTCTGACTTCAAATTTTTCCATTTGGAGTACTGTTACTATTTTACTTCGTTTTTGTTTGTTTTCTCCTGGAAATTGAACCTGGAGCCTTGAGCCATAGCACTTAAGGAGGTGCTGTAATGTTGAACTATACCCCCAGCTCAGACTTATTTTATTTTATTTTTTTCCAGTCCTGGGGCTTGCACTGCAGGCCTGAGCACTGCCCCTGGCCTCTTTTTACTCAAGGCTAACACTATCTACCTCCTGAGCCACAGTACCACTTCAGGCTTTTTCTGTTTATGTGGTGCTGAGGAATTGAACTCAGGGCTTCATGCACGCACTCTACTGCTAAGCCACATTCCCAACCCCCAGACTTACTTTTTTTTTTTTTTGCCAGTCTTTGGTCTTGTACTCAAGGGCCTGCGTACTTTCCCTGGCTTCTTTTTTGCTCAGGGCTAGCACTCTGCCACTTGAGCTACAGTGCCCCTTCTGTCCATTTTCTACATATGTGGTGCTAGGGAATTGAACCCAGTGCTTCAGGCAAGCACTCTTGCCACTAGGCCATATTCCCATCCCCACACTTACTTTAAGAGTGTTTTAAATGAACTTAAAAATGTTACTCTTTTCCAAAGTGAGAACCTATTAAGAGTTCATTACTCCTCCCTCGCCTCCTGAGTAGCTAAGATTACATGTGTGTGCCATTACATCTGGTTTGAGACTAGGTTTTATTATGTAGCCCAGGCTGGGCTCAAATTCTTAATCTTCTTGCCCCAGCCTCCTGAATGCTGGGATTACAAGTTTGAGTCACCATGCCCAGGTATTTTATACCTTTTTCTAGGACACATTGTGATAATATATAATTAGTAAGTGCATAATTATCTGTATGTAACAACTAAAAAATCATCTCATGTTCTTGCTCTGTACTTTGAAAAATACGGCTTTGGGTCTAATCTTATGTTTAAAATGAAATGAAGGGTAGAATTTGACAAGTAGGCTTGAAAATTCTATGAGCCCAGGATATTCATTATGGTGAGTTTATGAATTCTAGCAAATTTACCTGGTGTTATTAGATGAAAGCACAGTAGAATAGGAAGATGCTAGCTTTTTGGCATTTTTTGTGAAATCAGTTGCTTTTCAGTTTGTTCCTTCCTAAATTAAGGTCTCCCTTTTCCCCTACATTTGTTCCTCTGTCTCAGACACTTTAGAAATGTTTTTGCTGCTTGCATTATATGTGTATGTGCATGTATAGTCATTTATGATGTAAAATGTTGTTTGCACCCAAATGTGCTGAACTTTTAAATTCTAGTACCATACTTAGAGCATCAGATGACAAAGACTGATCTTTTTTTGGATAGAAGTGTGAAACAGATGGATTTAGTGCCTCCAACAATTGGAGGAAGTTGATTGTGGAGCCAGGAAATAGCATGTACTGTACTTTTTGACAGTGCTGGGCATGAATCCAGGGATTCATGCACGACAGGCAAACAATTTACCACTGAGCTGCAACCCAGTTAATAGCATTCGTAGAGGCTTAATTTGCACTGATTTAAATTTACTGATGTTTTAGTTTTATTTTAGCTCCTATTACTACTAAAATATTTAAATTATTGATCATTATATTTTTCTGAAATCTCATTTTGTTTTAGTGAGTTCTAAAGCTTAAATTGTTTTAAATTTATTTTGGCAATTGAGATTACTTTGGGTTGAGAGATGAGGGACCTTTTTTCTGTCAAGAGCTAATTGGATATTTATAATATCATCTGAGGGCCGTATAGGCAAATGGATGGGGGACAGCCATACTTAGAAGCACACAAGTCTGTCCTTTCATGTACCAAATCATTGATTTTGCAGACCTTATTTGGCCCATGAGTTGGACATTACCCATTCCTAGCTACCTAGCTACTTAATACTCACAGTCTATCTTCTGTCTGCCATTTTAAGCCACCCTATCCTCCAACATATAAAACATAGATATAAAGATGGGTGCCAGTGCCTCACACCTGTAATCCCAGCTACTCTGGAGGCTGAGATCTAAGGTTTGCAGTTAGAAGCCAGCCTGGGAAGGAAAGTCCTCGAGACTCTTATCTCCAATTTATTACCACCAGAAAACCTGAAGTGGTGCTGTGGCTCAAAGTGGTATAGTGCTAGCCTTGAGCGAAAGAGCTCGGGGACAGTACTCAGGCCCTGAGTTCAAGCCCCACCATTTAAACAAAAACATAGATCCACACAGAGATTCTTAGTCCTGTACTGTGACATTTAAAGAATTATCAAAGGGTAATCTAAAATCATAATTCTTTGTGTATGTGAGTACTAGGCCTTGTGCTCTTGCTTGGTTTTTTCATTCCAGGATGGAGCTCTACCACTTGAGCCACTCCTCTACTTCTGGCTATTTTCTGGTTATTTGGAGATGAGTTTCACAGACTTGGCTGCCCACACTGGCTTCAAATAGTAATTCTCAGATCTCAGTCTTCTGAGTAGTTAGGATTACAGGTGTGAACCATTGGTTCCCAGCTCAAATGTTTTTTCTTCAGATCTTTACTCAGAGCTTCAGGCAAATCACTAGAGCACAATTAAGAACATGGCCAGCTGTTATAGCCTAATGGGGAGTGAGGGACTTCAAGTTGCCTATTAATATAGTGTCTAATTTTAATTTCTGGCTTTGGGTTCTCCTGTCTTAATGTCACTAATTTAGCCTGCCTAACTTAACCCATTTCCTCACCTCACTTCTAAGATGGGTGCTGGTGGTTCATGCCTGTAATCTACCCAGGAGGCTGATATATAAGGATGGGAGTTTGAAGTCAACCTCGGCAAGAAAGCTCTTGAGACTTTTATCTCCGAATAACTACCAAAAAAGCACCATTTGGAGCTGTGGCTCAAGTTGGAGTGCATTTGCTTTCAGCAAAAAATGCTCAGAGACAGCACCCAGGCCCTGAGTTCAAGCCAGGACAGGCACAAAAAAAAAAAAGTCTTGTGCAATAGTTTCCTCTAATCTGTACTTTCACAATTCTATAGTTCCTGTTACTCGTGGCCAATTTCCCATCTGAAAATATTACAAAGACCTCATGATGATGGTACTCAGGGCGTGAGCACTGTCCCTGGCTTCTTTTTGCTCAAGGCCAGCACTCTGCCACTTGAGCCACAGCGCCACTTCTGGCTTTTTCTATATATGTGGTACTGAGGAATCGAACCCAGGGTATGTATGTGAGGCAAGCACTGTACCACTAGGCCATATTCCCAGCCCCTACAAGGCTTTTTTTTTTTTTTTTTTTTTTTTGCCAGTCCTGGGCCTTGGACTCAGGGCCTGAGCACCGTCCCTGGCTTCTTTTTGCTCAAGGCTAGCACTCTGCCACTTGAGTCACAGTGCCACTTCTGGTCATTTTCTGTATATGTGGTGCTGGGGAATCGAACCCAGGGCTTCAAGTATACGAGGCAAGTGCTCTTGCCACTAGGCCATATCCCCAGCCCCAAGGCTTTCTTAATGTATACAGTTTCTTAATGACTTCATTAAAGGGACTGGGGATTTGGCTCAGGAAGAGCGCCTGCCTGCCGAGCGCAAGGCCCCCAGTTCGGTCCTCAGCTCTGGAAAAAAAAAAAAAACCCTATAAAAACTATATGTAAAAAAAAACTTCATTAAAGTGACAAACACTGCAAGCAATTAGAAGAGGAATTCTGGCGTACTGTACAAGTCATTTTTTGTGGGTTTTTTGTTTGTTTTTTGGTACTGGGGCTTGATCTCAGGACTAGAGTGCTTTAGCCTTTTCACTGAGGCTAGTGCTTCACCACTTGATCCATAGCTCCACTTCTGGGTGGAGATAAGAGTCTCATGGACTTCTCTTAGTTCAAAAAATATAGGGTATATGACCCAGCCATACCACTCGTAGGCATCTATCCTGAACAGCAGGTCCCAAGATATCAAAAAGACATTTGCACTTCCATGTTTATCGCTGCACAATTCACAATAGCCAAAGTATGAAATCAACCCAGATGCCCCTCCACAGATGAATGGATCCAAAAAATATGGTACTTATACACAAATACTACATAGCGATTAGGAATGGTGAAATATTGTTATTCTCAGGGAATGGTCAGAACTCGAACAAATAATGTTGAGCGAGACAAGCCTAGAACACAGAAAACAAAGGGGCATGATCTCCCTGATATATGACTGTTAAGATGGGGTGACGGAGAGACAGTAGAGACCAGGTCTGTGAAACCAAAAACTGCTTGTCAAATGGTATTTCTCACAGGATTGGGGCAGCGACCCAACACTATGTAACTAAAACCAAACAACTACTCAACATATAAAGGTCAAAAATTGACCTCTCAGTGGAATACAATAGCTCAAAAGCTATGTATGTACATTCATATAAGACTACTGTCGACATATTGTCTAATGTTGACATTTAAAGCCCTAGGCGAATTTTCTTTGGCATAGGCCACGTGGCTACTGTATATGTTCTTGGTACATTGTGTATTGTATATATGTCTATCTGACCTATAGGGAAGGGAAAGAAAAACAGGGTGTAAGATATCACAAGAAATGTACACACTGCCCTACTATGTAACTGTACCCTTTTTACACAACACCTTGTCAAAAAATTTTTGTTTAATTAATAAATAAATTACAAAAAATATATAGGGTAATAAACATAATGGGACACGTGTTGGTTCTCCTCTAGCTTTATATTAAATCTGGGCTGGTTTTGAACTGTGATACTTAAATCTCAGCCTTCTAAGAAGCTAGGATTACAGGTATGAGCCACTGGTGCCTAGTTAATGTCTGTGTTCTTTATACACATACTTTTGAATTATATTGTTTTCCTTAGTCTTCACTTTAGTGCTTTCCTAAATTCAAAAAAAATACAAAAGAACATTGTGCAAAGAAGAACTTACTTTTATTTTCATAGTCTCTCAAAGCTTGTAAGTCACTGGTGTCGGCTCTTCTAAATAGAGGGATCATTTTTCCAGGAAAGAGTACTTTTGTTTTAGATGTACCTTTTGACTTACTTAGCATTAAAATATCCTTATTCTCTTGGCCTTAATTCCTTTACTCATCATATAGAGAGATCAGTAAATGATCAATTCTTTTATCCTATTTGTCTGGAAAATACCTTAGTTCCTTTAAGCTACATTCTGTGCTCAAAAAAACCTTTTTTTTTTTTTTTTTAAAAAGATAGAATCTGCTATTAGTCTAAACTAGCCTCAAACTCAAGATTCTCTTTACTTTGCCTCTGAAGTAGTGGGTTATAGGTGTACTCCTCAATTCCTGGCTCAAACAAACTTTTGTGTATCTTATATTCTAGGATATCTACATTTCTAGAATATCCACATTTCCATTTCTGTGCCTGAGTTCTGATTCATCATGGATAATCTGTCATCAGAAGAAATTCAGCTGAGGGCTAACCAAGTTACTGATGAGGTAAATGTTTTACTTACAATTAATAATTGATTGAGTTTTCACAGTGGAAGGAGGAGAGGGTTTCTTAAAGCCTACTTTGGCCTCCTCCAGGTCTCTTACTATCAGTTCATTTGCCCCACAGTGCTCTTGTTCCTTCCTCTTTTTTCAGCTCAGCGGAAACTACAGAAGTGAAAAGATTTTGTATCATTTTTCTAGGTAGTCATTACTTAAATGTTACTGTAATTCTGGAAGGGATTCCAGGCTTTGGTTTTTTACTTAACAATTTCTTAATACCTGTGCAACACACTTGAATTTCCTCCTACATTAAAGTTTTACCAACTCCATGTACTCAATCCTCTTAAATTTTGTCTTGAGGAGCACCTGTTAAGAAGAAAATAAAAGTGTAGTGACCAGCTTACTTTGTTTTGTTGTAAAGTGAGGGATGGACTGAGATGAGCTGGCAGTTTGTATTGTTTTGATGTCAGTACAGAGGCTTGAATCAGGGCCTCACTGTCTTGCTCAGTTGTTTTTGTGGTTTTTTTTTTTTTTTCTCATATCTGGCACTCTACTACTTGAGTCAAGCCTCTACTTCCAACTTTTTGATTGGTTAATTGCAAATAAAGAGCCTCACAGATTTGTCTGCCCAGTCTGGCTTTAAACCTCCATCCTCAGATCTCATCCTCCTGAGTAGCTAAAATTATAGGCTTGAGCTATTGGCACTCAGCTGGGCTGAGAATTTTTATAGAATAGCATCATCAGAGTATGGCCTATGGTCAGCATTCCTCCTTTCCTCCGCTACATGTTTTAGAATGCTAAAATTCCTTTGTATTTTTTTCTAGTCTCTGGAAAGCACAAGGAGAATCCTGAGTTTAGCCATTGAGGTAAGACGTGTTCATCAAGTTAAGTAAACATAGACGTTTATGGGAGGGATTTTGGTAGCTAGAATTGGTGTTATAGTAATACATGTTATTATTTGAAACTTGAAATTGTTGGGATTGTCACACTATACACTTACAGGCCTGTTCTGTTTTCCCCTTTGACAACAATATTGTAATATTAATGGGAAGGTGAATTTACCACAAGTCTATAATACTGTGGGATGTTTAATATGATTAAGGTTTTAGTTTCAGACTCCTAGTTTTATTGTGGCCCTTTGGAGGTGAAGTTTATATTAAGAATTTAGGCTCCTATTTGATTTTTTTCTTGGTACTTATGAGGTCTTATAGTATTTGTTCCATTGTTTTGGGTTTATTTTGTTGTGCTATCATGTTTTTTTCCCCCTTCTTTTTAGTCTCAAGATGCAGGAATTAAGACCATAAATATGCTGGATGAACAAGGGGGTGAGTTGAAGTCATTGGAGAAAATGTAATTTTTAACTTATAGTGCCAAAAACCCCTGTGAAATCATCCACTTACAAATTCCAGCTTTTGTAAGATTTGAGTGTTAAGCTTCTCTCTTCTCTTCTGGCTTGAATTGTATCATGTTTACTGCTGATTTGAAATGACAGGCAGCAATGCCCAACTGCATACCAAGTGTGTGTTAGGCCAGCCTAGCTGGTTATATGTATTTGTCATATGTACATTAAATATTATGATAAACTTTCATCATCCTCAAAAAGTAGTTAAGTTCTAAAGCAGGACTAAATTGTGATGACCTTAGAAATATTCTATTTGAATTTGCTCTGAGTCTTATGGTCTAGTTTTTATTAGTCTTGTGATAGCCCTCAGGTTTTGAGCCTGTTATGGTCTGGCCAAAGTATACTTAGTTGGAAGAGTGAACTCTGTCCACCCTTCACATGCTTCTTGTCAACACTGTGTGTGTGTGTGTGTGTGTTTTAGAAAAGTTCTTTCTACAATGAAACAACAGGTGTCTCTAGATCAGTATATCAGGGTGTTCTTACTCACTATGACCTGGCATCGGTGGATTTTGGGTTAGAGTTTGCTGCTCTATAATAAGATTTTCTGGTCAACATTGAATGTATCACAAAATTTAACTCTCACCACTTATTCTTAGAACAATTAAACCGCATAGAAGAAGGCATGGACCAAATAAATAAAGACATGAGAGAGGCAGAGAAGACCTTAACAGAACTCAACAAGTGCTGTGGCCTTTGTGTCTGCCCATGTAATAGGTGAGTTGATAAGTTGAAACCACCTCACATGCTCCCTTCCCCACAGTAAGTAGACTGAGGCAGTTAAACACCGTCTTCCCTTCTGGTAGAAGGAGTTCATCTTTGTTTTTCAAAAGCGATTGACAAAGCTGTCACTTCTTATTTGGAGTGACTATACCAGTCAGAAATACAAAGATGCATAGGGAATGCCTGTGGCCCTCTCTTTTTTTTTTTTTTAACTGAAATAGTTAATTTATTCTTAAATTTAATCTCTTCCTAAATTTTTTTTTTTTTAGTTTTTTTTTCTCTTATTTATTGTCAAAGTGATGTACAGAGAGGTTACAGTTTCATACGTTAGGCCTTGGGTACATTTCTTGTGCTGTTTGTTACCTCCTCCCTCATTCCCCCTTCCCCTCCCGCTTTCTCTCCCCCCCATGAGTTGTTCAGTTGGTTTACACCAAACAGTTTTGCAAGTATTGCTTTTGTAGTCATTTTTCTTTTTACCCTTTGTCTCTCGATTTTGATATTCCCTTTCACTTTCCTTGTTCTAATACCAGCATATACAGTTTCCAATGTACTCAGATAAGATACATTGGTAGTGCAGGTACAACCACAGGAAGGGCCCTGTCTCTTTTATTTATTGTAATTGTTTTCTGCCTCAGATAGTATATGATCTGTAGTAGATACTCAGTAAATACATAAATACTTGTGGATTATATGACCTTGAAAAACATGTTTACTGAAGGGAAAGGGTTAGACATAAAATTATTTTTAAAATTAGAATGCAAACAATATTCAGAGTAGAAGTAATTAACATATATATTCACTCAGAAGAGAGGAAGTTCTACAATGGTACCAGTGGTAGCTGCTTTCTTTCATAATAATTTTTATAATTTTAGGGAAGAATGTCATCACCCAGACAAGCTGAAACATGAAGTGTGCCATGGTTTAAACAGTTTCCTTGGTTTTTTTGTTTTCTCTGTTTTTCTCTCTTATCTAGATTCTCAGGTGTTGGTTATTTCTGCAAAACAAGGCAAGAATTTCAATACGTTATGGTTTTCAAATGCTAAACCTGCTGCTGTTCTGTTTGACTGGCACTTACTGTTTTCTGGATTTCATTCTCTCCCTTTAATCTCTTCCTTTCTAATCTGCTTACTAAAAATGAAGATCTAACATCAGAAGCCGGGCTCAGTAACTGATCACAGGGAACTTTCAGATGCAGTCTTGTGGCGCAGTCTGGGCTGCTAACCTGCTGTCTAAAGGTGACGCTTCAAGTGACGTTTCTGTGCATGTGCTCCTGTGAATGAATGGTGGAGACTGTCTCATCAGTTCCTGTGCCTGTGGTGTAGAATGTCAAGTGCATTTGTTCTTCCTTGTTCTTGCTGTCAGACAAAAGATAGGCCCTACCAAAGAATCTTACAGCTCCCTTAGACTAATAGGTCCAACTAATAAATTTTTGTTAAGTAGCACTAGTATTAACAAAGTAGAAACATTCCTGAAGCTTTCTAAGCTTTAAGTAGGTTGCTTTTTGCAGACAGCAGCTACAGTGTAGTTCTTGTCAAAAGTGAGGTAATTCAGGCTCTGTGCATCTCTCTTCATAGGATATTGATTTTAACATCCTACCTTATTTAAATTTCCATACTCCTTTCTGATTCCGAACAAAGCTATCCTTTATGAAAGTATTGCTTCTAGTGTTTGGATTCCCCATGATTTAGGTCACTGTCAAATCCAAAAATGAATTGCAAATCTAGCCACAAACAGAAAAAAATGTTATGGTTATTAGCTTTGTGGTAAATTAATATATTTATACTATTACTCTACTTCCGAATTTTACCTGGAAACCTGAACTACTTACTATTAAGAAAGAGTACAGGTGCATGGGGGATATGGCCTAGTGGCACGAGTGCTTGCCTCCTATACATGAAGCCCTGGGTTCAATTCCCCAGCACCACATATACAGAAAATGGCCAGAAGTGGCGCTGTGGCTCAAGTGGTAGAGTGCTAGCCTTGAACAAAAAGAAGCCAAGGACAGTACTCAGGCCCTGAGTCCACGCCCCAAGACTGGCAAAATAAATAAATAGATAGATAAAAAAATTTAAAAAAAAAAGAAAGAGTACAGTCGGGCGCTGGTGGTTCACACCTGTAGTCCTAGCTACTCCAGAGGGTGAGATCTAAGGATTGAGGTTTGAAGCCAGCCTAGGCAGAAAAGCCCCTGTGAGACTCTTATCTACACTAAGCTACTCAGAAAGGTCAGAAGTGGCACTATGGCTCAAGTTGTAGAGTGCTAGCCTTGAGCACAAAGAGGCTCAGAGACAGCTCAAGCTGTCTCAAGCTCAGTTCAAGCCCTAGGACCAGCCAAAAAAAAAGAAGAAAAAAAGGAAGGAAGGACGGACAGACGGGCAGGCATATTAGCTGGGCTCTGGTGGCTTACACCTATAATCTTAGCTACTAAGGAGGCTGAGATTTGAGGATCACCATTCAAAGCCAGCCCAGGCCAGAAAGTCTGCGAGACTCTTTCTCCAATCAACCACCACCAGAAAACTGGAAGTGGCACCGTGGCTCAAAGTAGTATAGCACTGACATTGCGCAGAAAAACTCAGGGAGAGCAGACCCTGAGTTTAAACCCCATGACTGACCAAAAAAAAGTACATGCAAATAGGTTCACTAAACTAATAGATTACTCTATGAAAATATTCATTTAAAAACTGCATCTCCCACCTCGATCCACAAAAGATTAAACATGTTTATTTGATTAATAAAACAAAATAATAAAAATGAGAAATATTGTGCAAACTTAAGGTGGAACCAAGATAGGCACTTTGAGAACTAGCTTTTCACGGTGATAAACTTTGCCTTTTCAGTGCCTTTTTCAAAAAAAATGTAGTAGTGCTCTCTTGCCTTTTTGTGTGTGTGTGTTTGTTATTTTGAGACAGATGACCATGAACTCAGTCCTCCTGCCTCTGCCATCCCCAAGTGTTGATATTACAGGTGTGTGCCATTATGCTAAGCAGTCCCCTTCCTCTAGAATTAGTCTGTAGGGCCTAAGATATAATGATAGATTTGGCAGAGTCCATGTATGCCTGTTAAGGAAGGAGCTTGTTTTTTCATAGAATTTCTTTTTTGCTTTTGTAACTTTTACAATTATGAAACTTTTTCATTAACATACAATTTAGAATAAATCAGACCAATATTGTAGCAGCATATAACTTTGTTTATAGAAAAGTATAAAAATACTTAATGAAAGCAAATAGAAAAAAAAAAACCCTACCATCTGTGACAGCCATTTAAAAGTTTGCTTTCTGGCTGGATACTGGTAGCTCATCCCTGTAATCCTGGCTTCTCAGTATGCTGGGATCTGGGGATCATGGTTTGAAGCCAGCCTGGGTAGGAAAATCCATGAGCCTCTTATCTCCAATTAACCACAAAAGCCAGAAGTGGAGCCTTGGCTCAAGTGGTAGAGTGCCAATGTGAACAAAAGAGCTCAGGGACAGTTGCCCAGGCCATGAGTACAAGTCCAAGAATGGCAAACAAGAAGAAGTTACTTTCTTTCTGGTAAGGTGGCACAGGCCAGTAATCCCAGCACTTGGAAGGTGGAGGGAGGCAAGAGGGTCAGGAGTTCAAGGCCATCAAACTTTCATAGTGATAGCCCTGTCTCTAGATAAACAAAATGCCACTTCATAGGTTCCTGCCAGTTATACCAGTTTGAATAGTACATCCCAATGAGTTTGGGGCCTGTCAGATCTATATATGCAACATATGTTTTTGTTTTTAAGACACTTAGATTTGTTTATTTCTAATGAGAGGAAAATAAACTCCTAAATGAAAAAGCCCTACAGAAATAGTCACATTTTGCTACTGTAACAGTTTAGTGAAGATATGGTAGAAGTATTTGACTTAAAATGATTTAATGTGGGGCTGGGAATATGGCCTAGTGGCAAGAGTACTTACCTTGTATACATGAAGCCCTGGGTTCGATTCCTCAGCACCACATATAAAAAAAGCTGGAAGTGGTGCTGTGGCTCAAGTGGCAGAGTGCTAGCCCTGAGCAAAAAGAAGCCAGGAACAGTGCTCAGGCCCTGAGTTTAAGCCTCAGGACTGGTAAAAAAAAAAAAAAAAAGAATGAAACTAAAATGATTTAATGTCTGTGGCTTTCCCATACTTACCTTTTTCCTAAATTGCTGTGGAGCCTAGTATAATGGAGTTAGTTGTAGCCATATGTTACTCCTAAAGGCATCAGGGTTATGTTTCAGGTAACAGGCACTAATAATTTCAATTCCCCTCCTGCTTTTCCATATGTCTGTCTACACTCATATAGGACGAAGAATTTTGAATCTGGTAAATCCTATAAGGCAACATGGGGAGATGGTGGAGACAACTCAACTAGCAATGTAGTATCTAAACAACCAGGCCGAGTAACAAATGGTCAACCTCAGCAAACCACAGGAGCAGCCAGTGGTGGATACATTAAGCGGTATGCCATTACCCTCTTTTTTTCCCCATGTTTCCACACATTTCCTAATGAATGTTTCACTTGAGGACAGAGGGTAGCTATCTACAATGAACCCTCACTCAATTAATAGAAATACTATTATTTTACTTTTTTTGAGACAGAATCCATCTGAGGCACTTCTCAAATTTGTAATCCTGCTGCCTCACCCTCCCAAATGCTGGGATTATAAGCAAGTACCACCATGCCCAGCCAGCTATCTATCTAATCATCTATCTATCTATCTATCTATCTAGTGTTGGAGTTTGAACTCAGGACTTCACATTCGTTAGGTACTGTACTGCTGAGCCATTCTTCCAGCTATTCAATTTTTAAAATGTATTTTCAAACCTGACTCCTGAATACACGTCAAATGTGATTACAGTCTATGAATAATAAGATTAACTTCATACTTTTTCTTTATCTGCAAATTATTGAAAGACATGATCACTTCTATAAGTAGGGAAAATGTCACAAAACATATCTCCTGCAGGAATTGACTAGATTTCTATGGAATAGCTGTAAAAGACCGGATAGTAGGGCTGGGAATATGGCCTAGTGGCAAGAGTGCTTGCCTTGTATACAAGAAGCCCTGGCTTCAATTCCCCAGCAACACATATATAGAAAACGGCTAGAAGTGGCACTGTGGCTCAAGTGAAAGAGTGCTAGCCTTGAGCAAAAAGAAGCCAGGGACAGTGCTCAGGCCCTGAGTCCAAGGCCCAAGACTGGTGACAAAAAAAAAAAAGGACCAGATAGTAAACATCTCAGACATTGCAGGCTAGTCTCTGTTACAGTTAGTCAATTCCATAGTATATAAAAAGTAAATGTAGCTGGGTGCTGGGGGCTTATGCCTGTAATCATAGCTACTCAGGAGACGGAGATCTGTCATAGCTACTCAGGAGACAGAGATCTGAGGATCATGGTTAAAAGCCAGTCCAGGCAGGAAAACTGTGAGAGTTTTTTTTTTGCCAGTCCTGGGCCTTGGACTCAGGGCCTGAGCACTGTCCCTGGCTTCTTTTTGCTGAAGGCTAGCACTCTGCCACTTGAGCCACAGCGCCACTTCTGGCCGTTTTCTATATATGTGGTGCTGGGGAATTGAACCCAGGGCTTCATGTGTATGAGGCAAGTACTCTTGCCACTAGGCCATATTCCCAGCCACTGTGAGAGTTTTATCTCCAGTCAGTCCCCCTCAAACTGGAAGTGGATCAATGACTCAAAGTGGTAGAGCTCTAGCCTTTAGCAAAAAGGCTCAAGGACAGCATTCAGGCCCTGAGTTCAAACCCCATGACTGACCAAAAAGAAAAAAGTAAATCCAAATATTTAATTAAAAAAACAACTCACATTAAGCCAGATTTCCTCTATTGTACCAAAAAAGAAAGCCAACTCTCTTTTTCATAGTATCACTAATGATGCCAGAGAAGATGAGATGGAAGACAACCTGAATCAAGTGGGCAGTATCTTGGGAAATCTAAAGAACATGGCCCTGGACATGGGCAATGAAATTGACACTCAAAATCGACAAATAGACCGGATCACAGAAAAGGTAAATTCTTTATGGCCACAAGAATGTGATACAACCAGTCTAGTAGTAATTTTAGTAATGGCTGCCAATGTTAGATACTCTTGGAGAATGAAGAATAACATCCTGTCCTTAAAGTTAAATGCTGGTGACTCATGCCTGTAATCCTAGCTATTCAGAAGGCTGTGATCTGAAGATCACAGTTTGCAGCCAGGGTAAGAAAGTCCATGACACTCTTATCTCCTAATAAACTACCAAAAAGCTGGAAATAGAGCTATGGTACAAATGGTAAAGTGCTATCCTTGAGTGAAAAAGCTAAGGGACGGTGTAGTGAAAAAGCTAAAAGACAGTGCCTGGAGTGAAGTTGTTTTATCTAAGCCTTTAAGCTTAGAACCTTTGAGAATGGCCTTTTGTTTCACCTCTGAATATTCTACTTTCATTAACTAGTCACACAGTGCGGGAGGTGTCTGAAACCTCATTTTAGAAAAAAGTCTGTAGTAAAACTCAGTTCTGCCCAGTAGTTCTTGCAGTTATGTGACTAATGGAGAAACTGATTTTTTTTTAACTTTACATGATATAAAAGATACTGAAAGAGAAATTGTCTCCATTGTTTTGGATGAGTCAAATCTAAAAGCCACATTTTATTAAAATCCCTGTGTACTTAAGGAATGCAATGAGTGTTTAAGCTTGACTTTTTCTTTGTGTCTGTGCATGTGTGTTTGTGTGCGTACGTGAGTACACACATGCGTGCCAGAACTCAGGCTTGAACTCAAAGAGTCTCTTGTTCTCACTTGTCTTTATCACTTAAGGGTGGTACTTTACCACTTGAGCTGTACCTCTACTTCTGGCTTTTTGCTGGTTAAGTGGAGATAGGAGTTTTGCAGACTTTTCTCCCTGTGCTGGCTTTGAACTGTGAGCCTTAGATCTCAGCCTTTTGAGTGGTTAGAATTGTAGTCGTGTGTGAAGTAAATAATAGTTCTAAGACAAGTAAATAATGGTTTCTAAGACAGTTCAATATTGTAGTCTGGGTTTGAGCTACATATTACCTATCACTTTAACTTAGACATTGCTGTTAGTCATAATATATCTATTTCAAAGATCTTTGGGAAGGTTATTTTAGTCTCTCTGGACCAGACTTAGGGTAGCTCTGAGATTCTGTGGCTCAGAGAACATTCTTATTATATCTAATTGCATCAGAAATACCAGTGAAGAGCAAGGACACCCTATCTAAAAAAAAAAAAGTAGACAACAATGCTGTTGCTTATAAGATACAATCCAGTTTATACATGTGAAACTGCAAATAAATGATAAAACTGATCAAATACAGGCAAAGTCTTCTGTTAAACCTTTGTCATGTTTATTTACCAGGATTTTTCCCATGTGAATTTTATATTCTGTCATTTCTTAGAATGAGTTGTGTATATATTTCAAGAATTTATTGAATTTTCCCAGTGTGGTGTTTACTTCTGAAGTATGTAAAATTTAACCTTTTTTCTCTTTTAATTGCTAGGGATTGAACTCAGGGCCTGTGCTTGCAAAGCTTGTACTGTATTACTGAGTTGTATCCCAGCTCAAATGTGGCTTACCTTGTGAAGTAATGCTGATACCTTTTCCTTTCTTTTTTTTTCAGGCTGATACCAACAAAGATCGCATTGACATTGCCAATACCAGAGCAAAGAAACTCATTGACAGCTAAAGCTGCTGCTGTACTTCTTTATCATTCACTCACTTCTCCAGCTCCTCTTCCTAAGGCCTCACCTTTGCAGTGTTCGGAATTTTGCTCTCACATTCTTCTAATTGGAGATGGTGTGGAAGAAGGGTCTGAGGAGTAACTGCCTCCCTACTCTGTTATTTTCTCTGTTGCTTTTGAGGGTAGATTGATTCTCAGCCTTTGAGTATTTTCTTTCTCAGTTCATGTTCTTAGATTGGTTTCCATACCCCGCACTTAATTCTGCAGGTTCTTTCACTTTCAAGATGTGAAAGCATTGCCAAAGACAGCCATGAAGGCAGCTGTAGAGATATTTTTTGTTCTATGGGTTTTTTGTTTTTTGTTTTTTTTGGTTTGGTTTTTGGTTCTGTGGTCGGTGAAAGAGGCAAGGGGGAGGGGCCAGAGATAAAGTGGTTACCTCACCAAAACACACAGGCCACAAAAAAAAGATGCATAGCCACAGTAAAGATCTAGCTGGGTTTAACGTTCAACTTAAGTTGCTGTTTTTGCCAATTGAGGCTAATATACTTGGCTGTGGAGCTTTTATACTAAATATTTTTGTTGTTCATCAATATTGTGCAACTATTGCTCCAAAGAGGATAGAAGGAGTTCTGTTAAAGTGAGTTTAGTTTGTGGATTCTTAGTGATTCATGTATGTTATGTACATAGATTCTGTGACCCCATTTCACATTGCACATTCAGGAACACTTTGTACAAATGAGTAGCTTTTTATTTTCATATTGTTGATATTATCATGATCTCATTACAGGCCTGTTAACCTCATATATTTGTCATTAGTCCTTGAAGAAAAAAAATAGTAAATATATATGTGTGTAACATGAGAATTTCTAAAGCAGGTCTGAAAATTTTTTTGGAAAAATTTGACAAAGTATATCACGTGAATTCAGATTTACCTCAATGCTAAGGATTATGTTTAGATAGGGAAAATTTATTTTGATCTCAGGTAGATAAATAGATTGCTTTGGGTTGTGTGTAGCTTTAGACATTTAAAAAGAATTTATATTGTCTTACTAAAAGTGGTTTGGAAAATTATGCCTTTGGTGTAATTCTTGATGATTGCACTATTACTGTGTTTGCCTTGTCTATTGGTCTATGTCCATAATCAAGTTTATGTAGATCCTTAACAGTGTTAAAAGAATCCACTCTGTATCCATTACTTTTATTTAAAACTAATCTGTATACTACGGAGCTAATGATGTGGAGTGGTTCAACCAACAACCACTGCTTGATTCTTACAGTTTTGTAATGTATACTATATTCTTTTAAAATAGGTAGCATGTTTCTATGACTGTTATTTCCAAGGCAGTAATTTCATTGGCTCATGTTTAACAAGTTTAATAAAGCAAAGGTCCATGAATTATGAAGCGCTCCAACAGAAAGCTGCTGTTGGCTCTTTTCCAATTCTTATTGGAAATAGTTACAGCACTTTCTGTGATTTGTCATGGGTTCATTTCAATCGTGAGCTCACATACACTAGTGACTGAATGGATGTTTTGGCATGAGAACTACAACCCACTTACTTCAGAAGATACACCTAATACAGGAACTTCCAGAGGGTGAAGAGGAGAGTACTTAAAATGAGACCCAATGAGACCCTCTGTCATAGAAATGTTCAGTGTTAGAGTGAGTATAGTATGGCAGGTGGAAATAGATGAATGTATCAAGTAGAAAGGTACAAAGCAGTAGAGATTGCTTAACACCTAAATGCTCTTTGTGTGGAGGGGTGGGGTGGGGGGGAGGGTTGTAGGGCTTGTACTCAGGGCCTGGGTGCTGTCCCTGAGTTCTTTTTGCTCAAGGCTAGTGTTTTACCACTTTGAACTACAGTACCACTTCTGGTTTTCTGGTAATTAATCGAAGATAAGACCGGGTTGGCTTTGAATCGTGATCCCCAGAACTCAACCTCCTGGGCAGCTAGTATTGCAGGCATGAGCCACCAGCTCCCGGCACCTAAATGCTCTTAAAGCTTTTCATAGACTATTCTGGCAAAAGGTAATAGTTTGAAGGATACCCAAAGTACAGTCGGTTAGGAGTATATGCTAAGACACCAGATTGTCCAGCAGTTTAATTTATGATAGCTGTTCTTTTCTTTGGAGTGGAGCTCTTTTTTTTTTTTTTTTTGGCCAGTCCTGGGCCTTGGACTCAGGGCCTGAGCACTGTCCCTGGCTTCTTTTTGCTCAAGGCTAGCACTCTGCCACTTGAGCCACAGTGCCGCTTCTGGCCGTTTTCTGTATATGTGATGCTGGGGAATCGAACCTAGGGCCTCGTGTATCCAAGGCAGGCACTCTTGCCACTAGGCTATATCCCCAGCCCTGGAGTGGAGCTCTTTTTGGTCAGGAATCCCTTTATGGATTTGGTGAAAGACAACCCAGTTCCCCTCCCCCATCAGAGAAGTAGGCACATGATGGTAAGCCATGCATAAGTGAGAATCCTGGAGGTCTTTAGAGGCCAGCCCTGGGTCCCTAGTTACAAGCTTCTGTCACTAAAAAAGAAGAGAGGGAGGACCTTAGAAATTAGGCCTACATAATACACTAGAAATTGAAGCTGATGCTTTAAAACTTTAAATTTTTTTTCTCCTATAACACTTTCTGGAAACTGATCCATTCCTGTTTTCTTTTTTTTGAGATGAGGTTTCCCTAATACTTAAAGACTAACCTTATTTTCTCAGTCTCCTGCCTCAGCCTCCAATGTGCTGGAATCACAGGCATATGCACTTAAACTCCCTCCCTCCCTCCCTCCCTTCCTTCCTTCCTCCCTCTCTCTAGCTGGTCATGGGACTTGAACTCAGGGCCTGGCACTATTCCTGAGCTCTTTTGCTCAAGGCTAGTGCTCTGCCACTTTGAGCCACTGCTCTACTTGGCAGTTTTTTTTGTTTTTGTTTTTGTTGTTGTTTTTTGTTTTTGTCAGTTCTGGGGCTTGAACTTTGGGCCTGGGTGCTGTCCCTGTCTTCAACTCAAGGCTCTAGCACTTGAGCCACAGCACCACTTCTGGTTTTCCGGTGGTTAATTGTAGATAAAAGTCTCATGGACTTTCCTGCCCTGGCTGGCTTTGAACCTCAATCCTCAGATCTCAGCCTCTTGAGTAGCTAGGATTACACGTGAGCCACTGGTACCTGGCTCTCCATTTCTCTTGAGAGGTGGTGACAAATGGTTAATGAGCTCTGGAGTCTGACCACTAAAGTTTATATTTTAGTTCAGTCATTTACTAGTTATGTAACTTTGAACCAAAGGAGGTTCAAAAATATCCAACCAAACAACCCAGTGTCCCATGTTGACTTTGATTTTTTTCCCTCCCTATTCTGGGGCTAGAACTCAGGGCCTCTCACTTTTGCTCAGCTTGTTCATGGCTGATGCTGTACTGCTTGAGTCACACCGCTAGCTGGGAGGTTTTGTGCTGGTTAATTGGAGATGTCCAGTCTGGCTTAGAATCATGATCCTTGGATCTCAGGTACCTGAGTAGCTAGAATGATGGGCGTGAGCCACTCACACTTAACTATACCAGCTTGGTAATTGAGATAAATGTCCTGGTTTATTGAGTTCTTACTCTTGTCATGGGCACTATACTAAATACATACTTAGATGAAAGTAAATTGTTCAGAAAGCCAGTAGGCTTTGGGTTCAAACCATGATCTTTCTGATTCCAGGGCTCATTATTATTTTTTCTGTCTATTATACTGATGTCCACATCAAGCTCTTAGAAATAATAAGTGAGCTGGGCACTTTTGGCTCAGGCCTGCAATCCTAGCTACTCAGGAGACTGAGATCTGAGGGTCTCAGTTTGAAGCTAGCCTGGGCAGAAAAGTCAGTGAGACTCCTGTGTCATTTAACCAGCAAATAGCTGGAATGGGGGGTGTGGCTCAAGTAGCAAAGTACCAACCTTGAGTTTTTGAAAGAGCCAAGTGGAAGTATAAAGCTGAGTTCAGATCTCAGTAATGGCACAACCAAAGAAAGTGACCAAGGGCTACTAAGTTAGAATCAGGGTCTCCTTAATATGTCACACCTCATACTTCAGCCTAAATTGTTTACTATAATTTTGAGCATACAACTTTATAGACTCTGACCTCAAGTAGTTCAGTTCTAGCAAGAGAGAGAAATACAGCATGTAAGAAGTGCTGTACTGGCAGATGGAGAAACAGTTAATTCGGCTTAGACTTAGGGCTCAGACAGAGGGCAGGAGCATCTTAATAGAGGGCTTTCATGACAATGAACAATGAAATGGCAGTGAGAGGAGAGACCGTCTAACACGAGTTTAAGGAGAGGAACAATTTTAGGGTTATGAAGCAAATAAATGGAAGAAAAATGTCTGAAAGTAAGGCTGGATCCAAATGGTAAAGGGCTGTGGTCACTCATTCTTACAGGATGGAGATTGGTAATAATTAAATGAGTACATGGAAGTTAAATTTGTAAGTGCTGATTTATTAGAAGTAGCAATAAAATATTGAAAGAAAAGTTTAATGGGTCAACAAAAGCAATAAACGTTAAAGTAGAAAAAATCCTGATAAATGGCAACTCTTAGCCCCCACCCCAGATTAAGAAGCAGTACATGGGGGGGGGGGGGAAGAATAGCTAACCCAAACTAAAGGTCAGAGTGTGTTTAATGTAGATGACACAGTAGGCTCTTAGTATATTTATGTCTGTCAGTTGTGGGGCCGGCTGTGCCTGAGCTTTTCTGCTCAAGGGCACCATAGCGAGCCACTTGCAGTTTTCTGGTGGTTAACTGGACATAAGAGTGTAACAGACTTTTCTGCCCCAGGCTGGCTTTGAACCAGTCTTCAGATCTCAGCCTCTTGAGTAGCTAGGACTACACGTGTAAGCCACAAGTGCCTAGCCTTAGGATATCTTTAGGCTAAATTTAAATTTAACCACTGTTAAGAAATGTCAGTGTATCCTTAGTAAGATAAAATCACAAAGTGATCAAAATGGTAGCTTTCTAAAGTTCATGTCAGTCAGTGACTATCTGAACTCCTCTACCTTTGTACCTTCATGTTACCTTTTTTGTGTGTGTTTCTAATTAGTTGTACAAGGGGATTTCATTGTGACATTTCTATACATGTATGCAATGTATCCTTATCAATCTAACTGCCTCTTGCTGTTCTCCTTTATTCCACTCACTCTTCTTAAAACAATGTCATAGCCTCCTAATTTCAGAAGGGTTATTATCAGTCACATAAAGGCATTTTATTACTCAGCAATCCTAAACAAGAACATGAAGCTTTCCTTCCTAATCAGTTTACTTTCAAAGAACAAAGGACAATTTACAAGTTAAAGTTGTGTGCTTTCTGTAAAGGGATTAACCTTGCTTCCCATCAAAGTTCATTAGAAATTATTAGTCTGTTCCTCATTTAGAGAATAAACTTGATAAAGACAGGTTGTTTTAAGATATTGCAGCAATGATTTCTTAAAGGTAATTTGATTAGTAGAGTTATAAATACAGAAAGGGAGAAGAGATTACCAGAAATAAGATATGATTTTAAACAAAACTTCAGGAACATCTTGATTATTAAAATCCCTTTAAAATCTTACAAGGGTTGCATATACGGTTTCAGCTCTTCAGAGCCCTCTACCAGTAAGGCACCTGCAATAGTAGAGAATTTGCTATTGCAGCCTTGGGAAATATCTTTTGTATTGTGTTGGTGCTTCTCCAACAAAGCACACTTTGATCAAGATAGTCACAGCACTTGCCTAGCAAGTGTGAGGCCTTACTTTTAAGCCCCAGTACAGGAAAATTAAAGGAAAAAAATCCTCCACATATTTATGTACATTCTAGATTCCAAGTATAAACTGCCAACTGAATGGATGGACTGGGATAAAATAAATTATTGGATTAACCATAACACAAATTATGTGAGTTTCATAAAATTAGGAAGTGGTAACACAAGAGATGGAATGGCACTGACTTTATGGAAGCTCACACATTGAAACTAAACATAATCCCAAGCTGTGGTGTGGAGCTATTCTGTTACCAGGCAGCACCCCCTCGCTGTATAAATAGCAACTAGCGACTGGTTTCTTAAAGCCAAACTAATGATGGGTTTTGAAGATCATCATTATCCATTGCTCTATTCATGATTCAAAATGGAAGACTCTGTCTCCTTACTTGAGATAGCCCTGAAAAGGAAGAAAGGTCATTGAAATGTAATTTCCTGGAGTGTCCTCTCCTTTCTGCAGATCTCCTTGACAATGGCCTGAGCCTTTGGCTCATCCAGAATTCAACAGAGGTTCCAAGTCAGCATCTTGTAAGGTCCCCATGGTCCTGGAGAACATCATGCAAACTTCTTCTTGGTGGCTGTGAACCTCTCCATGTACTAAAAATCATGAAAGAAAAACATAAGGGGGTATTCTGACATAACCGAAAGCAAAGCTATTTGTTACTTAGGCTTTTGGGTTTTCTTTTTGTTGTTGTTGTTGTTGTTGTTGTTTTTGGCCAGTCCTGGGCCTTGGACTCAGGGCCTGAGCACTGTCCCTGGCTTCTCGTTGCTCAAGGCTAGCACTCTGCCACTTGAGCCACAGCGCCACTTCTGGCCGTTTTCTGTATATGTGGTGCTGGGGAGTCGAACCTAGGGCCTCGTGTATCTGAGGCAGGCACTCTTGCCACTAGGCTATATCCCCAGCCCCTGTTGTTGTTGTTTTAATATCAGATTTGGTCCATTGGGTATGAAAGCCTGCCTAATTTTAGGGCGAATTTAAAGCATGTAATGTTTGTAAATTTTAATAAACATATCAAAGGATATTTTACAGCCAGGCATTGGTGCATGCCTGTAATCTTAGCTAGTCAGAAAGACTGAAAACTGAGGATCATGGTTTGAAGCTAGCCAGGGCAGGATGTCCATGAGAATCTTACCTCCAGTTAATGACCAAAATGCCAGAAGTGAAGCTGTGGTTCAAGTGAAGGACCAGCCTTCAGTGAAAAAGCTAAGGGACAGCACTCAAGACTCGAGTTCAAGCTCCAGGACTGGCATGCGTGTGCGCGCACACAAAGATGCTTTAGTGGCTGGGAATGTGGCTTAGTGGTAGACTGCTTGCACGAAGCCCTGGGTTCGATGCTTTAGTACCACATAAACAGAAAAAGCCAGAAGTGGCGCTGTAGCTCAAGTGTGGCTAGCCTTGAGCTGAAGAGCTCAGGGACAGTGCTAAGGCTCAGAGTTCAAGCCCCCTGACTGACAAAAAGCTTTACAATAGCTGTCCATACAGAAAACCACCTTGGCACAATGCCAGCTGGCATTCTCTTCAAATGAGAAAGCATATATATGTACACATGTGGGTTACCTCAGCATTGTCTTGAGTATCTAGAAATTCAGAGACATGGCAGTACACCACTACACACCTTATCATAGCCTTCCAGTTCTCGAAGCTTCTTTATTTCAAAAAGATTCCCTTCCACAGCAAGCAGACAGATCTGGGAATCACTGAGGATGCTCTGTGGAAGCATGCTGAGCTCAAGACAGTTTTCTTCCAGGCGAAGAACTTTAAGGCGAGGGCAGCAAGATATCTTTATTGAGATCTGAGAGATCTGTGGAACAACAATGACAACACAATAATAACCAGAAAGCATAAACCTTAATGCATTTTAGTTTTAAAACAAGGAATCTTGACTTAGTTGTCCTAGTTCTCCTTTCCCACCCCCATTTTCTCACTGCCTACTCTCTGCAGAAGCCTCTGTTATATACCTTCTGTTACTCCTCCTCCACTGTAAAAATAGGATGCTTTTTTTTTTTTAAGGTCAGCATTGGCCTTTTGGAAACAAATAGTGTGACAATAAAAGTGCTGTTATGTTTATTAGAGAAACTTGGATAGTGATACAGTTTAAAGGAAAAAAGTTGTAAGCCAGCACCCAGAAGTCATCGCCATAAACATTTTGACACATTTGCTGCCAACCTTTTGTAGTGTACATGAATACTTTACTGCCAGTGTTGTCATTACCTATTGCATGTCACCTTACTGTCCCTTCCTTGAAACCCTCTCTTCTTGTGTCTAGGTGCTTGGTTTATATTCCTGTTTTTTTTCTTTCTGACTTGTAGCTTCCCTTCTTCCTGGATATTTTTCAAAAACAGTCCCTACAAACTTCATGTTTAATCTTTTCTCCTAGAAACCTTATTCATTTTGTTCATGTCATCACGACCTCAAAACCTGTCTGTGCATTTGCATCTACTCATCTCTTCCACTTTTCTGTCTCTAACTTTCAGCAAAATATTTCCTCCCAGATAAGTTCACTAAAATCAACTCAGCATGTGTATTCCTAATAGCACTTTTTGCTTAGGCCAATACTAAATAATAGTCTGACTCATTAACTTTGTTGGTTAAGTGCTCCAAGTTTCCCAGTCCCTGATGAGAACTCTCCCATTCTCTCATGACGGGAACTGAGTTTCGGTTCATGCAGGCTAGGCAAGCGCTTTCAGTGAGCTATGCCCCCAGCCCAAAGTCACCAAGTTTTGATTGCTGATCCTACACCATCTAGGAAAGAATCTCTCTCTCTCTCTCTCTCTCTGCACTTCTTTTTCTTCTGGTCCAAGACTGGGAGACTGGGACTTGAACTTGCTAACAAATGCTTGTTTTTGCTCATTGCCTGGTGCTCTACCACCTGAGCCACACCTTCAAACCAATAATTCTCTAGAAATGCATATCTTTGGATTTCAGGCTTACTAAATAAGAAACATTAAGTATGAGGTCCAGTAATGATGCAAAACAAATCCCCCAGGTCTAATAAGCTTCCAAAATAAAGGGGGAAAAAACCCAAAGCTGTTCAACAATAAAATGGACTACTAACAGAAAACCTATCACGTAGTTTGGGGGTTTTTTTTTGTGTTTTTTTTTTTTTTGCCAGTCCTGGGGCTTGAACTTCAGGCTGGGCACTGTCCCTGAGCTTCCTTTGCTCAAGGCTAGCACTCTACCACTTGAGCCACCGTGCCACTTCTGGCTTTTTCTGTTTATATGGAACTGAGGAATCGAACCCAGGGCTTCATGCATGCTAGGCAAGCAGTCTACCACTAAGCCCTATTTCCAGCCCCACTTTTTTTTTTTTTAAAGCAAAAGCAAGATGTAAGTTTAACAAAGATCAAGACAACCTCTGTCACCTGACTCTCAGAATCTATGGGTTAATAAGTCTTATTCCCACACTAGATCCCCTGACAAAACTCACTACATGGCTAGGGGCATGATGATATGGTCTCAAGAACTTGAAGATTGTGGGGCTTTTAGTAAATAATTTTTGAGGTTATCTCATCCTGTTTGTTACTCCAGTCTTTCCCAAACACCTACACTACAAACATACCCAAATTAATTCCATGGCTGTTTGGACATTGAAATTAGCTTATAGGATATATTTTTTTTATATTCTCTGACACTCCATGACTACAGTTTAGAGACAAGGTTATACAATTGAAATACATGCTAGGAAAAAGCTTTAAGCCTGAGACCTGGTTCTGGTTGAGGTTGAGTTCAATGGCCTGTAGCTCTCCCACTGTGTCGGGTATACACCGAATTTGGTTTTTAGAGAGATCCACTACATCCAGGTGCCGCAGGCTACAAAGTTGGGGTGGTAGTGCTCCCAGTTGGTTCCCAGAGATACTCAGAGTCTTGAGAGCAGAGAGCTGTCCAAAGGTAGATGGCAGCTCTCTCAGGTGATTGTTGTTCAGGCTTAGCGTCTCTAGTTTTTTCAGATTGCATAACTCATCGGGCAGAACAGCTGGCAAAGGAACCGTTAAAGAAAATCTCAGAACTATAAAAACATCTTTAGTGAAGTTTATAAGCTCTCTGGCAACCTCTGCATAATCCCTTGTTAATATACGTAGAATTCTTAAAATGTGCCTCTTTTAGGTTTTGCATTTACCCATATAATTAGTATTCTGAAGGTGAGAATACCAACAAAATACAGGAGAGCATTTAGGTGTCTGATGGGCTCTTTTCGAATAAAGGCACAATGTGACAATTTGGGGAGGCTCTTTCTTCAGTCTCTCCTTCCAGATTAAAAAAAAACTTTCATTTACACCACATTCCAGAGACCTTCCCTTGCAGGTCCAAATTAACCCAGCAGTAATCATCATAGCACACAGTCCATCTACAAGGAGGCAGAGCTCCAAGGGCTCTCTAATATCGTGCATCTTGCCTCCTCCGAACGGTTTTATAACAACGAAAACGAGCTTGTAAGAGAAAACCACCCTTCAAAACTGCTGACCATTGAGTCAACGCTACCTAGGCGGTCAAGAAAAAAAAAGAGCCATACTCAGTTTGTTGTTGTTCAGGGAGAGGCTCTTGAGCAGCGTGAACTTCCCTATCAGCACAGGCGGGAGGCAGTCGATCTTGTTGTTGGACAAGTCGATGGTCCTAAGGTTGCTGCTCAGCTTCTGCAACTCCGAGGGGAACTGGAGAGAGTGGGGGATCCCTCGCTGATGACCTTCGCCACCCTACCCTGCTGCTGCCCGCCCCCCCTCCTCACTCCGTCCCTCCCGGAGGAACTCACCTCAGTCAGCCCACGGTCCTTCAGCTGAAACACACCCGTTTTCTGCGCCGTTTCGACGTGAGCGCGGAGGGCACTGTTTCCCATCCTAGCGCCGCGGCTCAGGTCCCTGCGGGGAAGAAGGGTTGAGTGTCACCGTCCGGCCCAGGCCACACCGGTCCAGGCCACACCGGCGCCGGGTCAGCCGTCACCTCCTTCCGATCCCAGGATCCCGGGGTGCCAAGCCCAGGAGTGACAAGCAAAGACCGGGAAGAACGGACGGACGGCAGGACTGCCCCGTCCTGATGCTTTGCTTGCTTGGTGCCGCCGTGCAGTGAGCGAGCCAGGAGTCCGTGGAGGAGCCGGGAGCCGGGGTGGTGGGGGGTGGGTGGGGGGGCGGGGTGTGGGTGGGGACTCGCCTCCGACCGCACGGCTGCGAGGAGGAGACCCGGGAACCCGCGCTCGCCTGAGATGCGCTGCCCGGGCTTCCGCTGCCCGGGCGGACACGCCCTGTGACGTCATCGAGCGGCGCCGCGCGTTCTCCCCGGCCCCCGCCGGCTCTTCAGTCCCGACGCCATCCCGAGAGGCTCGTTCCAGTCATGGCGGGTCTCAACCCGTGGGACCCGGCCGCCGCGCCAAACGCAGCGGGCCTACTGATGAACCACTTGGTGGCTTCAGGGGTGGTCACTGAGGTGCGTGGCGGGGGGTGGGCGGCGATGGCGTCATCAACGGGGAGGGGGGGCTACGGTGGCGACAGAATTGGGCTGTGAGGTGGTGGCGGCCGAGGGCGGGGTGAGGGGGCCGGGCCGGGCCGGGCCGGGCCGGGGTGGGGGGTGTTGCGGGAGTGGGGGGTGGGGGGGGGCTGGGCCGGGGCTGAGGGTTCAGGGCTGAGGGGATGGAGCCTCTTCCGGCCAGTGGCCATAACGTTTCTGACGACGGCTCTTGGGAAGCGAGGATCTGAGGAGACGGTGTTTCGGCTAGGTTGTATTTTGTTGTTGTTGTTGTTGTTGTTGTTGTTGTTGTTGTTGGTGGTGGTGGTGGTGGTGGTGGTGGTGGTGGTGGTGGTGGTGGTGTTTTGCCAGTTCTGGGGGTTGAACTCGGGGCCTGCACCCTGTCCCTGAGCGTGTCCGTCCCTAGCTCCACGGGAGAGCACTCAACCATTTGAGACCTAGCTCCACTTTTGGCTTAGAGCACTCATTCATTCATTCGTTTGTTTACTTATTTGTGCAGAGCTGAGGTTAGAACTCAGGGCCTTGCAACTTACCAAGCAAGTGCTCTTCCACCGAACTGAATCCCGTCTCTGCTGAGAGTATTTTATTATCTTATTTTATGTTGCCAGTCCTGGGGCTTGAACTCAGGGCCTGAGCACTGTCTCTGGCTTCTTTTTTTGCTCAAGGCTAGCACTCTGCCACTTGAGCCACAGTGCCAGGTCTGGCCATTTTCTATATATGTGGTGCTGAGGAATCGAACCCAGGGCTTCCTGTATACTCTTGCCACTAGGCCATATTCCTAGCCCCATGAATAAGGTTTTATTTGTATTCTGAAATAACCTGCAATTTAAAAGACCGGTGTAACTCAGATAAGTAGGATGAGAAATTTTAAGAGTAGATTTTATAGAAGACACAACATTCGTTTATGCAAGGCAGTAAATATGAACAAAGACAGTATGAATGATTTATGTATAATTTATATTGCTTGATGAATCAAGTAAGTAATTCTACTGGAGGGGGAAATGTTGCATTTTAGCTCCAGGAAGATAAGACATCTGGTTCATTTGGAAGGACAGAAGTGATTCTTCTACAACCTCAGCTTTCAAAAATCTAAGCGATCAGTATTGCAAACTCTTTGTGCATTGTACCTTAGGAAATTGTACAACATGATTCTTGTTTATTTTTACTTTTTGTTGTTGTTGTTGCCAGTCCTGGGGCTTGAACTCTGGGCCTGGGTGCTGTCCCTGAGCCTCTTTGTGCTAAAGGCTAGTGCTCTACCACTTGAGCCATAGCGCTACTTCTGGCTTTTTTCTGAATAATTTATTGGAGATAAGAGTCTCACAGGCTTTCCTTCATGGGCTGTCTTTGAATCAAGAGCCTCACATCTCAACCTCCTGCGTAGCTAGCATTACAGGTGTGAGCCACTAGTGCCTGGCTTTCTTATTTATTTCTTACTTTATAAGGCATTTGAGTAAGAGATTTGTAATAGTGAAGGGTTTAAAAACATAATATACACATTGCTTTTACTCTGTTCTTCATGTTTATGGGCACTGTTGAATATAAAGTCTTATTTGAAACCCTTGGCCATGCTATCCCAATGTTCACAGGGACTTTTTCTGATGTACTGCTATTTTCGCTGTTCATTTACCAATAGGAGATGTTAGCAGCGTCCAAGAAAACAGCTCCTTGCTTTGAGAACTTCTCCAGATTACAGCAGATCAATAATATTCAAGCTGAAATCTACCAGGTAAGTTATGTTGATCTTTTTCTTTTTACTTCTGTAGACACACACACAAAAAAACAACTTAGGCTGGAGTTTGTTCAGCAGAAGTGCAAGTGCTTATTATGTGCAAGGGCCTGGCTTTAATTCCCAGCACCAAAATAAAGCTAAAACATTGATTTAAACATAATTCCTTTGCTCTTAGAACAGCATCTAGCATGTAGCTGGATAGAGGTTTATTGTAGTAGTTTAAAGTAGTAGTGAATTGTTGTAAGGATAACTACAAGGGAACAGGAGAATAAGAATAAGCCATTGCACAAGCCATTCTCCCACTTCCCACTTCAGGAGTGATATCTTATAACATGTTCTTGGGTTAAAGATTGTCCATTTTATCAGTGTTTAAGTCTTTAACTGCAGGATACTTTCCAGGTGAGCTAATCTTAGTTTTGTTTCTACTGTAGAAAAGCCTGGAAATTGAGCTTCTGGAACTAGAAAAAGATTCAGCAGATGTCATTCATCCTTCCTATTTGAGTAAGTGATTTGTTTAAGTGGATAAGCTTGGAATTTCAACTTCTTGTATTATTGTATTATTGTATTATTGTAACTTATTTATTATTGATTATTGTAAATAAGCAACAGGGAGCAATATTTTGACGTGCCATACTTTTTCTGAGGTATGTCCAATAACTAACTAAAGTCTTCTGTTTGACTTGACTAGTGCTAATAGCATAAACAACGATCTAAATTAGCTCCTGTATTCTGGTGCTATAATGAAGTATATGAAACTGTATAATGTAAACAGTAGAAAAGTTTGTTTAGTTCACAGTTTTACAGATTTCAAGACATGGCATTGACTTGGCTACAGTGAGGACTTCATGGCTCATGCCATGACAATGGCAGAACATTTGGCAAGAATAAAGATCCCATGGCAAAAGAATAAACTAGAGAGTGATTCAGTGTCAGGGCATTTTTTTTTTTTTTTTGGCCAGTTTTGGGGCTTGGGACTCTGGGCGTGAGCATTGTCCCTGGCTTCTTTTTACTCAAAGCTAACATTCTACCTCTTGAGCCATAGCGCCACTTCTGGCTTTTTCTATATATGTGGTGCTGAGGAATTGAACTCAGGGCTTCATGCATGCTAGGCAAGCACTCTACCGCTAAGCCACATTCCCAGCCCCAGGGTCATTCTTTTAAGACAACCCTTCCAAGAAAACTTAAGTGCTAGGGCTGGGAATGTGACTTAGTGATAGAGTGTTTCCCTAGCATGCCTGAAGCTCTGGGTTCAATTTATTAATACACATAAACAGAAAAGGCTGGAAGTGGCGCTGTGGTTCAAGTGGTAGAGTGCTAGCCTTAAGCAAAAGAAACTCCGAGACAGTGCCCAGGCCCTGAGTTCAAGTCCTAGGTCAGCAAAACAAAACAAAACAAAAAACAAAAAAACCAACTACTAACCAGAATCCCAAGAGAACTATGTCAATTACTTCTTACCATGCATCTCCTAAAGACATCATACCACCTTCTGATGCCTCCACATTGAAGACCAAGCACCTGGCACACGCAAACCAAATTCAGACCACAACAGCTTCTCAAAGTGAAGGGAATGGTCAATGTGCCTTCTCCTGGCACCAGGGCTGTTGGGTGACCTCCTTAACTTCCACCATGGTATTTCCTGCAGGAGTCCTAATTGCCACAGCCCCATTATAGTTCTCTCTTTGTTTTGTGCATTCCTTAATCTTGAGGAATTTGGGTTGCTGTGTTCTCTGGCTAGCTATTTATCACTAAGTTAGTGTGCACGTTCTATCAAGCACACCAGAAGCATATAAAGTTATACTCCTGTGCCTCAGATAACCTTAGCAGAATTTAAGTAGAAGCCCATGTTGGAAGGTATCTGAGAGCTCCACCTAGTGAAAGGACAGGTAACATACATCAGAACCTCCTCTGTATGGTCTTTTTAGTTCCAGTTACTTTTTGGTAGTGCATTCTAGTCTCTGAAGTCATGGCTGATCATCACTTTGGGCTTTGGTCCTGTGTGATGGGAATGAGCTTGCTTTTGCTGTCAGTCTAATCACATAAATTGGGAGAAAGACAATATAAGAAAAGTTCCTCCCCTCCCCCCTTTCAGACCTGGACACTGGCCTCTGAACTTCTTTTGCTCAAGGCTTTCCCTCTACCAGGTGAGCCATAGCTCCACTTCTGGCTTTTTGGTGGTTAATTGGAGATAACATTTTCATGTACTTGCCTGCTAGGGCTGGCTTTGGACTGCAATTCTCAGATCTCACCAGCACATGGCAAGATAACATTTTTTGATGTTCTTAGTAAATAACATTGGTAGTAGGACGGGAAAAGTAATAGGATAGAATAGAAAATAATGTTAACTGTCAGGTAGGAAAGGAGACTTTACATGAAGAGTATGGCTTTGGCTATAAACACTAAATGGATATAGGAGAAGTAGGAAGAAGTTAGCACTAGATTTGATTGTCAGTAGGAAAGAAAAAGTAGTTGAAAATGAATTTGTATTGGGTTTTGTTTGTTTGCCAGTCCTGGGTCTTGAACTCAGGGCATGAGCACTGTCCCTGAACTTTTTTTGTTCAAGGCTAGCACTCTGCTACTTGACCTACAATGCCACTTCCGGCTTTTTCTGTTTATGTGATACTGAGGAATTGAACCCAGGGCTTCATGCATGCTAGGCAAAGCCTCTACCACTAAGCCACATTCCCAGCCATGAATTAATATTGCTATTACATCTAGCAAAGGGGAGCTACATTTTTAAAGGTAGAGTCTTTGTTCTGTTGCTGAGGCTGGTTTCAAACTGCTGACTTCAAGTGATCTGTCTCGTCTCCAAGTGCTGAAACGACTACTTGTGCTACCATACTTGGCGTGAGATTAGTTTTTGCCGAATCAAAGAAGAAATTAGTGACTTTAATTTCTGTTGTTGACTGTAGCTCAAAAGTGTCAAACTGTGCAAAGCATGAATAACCATCTAGAAGCGGTGCTAAAAGAGAAGAGGTCCCTCAGGCAAAGACTGTTGAAGCCCATGTGCCAGGAAAACTTACCTCTAGAAGCTGTTTATCACAGGTTAGACCAAGAAGTAGAAGTAAATAGTTATATGCATTTTCTGAGGGTAATTTTGGTTTACACTAGCAGTTATTTTGTAGTGTGATTCATGAAATAATGTATTTTTATTGGTTATATTTGTTTACATTATTAGTGTCCATACATTAAAGGGGAAAGGAAATCTTTGCTTTAAATTCATTATAGTTATAGAGAAATTATAAATTGTAGTTTTGGTGGAAAAAAAGTAGATTCATAACATGTAGCAAGGGGGCTGGGGATATGGCCTAGTGGCAAGAGTGCTTGCCTTGTATACATGAGGCCCTGGGTTCAATTCCCCAGCACCACATATACAGAAAACGGCCAGAAGTGGCGCTGTGGCTCAAGTGGCAGAGTGCTAGCCTTGAGCAAAAAGAAGCCAGGGACAGTGCTCAGGCCCTGAGTTCAAGGCCCAGGACTGGGGGCTGGGAATATGTCCTAGTGGCAAGAGCGCTTGCCTCGTATACTTGAAGCCCTGGGTTCAATTCCCCAGTACCACATATACAGAAAATGGCCAGACGTGGCCCTGTGACTCAAGTGGCAGAGTGCTAGCCTTGAGCAAAAAGAAGCCAGGGACAGTGCTCAGGCCCTGAGTCCAAGGCCCAGGACTGGCCAAAAAAAAAAATTAAAAATAAATAAATAAATAGATAAAATAACATGTAGCAAGGTAGGTATGTGTAGACTGTTTTCTGTAAGTTTATTATTGAAATAATGTTGCATACACACACACACTCACACATTGTGTTGGAAGTGGGTTTTTTTGTTTGTTTGTTTGTTTGTTTTCTTTTCTTTTTTGTTCATCAGACCTGAACTCTGGGCCTGGGCGCTGTCCCTGAGCTCTTAAGCTCAAGGCTAGTGCTCTACCACTTGAGCCACAGCACCACTTCTGGTTTTCAGATAGTTAAATGGAGATAAGAGTCTCACAGACTTTCTTGCTTGGGCTGGCTTTGTACCACAATCCTCAGATCTCAGCCTCTTGAGTAGTAGCTAGGATGACAGGCGTGAGCCCCCAATGCCTGGCTTGGAAGTGTTTAATATGGACAGATGAAAACAGTTTCAATTAAGACAGGAAAAAACTGGATTCTAGTCTCATCTCTATGGCTTATTTGCCTTAATGTCTTAGACAAATAATTTAAAATTTTTCCTTAATTTCCTAGTCCAAAGAATGGAAATGGTTTGTTTTGTTCTTTATCCAAGGAGTATTACAACTATCAAAGTGTATATTATTATTAAAAAATAATGAAGCATCTGGGCATATGATTGCTCTCTAGCTGACTTGCTGCAAATCAGTATCTTTTTTGTTTTTGTGGTATCAGGGCTTGAACTCAGGGCCTTGGGCTCTAGCTCATCTTGCTTGCTCAGCTGGGCTCTACCACTTGGAGCCATGCCTTCATCCTCTGCTTTTTGGAGATGGAGTCTCTCAGACTTTTCTGCCCAGGCTGGATTTGAACTGTAATCCTCTGAATCTCAGCTTCTTTGGTAGCTAGGATTACAGGTATTAGCCAACAGTATCTTAAAGTGTCAGAAATAGTTTTACTTTTTTTTTTTTTTTTTTTTTGGCCAGTCCTGGGGCTTGGACTCAGGGCCTGAGCACTGTCCCTGGCTTCTTTTTGCTCAAGGCTAGCACTCTGCCACTTGAGCCACAGCGCCACTTCTGGCCGTTTTTTTCTGTATATGTGGTGCTGGGGAATTGAACCCAGGGCCTCATGTATATGAGGCAAGCACTCTTGCCACTAGGCCATATCCCCAGCCCCATTTTTTACTTTTTTTTAAAATAATTTTAATTTAATTAAAATTTTATTTTATTTTATTTTATTAAAATTTTATTGTCCCGAGGCCTGAACTCTGACTGGACATATTCCCAGCCCCAAGGCTGATTCTGAACCATGATCCTCATGATGCTCGTTGTTCTCACTGAAATAGAATGAGTTTTTCTAGAGAAATTCCTTATATGAGAATATTATTAGCATTGAGAGTTATTAAACATTATGATAGATTGGCTCTTGACATTATGATTAATGTTTTATGTTTCCATTTTTGTATTTGGATGGCATATTAAGTCTCCTTGAAGTGCAGAGAAGCATCTTTATCACTTATTATTTCCATGAGTGCAACCAACCTCTTGGCTCATTAGGTTGATTGTAGTTCATTTATTTCAAATTAAGAGTTCTAAGCTAGGCACCAGTGGCTCATGCCTGTAATCCTAGCTACTCTGGAGGCTGAGATCTGAGGGTGTTCGTTTGAAGACAGCCTGGGAAGGAAAGGAAAATTTAAAAAGAATCTTAAAGGAAAAGAAAACAATCATAACTAAAGTTAAAAATTTTTTTTTTTGGCCAGTCCTGGGCCTTGGACTCAGGGCCTGAGCACTATCCCAGGCTTCTTTTTGCTCAAGGCTAGCACTCTGCCGCTTGAGCCACAGCACCACTTCTGGCCGTTTTTTTTTCTGTATATGTGGTGTTGGGGAATCGAACCCAGGGCCTCATGTATACGAGGCAAGCTCTCTTGCCACTAGGCCATATCCCCAGCCCCACTAAAGTTAAATTTTATCTTCTTTTCTCCAGACATATGATATGTTTGCTGGAATTGGCTGTGACTTTTATTGAGAAACTGGAAACCCATCTTGAAGTAATTAGAAATATTCCCCATTTAGATGCAAATCTGAAGAAAATGGTGAGTTTTAATATAGGTATCTTTAGTTTTCTTGAGGCTAGACTCTCAGATGTGCAATCTACTTGATTAACGTGGGCGGGGGGGGGGGGGGGCGGGTGCTTGGGATTGAACCCAAGGCCTTCATCATGATAGGGAAGAGGTCTACCACTGAACTATAACTCCAGCTCTTGGGTTTTATTTTGAGACAAGGAATCACTGTATAACCTAAAATAGAGTTAAACATATTTTTCCTGTCTTTACCGCTGGAGTGTTGGCATTACAGGCATATATCACCATCCCTAGCTCTCATTTAACTTTTTTTTCCCCTCCTGATCATGGGCCTTGAACTCAGGGCCTGAGGTGCTAACTGAGCTCTTTTGCTCAAAGCTAATGCTCTATCACTTTAAACCACAGCACCACTTCCGGTTTTCTGTTGGTTAATTGGAGATAAAAAGTCTCATGGGCTTTCCTGCCTGGGCTGGCTTTGGACTGCAATCCTCAGATTTCAGCCCCCTGAAAAGCTAGTATTACAGTTGTGAGCCATGAGAAACTGGCTCATTTAACTTTTAAATGGATAATTATTTTTAAAATCAGTGGGGTTTTTGTGTTTTGGTTTTTTTATGGTGGGTCGTGGGGCTTGAACTCGGCCTGGGTGCTATCCTTGAGATTCTTTTGCTCAAGGCTAGAGTTCTACCACTTGAGCCCAGCCCCATTTCTGGCTTTTTCTGAGTAGTTTATTGTAGCTAAGAGTATCATGGCCTTTCCAACTTGGGCTGGCTTAGAACCTCGGTTCTCAGATCTCAGCCTCCTGAATAGAAATAAAGAAAGGGTAATTATCCCACAGGCACTGACAGGGTTCGAACCCTATGTTTTTATTATTTTTAAATAGTTGTAGAAAAGGGTTTAAATTTACCATTTGTGATATAATAATGAAATAATGATAAATGAGATTTTTCTCTTTTCTTTCTAATGTTACAGAGCCAGGCTTTAGCCAAGATGGATATTTTGGTGACTGAGACAGAAGAACTGGCAGAAAATATACTCAAGTGGCGAGAAAAACAGAAGGAAGTTTCCTCGTGTATCCCCAAAGTATTAGCTGAAGAAAATAGTTTTCATAACCATGGCTTTATAGTATCTTGTACTTCTAAAGTTCATGCCCAAACTATTAATGCTAAGTGATTATGTACTTTATTTTTGCTGAATTGTATATAGTCATATAAGGTCTATTTCTAGTTGACTGTGATGGATTTATAGACTTTGCTGATGGCAATATTGGAATAACAAGATTTAGGTTCATTAGCACCAAACTGTCTTTCTTTTGTTTTTTCCATGTTTTTATTCCGCTCTTCAGAAATGGAGATCTGACTTAGCTGTGATAATTAAAAACCATTTCTCAGGAGATCTTCTTTTTAGGTCTTTAAAAAAAAAATGTTTCTGAATCTGAATCAACTCCCAAAAGCTAAAAATGCTTATGGTGGTTATTTCTGTGGGAATGTCACTGAGTATACAGAGAATGACATGGCAGGGCTATTATCCTATGAAGAGCCTGTTTACAGGGCTAGTCCTTGTCTGAACATATGGGAACTTAGCAGGAGAATCCCTCTACTCTCAATAGTGAGTTATTCAAAGTGTACAAGCCCTTTGTACAATGTGGTATGTGCTAAATTTTTACTTTCCTTATGGAAATCTAGAATTTTTGAACATGTTAGGTTGGAGGTACCTATAATGACTAATCCTGAATAAAAATCCTGGGTAGTGCACCTCAAACTCATTTTTCCCTGATAGAAACATTTCATACACGGCAGTTACTGGGGGACCAAAGCATGTCTGTGTGATTCTACTGGCAAGAGGACTCTAGAACTGTGCCTCATTTGCCCTGGACTTTTTCCTATACCTTTTCCCCTTGCCATTTTCTTCATGTGTTGGTTGCTTGTTTTGTTTTTGTGGTGCTGGAGATTGAACCCAGGGCCTTTTGCATACCGAGCATCCTTTCTATCACAGAACTACACCACTGGCCCTTTTGGCTTTCTGCTAGGAAGGCCCAGGACTTCGTGCTTGCTAGGCATGTGCTTTACCACTGAGTCATGCTCAGTCCAGGCTTCACTTGCTACTGCCTTCTGTCACTATATTCTACCCTCACTGACTTTTTCCTATTCCCCTAAAGTTTCTGGCTGTTTGCTTTTTCCATTTGAGATTGTTATGCCAAGTTGCGAGGAGACCACCAAGAAGACCACCGAGACTCAGACATTCCGAAATGCAAAAGCAAGGCAAGGCTTTATTCAAGCGGGCCGCAGCCGGGGCCTCGTCCTACCCACCGACACAGCGGAGGTTAGGAGGAAGCCCTGAGCTGCGATTCCACAGAGCTTATAAAGGCAAAAAACAAGGTTACAGCAATCAGGTGTTCAGGCAAGACAAAAAACAAAGTTACAGCAATCAGGTGTTCAAGCAAGCAAGATTAGGATACAGGTACAAATCTGATTGGCTCAGGGCTCGAGGCATTCTGGGGGCGGTTAGAGTTCTTGACCAGCTGGGCCCTAATAAGCTTGCCCTGGGTTTGCTCATCGTTTAAACAGACAACAAAATGGGGGCTTCCTGAAAATGGCGTTTACTTTAACTCTTCATTCCCCTCTTCAAGATAAGGTCTGCTAGATAACTCATACTGGCCTTGAAGTCTTGATCCTCTTGCCTCCTAAGTGCTGAAATTATGGTTGACTACTATACCAAGTTGTATGGTAATTCTTTGAATCCTGAATATTTTTTCTGCCTCATTCAGATTCTCACTGAGGCTTCTCCTGATCATACTGAAAATTTCATAACCCTCTCCTGCTTATTTCCTATTCCCTCTTCCACTTTTTTCTCCTTACCTAATCTGGTAGACATTTGAAGTTATTTATTTTTGCCAGTCCTGGGGCTTGAACTTGGCCTGGGCACTGTCCCCAAGCCTCTCTGTGCTCAGGGCTAGTGCTCCACCACTTGAGCCACATGCCACTTCAGCTTTTTCTGTTCATGTTGTACTGAGGAATCGAACCCAGGGCTTCATGCATGCTAGGCAAGTACTCTACCACTAAGCCATAGCCCCCCTTTTTTAAACTTATCATTAGTTTCTCTCACCCAGCTTCATGAGGTTTTGTCTCATTTCTACCGGGGTTTAGAGCAGTGCCTGTTTTAATAGGAGCTCACTTAGGAAATGTAAGTTAACTAAGTACCTTCATGATTTCACTTTCTTAACATCACTTCACATGTCATCCTATCAGTGAGGAATGTCTGAATTTCAACTTTCCCCATATACATGGAGATTGTTACTATGTAACCTTTCTCTGATTTTTCCCCCCTATTACCCATAGCACTGCTTGGCAATGTTAACATATTTAGGTATGTCTCCTCTCCCTTCTCCACAGACTCCCAATTTCCATGGAGGCAGAGACTTGGTTACCATTTGTTTCCTCAGAGCCTTAGAGCAGGGCTTGATACTGCAGTAAAAACACTGCCAGGGTGGCTAGGACCTTCCAAGTCACTTGAGAGATTCCATTACTGAGGAGTGTTTAAACACACTCTTACACATTACTGGAGTGTGTGTGGACACACTCCAAATCCCTCCACACTCGGGAGCTCCAGGCTTGAAACTGCAAAATCAGGTTTTCTGCCATCAGACCTTTCTGCCCAGCCTGGCTTGGAACTGCTATCCTCAGATCTCAGCCTCCTGAGTATCTAGGGTTACAGGCGTGAGCCCCGACTCCCCTGGATTTTAAGTACAGCACTGACAGGCCAACTCGGCCAGAACTTCGCATGAAGACCGAGTTTGGGAGCAGGAAAGTGTGCGGGCCCAGCGAAGCACCAAGGCCGCGCGGTGGCCTGGGGTCCGCCCACCCGCTCAGGATGGGCGGGTGCGCCGTGGCCCCCCCCCGGGCTCGCGCCAGCTGCGGGAGCCGGGTCTCCTGGAAGGAGCGTAGGGGCGGAGCGAGCTGGGGGCGGGCCAAGCTTCCACCCACGCGGCTTGGGATTGGTCGCAGCTCCGGTAGGTGCCGCCCTTCTCGAGTTTTGGGCCGAGTCTTGGGCGGGAATTTCCTTCAGGAGGCGCGTGGGGGCGGGACGGGGCGGGAAAGCGACGCGTCCTCCCGCCTACGGTGTTCAGGATTGGTCCAGGCTCGGACAGGCCCCGCCCCCCTCGGGCAGCGGCTCGCGCTCGGCGGGGCCGCCCCGGGAGGCGCGGGAGGCGGGCCGGGGCGGCCGGGCGGGGATGTGGCTGGGCGTCGGACTCGGAGCCGGGGATGCCTCCGTTGGACCCCGCGCGTCTCGGCTTGTGGCTGAGGGATGGCGAACGTGCGGGTGGCCGTGAGGGTCCGTCCTCTCAGCAAGAGGTGAGAGGGGGCGGGAGGGAGGGGGGCGCTGGAGGCGTCGAGCGCGCGGCGGGCCGAGCGCGGCCTCGGCGTCCCCCCCCTCACGGCGCGCAGCGAAGTCGAGCAAAGTCGAGACAAAACGGACGGGGGACTCGGGGTCCGGAAACCGCGACGGGCGGGGCGGGGCGGGGCCGGCCGTCGAGCTGTGGCCTCGCCGCGTCGTGCCGTCGAGGTCAGCGGGCCGCCCGCTGGGTGCGCCTCTGTGGCGTGGGGCCCGCGGCTCGGAGGCAGTGGGGAGGCGTGGGCAGTCCCCTCTCTCCCGGCCCTCCTCTGAACTAGCCGCGAGGACTGAGCCATGTGTTGGAGCACGCACGGAGGTGCGTCCTCTGCGAAGATGTGCGGGAAGGCGGGCTTGCGCAGGCGAGAGAGGGGGGAATTGACGGCTTCAGCCGGCTCTGAAGGGAACCATGAAACGGGGGGGAAGTAGGCCTTCCCTCCCCATCCTCAGTTCCTCCTAGGAGACCGCGACCCCGCACCCCTCAGCCCTTGAGGCATCCTGGCACCTGTTCTCTCCTCCTTCCCCCTCTCCCCCTCTCTCCCATTCACCGGGAAGGCTTTGCAGAAGGGCTGGTGTTTGCACTGTTTCCTAAAGAACTTTCCGAGTTGGCTGACAGGTGGAGAAAGTTCACAGAGTCCTTTGTGGAGGAAAGAACACAGGAAGAGGATTTGGGTTGTTAAGGAACACATAGAAGTTGGTTTAAAGGGAGGTGACTGTTAGGTACTAAAGCGAGCAGCGTGATTTGGGACCAGGACGCTTTGTAGTTGAGTTATTAAGGATTCCTCCCCCACCCCCCCCAAAAAAAAACCACAAAAAAAAAAAACCACAGCATGGGATATTCTGATAATTGGACAGAGAAGTCAAGAAAGGTATTGCCTCAATTAGCAAAATTTGATACTGGTGGAGATTATTTGTCCTCACACAGGTGACTGTTTTTGTGTGTGTTTGTTTTTTTGTTTGTTTGTTTTTTTGGCCAGTGCTGGGGCTTGGACTCAGGGCCTGAGCACTGTCCCTGGCTGCTTTTTTTGCTCAAGGCTAGCACTCTGCCACTTGAGCCACAGCGCCACTTCTGGTCATTTTCTGTATATGTGGTGCTGGGGAATCAACCCAGGGCCTCATGTATATGAGGCAGGCACTCTTGCCACTAGGCCATATCCCCAGCCCCAGGTGACTGGTTTTTGAAAAGAGGACAGCAGTGAGATTGGAGGGAAGGGGAGGCAAGAGAAAGAGAATGGAAAATAGGAAAAAAAAGCAAAAGAAGGAAGGAAAGCAGCATATACTTGAACAAATGTTTTGGTTGGTAACTGGCTTGGGTGTAATTGAATTTTGTGGCTCAGGCCTGGGGTCTGTCTGGGATTCCTAGAAGCAGCTGCTATCCTGGAGGTGTCCCATTTCCCCAAAACTGTTCTTTTAGGGTTCTCACAATAATATTGACCACTCTTAGTTCTTTAGGAATTAGGAATTTAAAACAGCATAGGATTAAATTAAGAAAATGATGTTGAAATTGCACAATTATTTGTAGTCATAAAAATAAAAGAAATAAAATGAAAGGAAGCACAAAGAAACAAAAATGAAAGACAAAAAACTTAACTTTGGGGGTGATGTACATGTGAGAGCAAGTACTGGGGCTTTGTTGCTCAAGGCTAAGGCTCTACCACAGAGTCAGGCTCCACTTAGGCTTTTTGTGTGTGTGAAGGTAACTGGAGATAACAGTTTCAGGTGGACTTTCCTGCTTCGGTTGACTTCTAACTGCCAGTCCTCAGGTCTCAGCCTCCTTAGTAGCTGGATTACAGGCATGGTGACTGGTGCCCAGTGACCAGTGAAGAGCCTTGAGAACAAGTGGTAGAATGACAAGATGGTGAATCTCCAGGACTGGGCAGATTTTGGCAAGCTAAAGATTCTGGGACGTATATGGGAAAAACTCCAGCTAGGGAGTTCAGAATACTCCCCTCTTCCTACAGAATCCCATGGAGATGGTAGCTTTACCCTAGGCTGTGTTAACTTGCATTGTCATCACTGAGTCTCTTCTGTGTGCCCAGGAATATGCTGATTATTCCAGCCTTCAAATAAGTCATTGGTGTAGATTCAGTTAACAAAGTCATTGGATATGATGACGTTTGGGAACAGATTTGGAAGAAGCCTTAGAAACATTTGTTTTGTTTTGTTTTCTTCCAGATGAGAAAATGGTCTTGCTTAAATTCTAAATGCAAGTAGAGCCAAGGTTTGATTGGAGTGCACATTTCTCTTTCCTGAGATTATGGAAAAGTTATCCTCTTTCTCAAAAGTGCTCCTTTGCTCAGCAAGACTCAAACTGACCCTGAATAAAATAGAAAATGGTGGGCTGGGGATATAGCCTAGTGGCAAGAGTGCCTGCCTCGGATACACGAGGCCCTAGGTTCGATTCCCCAGCACCACATATACAGAAAACGGCCAGAAGCGGCGCTGTGGCTCAAGTGGCAGAGTGCTAGCCTTGAGCGGGAAGAAGCCAGGGACAGTGCTCAGGCCCTGAGTCCAAGGCCCAGGACTGGCAAAAAAAAAAAAAAGAAAATGGCTTTGATGTCTCTCTGCCTCATAGTTATTTTTCCCATAAGCAGAACTTCTTTATATCATTAGGAAATGTTGTCCCTGGTCTAACCATAATCATTCACCATTGAGAGAACATATCTATTCTTCCAATTCTGTAAGTTATGGAACAATCCCTACTGTACCATCAAAAGTTACTTTTTGGGCTGAGAATATGGCCTAGTGGAAGAGTGCTTGCCTCACATACATGAAGCCCTGGGTTCGATTCCCCAGAACCACAGATATAGAAAATGGCCAGAAGTGGTGCTGTGGCTCAATTGGTAGATTGCTAACCTTGAGCAAAAAGAAGCTAGGGACAGTGCTCAGGCCCTAAGTGCAAGCCCCAGGACTGGCAAAAAAAAAAAAAAAAGTTACTTTTTCATACAACATAGTTTTGGGGGGGCTGGGGATATGGCCTAGTGGCGAGAGACCTCGCCTCGTATACATGAGGCCCTGGGTTCGATTCCCCAGCACCACATATACAGAAAACAGCCAGAAGTGGTGCTGTGGCTCAAGTGGCAGAGTGCTAGCCTTGAGCAAAAATGAAGCCAGGGACAGTGCTCAGGCCCTGAGTCCAAGGCCCAGGACTGGCCAAAAAAAAAACAAAACAAAAAAACAACATAGTTTTGGTTGGTCATGGGGCTTGAACTCTAGGCCTGGCATTATCCCTGAGCTTTTCAGCTCAAGGCTAGCACCTTACCACTTGAGCCACAGTGCCACTTCTGGTGTTCTGGTGATTAATTGTAGATAAGAGTCTCATGGACTTTCCTGCCTGGGCTGGCTTTGAACTGCGATCCTCAGATCTCAGCCTCTTGAGTAGCTAGAATTCTATAGGCGTGAGCCACTGGTGCCTGGCCCACAACATAGCTTTTTTGATCTGTATTTTTTTCATCTTGTAAAATAAGGACAACCATTTTAATGTTTGAAGAATAAATAAAAGAATATGTTATGGATATTTAGAACTGAACCTGACTCATTTTAAATGTCTAATGAAGTGTTTGCCATATGATTTTTGGTGACTTTTCTTTTCTCTGGCCTTTGTACTTAGTTATCTGGTTCTTATTAAAATTCTACAAAATACCACTGCCTTATTATGTAACTGTGCCCCCTTTGCACAGCACCTTGTCAATAAAATTTAAAAAAAAATTCTACAGAATAAGAACCAGTGGTTAATACCTGTAATTCTAGCTATTCAGGAAGCTGAGACTTAGAGGACTGAGTTTCAAACCCAGTCCATGCAGAAAATCTCTTGATATTCCATCTCCATTTGACCAGCAAAAAGCTGGACTGCTGGTTGGCTCCAGTAATAATGCACCAGCTGTGAGCACAAAAGCTTGAATCATTGAGTTCAAGCGCCCCCCCCCCCCCCCATAGTGTGAAAATATCAACACCAATATTTCTTTAGGAGAGCTGAGCTGGGAAAACAGTTTTTGCTTTTGATGGGCTAGCGATCCTGGGAGATTAAGAGTACCTCACTAGATTGGGAGTGGGACACACTGGCAGAACACTTTACTGCAACAAACAGATCAACCCTCCACTTCCCTAAGCACTGTGTAATATTAAGTGAGCAAGAAAGTACATTAAGATCTGAAAGTGATTTTTTAAAGGATATTTAAGTAACGAAAATGCTATTAATGTAAGAGGGGTGTTTTTAATCTAGCACTTTGTCTCCTTCACTGATAGCTTTGAAAAAGGAATAAAAAATCTAAACATCTAGTGTCACCATGTCCTAACCCTCCATCACTTCCCAACTATGGGATGCCTGAGAAAAGATAACAATAGGACGATCTTCAGGACTCAAGTTGGGAGCAATTTAAATGATAACTTCCATTGTGTGAAAGAATAATGGAATTTGGCCCTGTGACTCTAGCTGAAGTTTTGAATGTTACAAAAAACAAAACATGATCTCAGTTCTCTAGGTCACCTGGAGTGTAGGGATTGGTTAGTTGCTAACAGTGTTACACTCACACTTACAAAAATATAAAGGAAGAATTTGAGTAGTATGTTCTCAGTGTCTGCACAGAAAGGACTCTACCACCAATGCTTGCACTTGAAATTGCAGATAAAACAAGAGGTTGAGGGCTTGCCTCAGACACATGAAGCCCTGGGTTCGCTTCCTCAGCACCACATATACAGAAAATGGCCAGAAGTGGCGCTGTGGCTCAAGTGGCAGAGTGCTAGCCTTGAGCAAAGAGAAGCCAGGGACAGTGCTCAGGCCCTGAGTTCAAAGCCCAGGACTGGCCAAAACAAAAACAAACAAACAAAAAAACCAAGAGGTTGAGTTATATTTTGTGCTGGACCAAGGAAACTCTCTAGGTTTCCAAGCCTAAGGTACAGTTAAGAGCCTGGGCTTTGTGGTCAAACAGAGCTTCTTTGATCCTGTGATCCTAAAACTTTGCACAAGTTTTATAATCTCTTTTAGATTTCAGTGCAGCATCTGTAAAAATGAAGAAATGTTAGGAAGCTCTATGTGGACTGGAGAAGGACAGATGGGATAATGTACAACAATTAATTTGGTGCCTCCAACATACACGATGATCAATAAGAGGGTGATTGTTAGTGGCTCCAGAACCTGAGAACCTAGGGATGTGTCAGCTAAGGGGAGTTCTTTCTTGGGGTCCGGGGATCTACCACACAGGGATTGTTTCAAGCAAAGATGGATTTATTGGGGAAGTAAAAATTGAACTGACTGGCCAGGGACATAGCACAGAATCGGGAACTGAAACTGTGACCCCTAACAGTCCTGAGCTGGGGTTTATAAAGGTAAAAACATAGCACAGATGTAGGGTTGACACATGGGGTAGAGCAAACAACAAACAAGTTAAGCTTGAACTCAGGTCCTAGACTCTGTCCCTGAGCCTCTCTGTGCTCAAAGCTAGTGCTATCACTTGAGCCACAGTGCCACTTAGTTTATTGGAAATAAGAGTCTCATGGATTTTCCTACTTGGCCTAGCTTCGAACTGTGATCCTCAGATTTCAACCTTCTGAGTAGCTAGGATTACATACATGAGCCACTGGTACTTGGCTAAGGGGAGTTCTTGATGAATGTTTACAGCTGTTATGGAGGGACACATTCCACTTCAGGGACAGCAGTAGGGAAAGTTTTGCCTGCTTCCCTCCCCCAGCCCCCCAGTGCTAGTCTTAGCTTCTCTTTATGAATTTTTGAAAAGAATGTATTATTGTCTTGTTTCTAGAGAGACCAAAGAAGGGGCAAGAATTATCGTGGAAGTTGATGACAAAGTGGCAAAAATTAGGAATTTAAAGGTAAGCCTGGCATTGCTTTCCATTTGCTTCCCACTAGGATGAAGGTGTGCATGTGAATGTGTTTAATATCGGGTAGGGGTAGACATAGCAAGGCATTGTAGGGAGGGACTTGGAATGTGGCTTAGTGGTAGAGTGCTTGCCTAGCATGCATGAAGCCCTGGATTCCATTCCTCAGTACCACATAAACAGAAAAGGCCAGAAGCAGCACTGTGGCTCAAGTGGTAGTGCACTAGCATTGAGCACAGAGAGGCTCAGGGATAGAGCCTAGGCCTGAGTTCAAGCCCCGGACCAGCCAAAAACAAACAAGAAAGGGATTGTGGGGAAAACTTGGACTAAACATATTGTAAATTATTTTTTTAAAGCAACACCCAGACAACCGAAAAGAAGTAGTGTGTGGCTATAACAGCACACAATCTGTCAAATAGGATGCAGCTGTTTTGGAAACTAATTGGTAGCTGCTTTGAAAATAAACATGGAGGACCATGATTAGTTTAAATCTTGCCAGTGATCTAGGAGGTGAGCTGTATTGTATGTCTATTTACCTGACAATCATTATACTTTGTTCGAAGCCTCTCAACTGATACTACACTTTTTTTCTTTTTCCTGGTCCTGGGGCTTGAACTTGGTGTCTGGGCACTATCCTTGAGCTTTTTTGTACTCAAAGCTAGCACTCTACTGCTTGAACCACAACACCACTTCCAGATTTTTCTGAGTAGTTTATTGTAGATAAAGAGTCTCGGGGCTGGGAATATGGCCTAGTGGCAAGAGTGCTTGCCTCCTCTACATGAAGCCCTGGGTTCGATTCCTCAGCACCACATATGTAGAAAAAAACGGCCAGGAGTGGCACTGAGGCTCAAGTGGCAGAGTGCTAGCCTTGAACAGAAAGAAGCCAGGGGCAGTGCTCAGGCCCTGAGTTCAAGGCCCAGGACTGGCCAAAAAAAAAAAAAAGTCTCATGGCTTCAAACTTCAATTCTCAGATTTCAGCTTCCTGAGTAGCCAAGATTATAAGCATGAACCATCAGTGCCTGACAGGGTTTGTTTATTTATTTATTTATTTATTTATTGACCCATCCTGGGGCTTGAACTCAGGGTCAGAGCACTGTCTCTGAGCTTCTTTTGCTCAAGGCTAGCACCTTACTACTTGAACCACAGCACCACTCTGGCTTTTTCTGTTTGTGTGGTACTGAGGCATCAAACCCAGGGCTTCATTCATGGTAGGCAAGAACTCTACCTCTCAGCTCCAGGATTTATTTTTATTTTACTTTTTAGTGGTGCTGGAATTTGAACTTGGGGCTTTCCACTTATATAAGCAAATGCTCTGAGCTGCTAATCAGTCTTTTAGCTTTTGTTTTTCAAATAGGGTCTCATTTTTTGCCCTAGACAGCCTATACTGTGATTCTTTTGTTTACACTTTTTATGTAGCTGGGATGATGGGTGTGAACCACTGCACCCAACTTTTTATTGGTTGAGATGAGGCTCTCACAATCTTTTTGTCTAGGCTAACCTCAAACCTTGATCCTCCCAATCTCAGTCTTCTGAGACCTTGATCCTCCTGATCTTGGTCTCCTGCAATAGCTAGGTTGAGAGAAGCCACTGCACCCTAATGCAGGATTTATTTTGACCATAGTGAGGCCCAAGTATCAGTCTTCAGATCTCAAAAGGACGTTGTCAGTCACTAGCTTCAGTTTTGTTAAAAATGTTCTTTTACTAATCTGACTGAATGTTGTGTTACAATTGGACGAAGCAAGGAACCTCCTTCCTTACCCCTCCTAGATCCCATTTCCTCCATCCTATTCATCCATTAATCAAACTAGCAGAAGATGGAAGAGTTCTTTCTTTGTGGACCTGGAGAAATGGAGATAGACAGGGTAAATTGACCATGTGACCACTGCTATAGTCAGCTTGTAGGGGGAAGGAAGCCAGCATTCCTGAGAGCTTAGGATGCTGACTGCCAAGAATGAGAGTATATGGACCCCTGGCCTCAGAATCATGTCTACTCCCATGCTACTCAGTGAGATGATCTGTTTTTACTCATCAACAGCTCTTTGCTAATAGAGAATAAGACCTGCCAAACACTTTCTCAGCTGGAAGGGTCAGGGAAACAAAGGACTTTTTGTTTCCTACCATCTCTTTCTTATCTTTGTTAACTAATCACTTTGTTCAGAAATCTCATATTTTTGGTTCTTAAGATTAAATGTTGGCTAAGAATATATTTTAATATGTCCCCTACATACTTTCCAAGCTACTTTCTTAATACTAAGCTATCTAGCAACCATCTCTTACTCATTCTGATAGCCTCATTCTTTTGGAAATTTTTTTTTTCTTGTGCTGGTTTTGGGCTTTAACTCAGAGCCTAGTTGCTGTCACTGAGCTTTTTTGGTTGAGGCTAGTATTCTACCCTTTGAGCCACAGCTCCACTTTTGGCTTTTTGGTAGTTAATTGGAGATAAGAGACTCCAGGCTTTCCTGCCAAGACAGGTTTTGAACCATGATTCTCATGTATACAAGGCAAGCACTGTACCACTAGGCCATATTCCTAGCCCTGAACCAGGATTCTCAGACCTCAGCCTCCTGAGTAGCTAGGATTACAGGTGTGAACTACCTGTCAGGTAAAGAGTACATTTCTTTTTGGACAGTGTCATCCTTCTCCTCACATGCTCTCAGTTTTTCCCTCCCATCCCTATTCACAAGTTGTATAGTTCATTTTCACCATAGTGTCCAGTGAGTACCATTGCTGCATTTGTCTTCTGTAGTTTTTTTTTTTTTTTTTTTTGGCCAGTCCTGGGCCTTGGACTCAGGGCCTGAGCACTGTCCCTGGCTTCTTCCCGCTCAAGGCTAGCACTCTGCCTCTTGAGCCACAGCGCCGCTTCCGGCCGTTTTCTGTATATGTGGTGCTGGGGAATCGAACCTAGGGCCTCGTGTATCCGAGGCAGGCACTCTTGCCACTAGGCTATATCCCCAGCCCTCTTCTGTAGTTTTTGACAGCTTGTACCAAGTGTTACTTTTCTTATCTATAGTATAAAAGTTTTGAATAATTGCTCTGCCCTCATCTATCTTGGGCAGTTAGATTGTTCTTGGCTCTTCCCTCCACATGGTTTCTAAATTCACTCGTGATTGGTACCCCTCAGTGAAGGTTCCAGATTGATGAAGTCTGTGGGGCCAGGACTGAAGTACATGTGCAGTTCCAGTATCCTCTGTAGAACTACTTAGTGGGGAAATGATAATGATGTAGAAGATGCTCAGACAGGGAGCGGCTTTCTCTCTTGAGATGTCCTACATCTCATGGCTGGTGCCTATGTAGACACAGATATGTGACAGAATAATAAACATATTCTTTGGGCTTTATTTGTATTAAATGAAATAGAGATAAAGATTATTATTTTTTTGCAGATAGATATGATAAACATTTCCAGTTCTTTCTAGGTATGGTAGAGAACAATTAAGTGACACTGGGTAGCATGTAATATTATGACCAAGAAGGCACTGATTCCATTTTTTAATTTTAGGTGGACAGTCGGCCAGATGGCTTTGGAGATTCCAGGGAGAAGGTTGTGGCATTCGGCTTTGACTACTGCTACTGGTCAGTCAACCCGGAGGACCCTCAGTATGCATCTCAGGAAGTGGTAATGTCATTCCTCACTTTTCCCCACTCACCTCAGTGTTTTATAGATCATTTGCAAGGTAAAGTGGCAAAGATTGGATGTACTCTCATTGGTATTTTAAGCTTTAAGCAAATTTCAATACAAGCCTGATGGATTTTCGGAAAGAAAAAAAAAGCCCAATACATCAGAAAACTATTGGCCTTTTCATGTAATGTTTCTATGGCAAGATTAACAAAAGAAAATTATTTCAAATGCACTGATCCCATTGTGTATTTCCTTACGCCTTCATAAGTAAATGGTTATTGGAAAATTAATATGAATTCTCAGCCTTGGCTATTTCTTATGGCATTTTGGTCAGAAACTAATGATGTTTTAATCTTAGAAATGTTAAGGAGAAACATCCATTCCAGAAACTGTGAAGGAGGTAGAAAAAGACTGCTTGGTCAGGGCATGGCACTTGGCTGGTGTCCATTTAGGCTTGAGCCTCAGCCTGATTCGGGTGGGTTTGAGTTAGCTCTGATTCTGTAATAACTCATTTCAAATATCTTGATCTTGAACTGTGGGAAGCAGAAGGGCCCAGGAATCCTAAAAGCTGGTATTTTCTTTGACCTTTGTGCTTGTTCTTGTGCTAGACAGCTAGGCAGCTCATCTACAAGGTATGCTGCAGGCCACGTCTGTTAATGTGCTGACGATTGAGTGGACCAGCCAGGGCTTTGTTGGTTACCTTTCCTGTATTTTATACTTCTTAGGTCTTATATTTCCAAGACAGCTGGAAGTCTAGTCAGTGGGTCTGTGGGACATCTTTGTTTCTGGGAAGCAGCAGCATTGTCTTGGTGTGAACACTGTGAAGGCCACACTTTTAATCCCTGTGGTGGCCAACAAGCCTTGCTTCAGACTGTTCTGCGATCACATGATGGCCCTCATCCCTAAAGTTAGAGTGAAAAATTATAAGCTGAGCATGGTGGTACATACCTGAAATCCCAGCTACTCTAGAGGCTAGGGCAGGAGAATTGTAAGTTCAAAGTCACCCTGAGCAGCTTAGCAAGACTGTCCCCAAACAAACAAAAACACATCCCCATTTTTTTTGCCTTTCATGGTTCAGTATCATTATACTTACACATGAAAGAATGCTGTAGGAATACACCCTTAGGAAATACTGTTGGAAATGGAAATATTTTGAGGTACAGCTGGAAACCATTGCCTATAAATGGAAGACAAGGTTTGTTTTCTTCCAGGTGTTTTAATCCTTTGTGAAACTTAAAAAAAAAAAATCAAGGAGCTGGGAAGGTGGCTTAGTGATAGAGTGCTTGCTTAGCATGCATGAAGCCCTGGGTTCGATTCCTCAGCACCACATATGCACCACATATATAGAAAAAGCCAGAAGTGGGGCTGAGGATATGGCCTAGTGGCAAGAGTGCCTGCTTCATATACATGAGGCCCTGGGTTCGATTCCCCAGCACCACATATACAGAAAGGCCAGAAGTGGCGCTGTGGCTCAAGTGGCAGAGTGCTAGCCTTGAGCAAAAAGAAGACAGGGACAGTGCTCAGGCCCTGAGTCCAAGCCCCAGGACTGGCCAAAAAAAAAAAAAAGAATAAAAAAAAAGAAAAAGCCAGAAGTGGTGCTGTGGCTCAAGTGGTAGAGTGCTAGCCTTGAGCAAAAGAAGCTCAGGCAGTGCCCAGGCCCCACAATTGGCAAAAAAAAAAAAAAAAATCAAGTGTGAATTTTTCTGAACATAGTACTGATATTTGTCCATGCAGCCTGCTAGTAATAATTGAGTAGTTCTAAATTTTCAAGGTATAATGTCTTTCTTTCTGTGGGGAACATATGGAAACAAGACATATACTCCTGTGGGATTTGTTGTCTCTGTGGTATATATTTTTTTAAAACAAGAAGTTTATTTAAACAACAAGACGCTTGACTTGAAGGGAAAACTATCTAGGATTCTTTTTTTTTTTTTTTTTGGCCAGTCCTGGGTCTTGGACTCAGGGCCTGAGCACCATCCCTGGCTTCTTCCCGCTCAAGGCTAGCACTCTGCCACCTGAGCCACAGCGCCCCTTCTGGCCGTTTTCCATGTATGTGGTGCTGGGGAATCGAACTGAGAGCTTCATGTGTAGGAGGCAAGCACTCTTGCCACTAGGCCATATTCCCAGCCCCTAGGATTCTTCTTTTTTTTTTTTTAAGAGTAATTTATCCCTACTTAAAGACAGATTGCCCTACATGTAACAGCTACGTACAAAAAAGTTATAAAATTGTCCTTGGTTTTACAATGATAAATGAAAACATTAAAATTCTCCAATCAAACAAGGTATGCAAGGATTTTTGTTGTTTTTTTCTTTTTTTGTTAAAACAGTGAGAGCAAAATAACTTACTGAAATATAAAGATAAAAGCTGAATGAGCATGCCACTAATGGAGAAAGGGGATATTTTCACAGAACCAGTATTTTTCCCCATCCCATCTCCATTTGATGTCAATCAAAATATACCATTGGCCATTTAGGTTTTTTTTTTTAAAAAAAAAAAAAAGTAAAAGAAAAAGAAAAAAGAAAAGAAATATGCTTGTGCACATACACCAGTTACTTTATGTACAATAAAGGAATGGGGAAGGGGAAAATGAAAGAATAGAGAAAACTATGCTGTAGTAGTCAGGGTGTGGTGGAACCAAATTGCAGTTTTCTAATTAAGAATGTATTCTTAGTCTATAAGAACAAAGTTCTGGAGCAAAGTAGCAGGTTCCCTTTCTTAGTAGATACCTCCTGTCTGCTGCTGGAACACATCAATTGTATTTTCCTACTCCATTTCCAACTGTGCAGGTGTGTCTGTTTCATTGATTGGCTGCCCATCAAATCAAAATCTGATCTGCCTCATCGATAAACCCTGTCATTCACAATAGGCTTTCATTAGTTTACTAAGTGGTGTATGCCTCTTAATCTTAAACTGCACCACAGAACCATCCTGCCCCGCCACCTTCAAATTAATATGATCGTTGTTCTCAGTCTTGACTCCTTCCTTGGGCTTTTCGTCGGCCATCGCAAGCGCTGGAGTCTCCTCAGATGCCGCTTCACAAAAGAGGCCCCTGGTCCGCACCGAACAAGCACACAGGCACCACAGCCTCTGTGGTATATTTATGAGTGCCTCATCTTCCTACTCTCAAATGCGTTGGTTGTAAGTAGCAGAAAATAGAAGTGTGGACATCATCTGATCCCTACCCAACTCTTCTGTCCTTTAGCACGTGAGAAAACTGGAAGTTTCAGGCTTGTCTTGTGGTCCTTGGTCTTTTTTTTTTTTGACCAGTACAAGGGTTTAAATTTGTACCTCACACTAGTTCAGCTCTACCACTTGAGCCCCACCTCCAACCCAGCTTTTTGTGGTTATTTTGGAAATGGAGTCTCATAGACTTTTCTGCCTGAGCTGGCTTCAAACAGTGATCCTCTAGCTGATAATTTCCTGAGAAGCTAGGGTTATCTATGTGAGCCACTGATGACTAGCTATGGTCCTTGATTATTTATTTGTGTGTGTATGTGTGTATAACATGTGCATACATATGTAATATGCCATTATTGGGGCTGGAACTGAAGGGCCTGGGCACTGTCCCTGAGTTTTTGTGCTCAAGGCTAGCACTTTACCACTTGAGCCACAGCTCCATTTCTGGTTTCTTGTTGGTTAATTGGAGACAAGAGTCTCACAGACTTTCCTGCCCAGATTTCAGGCTCTGGAGTAGCTAGGATTATAGGCATGAGCCACTGGCACCTGTCTGGTTAATGATTTTTATCCCAGCAATCAATTGTAAGGTCTTCGGTAATTAGTACTTGTAACTCTTCTACTGAGATCTTCTAACAGCCAGTATAAGAAACTGACTCTTGGTAAGAGAAGGTGAACTTCTATAGTAGTCTACTGTTGTGACTGCATTTGTGGCATTGAAGACAGTGGACTTTCTTGTCACAGAAAGTATGAGTATTCTGATAGCTGTTTTAGATCATCATAGCAGATGTGGTTATAATGAACACTTATAACAGGTATTGGCTATTTTATGTAATGTTTGATAACAGTAATCTTGGAGTGTAGTTGTATATTCTGTTAGAACAAAACTAAAACTAATATCAAAGAACTTGGATACAAGTTTTGTGTGAGGCTCACATTTTACATTTATGTAGTTTAATTATATATATATGTGTGTGTGTATATATATATATAATCTAATGGAAGCTTAAAAAGCCATAGAGGAAGGAAATTCATAAATATGATCTTCTGTTGCCTGACTTGAAAGTCGGTGGAAAGATTAAATGGGATCCAAACAGGAAGCCTGTCCAGAGAGAGATAAAACAAGTGTCTCCTGAGGTTTATTCTGGTTTGTTTGTTGTTTGAGTACCTCACTGGTACCAAAAGGAGTCAGGATAGACAGAAATGGAAGGGAACCCCTGTAAAGACTCAAGTAGGGTCAGAATGCCTGGAATGGTGGCAGAACTTACAGCCACATGATCAGTTCAGGGAGGACCTGTTCTTTACGACAGAAACCAGAGCCCAAACTTAACCCTAATCACTTTGGCTCAGAGGCTGACAAGGATAGGAAAGACAAACTGTCATACTACCATAGGACTTTGGAAGGGGAAAGTTTAGATGTTAGATAGGTCCTTCTCTCAATAAGATTTTGTTCTTGTTATTTTTGGCACTATTGGGGTTTGAGCTCAGGGCCTGTGCTTATTCTTAGGTTGGCATTCTACTGCTTGAGCATTCTACCAGTTCCCTCTACAGAATTTGTGATCACATTTCATGAGGGAAGTCAGTCTCACTGAAGCATAATTTAGTTATAGTAAAATGCACAGGGGTGGTAGTGGTATTTTCATTGTGTAGCCTAGGGTAGCTTCAAATTCACTATCCTGCCTTACTGTCCCAAATGCTGGGATTACAAGCATTACCACACCTGAACTCACAATTTACCTTTTTTGGTATGTGTACAGTATATGATTCTGTGAATTTTGACAAATGCATTCTAGCATATAGTTGACACTACAATCGATATTTAAATGACTATCATCCCCACAGTTCTTTCATGCCTTTCTTGGTTGTTTTTGTAGTCTTTTTTTTCCTGCCCTAATTGCTGATAGTTACTGATCTGTTTCTTGGTTCTACAGTTTTGTCTGACTCAGAATGTCATATAAATGGGCTTGAACTCAGGGCCCATGTCCTTGAGCTTTTTTGCTCAAGGTTAGCACTCTACCACTTTGAACCCAGTGCCACTTCCTGTCGATTAGTTGGAGATAGAAGTGTCACAGACTTTCCTGCCTGGGCTGGCTTTGAACTGTGATTCTCAGATCTCAGCATCATGAGTATCTAGGATTATAAGGGTGAGCCACTGGTGCCAGGCTGCTTCCTAGTATTAGTAGTGATAGTCATAAACACCACCAAGAAAGAGTTACAGAGAGGAGGAAATGAAATAATGGTGCAAAGTGCTGGCCTAATATTTAGAGTCATAAATTATTTAATGTTGAGGCTGGAGTCCCTGTTGCGATACATAAGGCCTATGCTTTTTTCCCAAAAGTTGAACTAGATTTTGAAAAATCTCTTTTTCTGCATCTGGGTATGATTTCTTTTGGGCCCAGCATACTCTGTTTGGAAAATTGAGCTAATTTCCTGCGGGTGAGGAAATCTGCTGGAGTGAGAGTCCTCTACTCAAACGTATTGTGTTTGGGGTGATTGTGTTTGTAAAACTTTCCACGAGGAATATTAGCTCAGCTTTGCCCACCAAGAGCTGTAAGTGACTGTTCAAAACAAACCCTGACTGAGTCAAGAGAAAGCAGGTCCAGGAACAAAAAGCTACTCAGCCCTTTGTGGAAAGCAATTGCTTCTATTCTCCTGGGAATCATTATTTTTAAATAATCTGTTATTTGGCTAAAATACAGTACCTAAAACCTTTTCAAAAAATCATTTAAGTGAGAAGGTTTTCTCTCTGCAAACACTGCATTCAAAGTGAAAAGTAATCATTATGATGATGATTATGCTTGCTGGTATGTTTTTATATTTGTTTGGTCTTCACAATATACTGAACACCAAACAACACACAAACTCCGTCATTGCTCACCCTCCAGGGGCACTGGGAGGGAGTTACAGACTCTTTGTGAATATTTTCACTACTCTGGACTTCAGTACCATGATGTCAGGAAGTTGGAGAGGCTTCAGAGGGAAGCCACACACATTCCTGAAAGAGATTAAAGGCCTGGACTGCAGGACCCAAGAGGAAAGCGCTGTAAATGTAGTGTACCTCATGTGCACTTGGCATGTGGCTATTAAATGCAGATATGTTGGCCCAGAGCCAGAAGACAGGTGACACTGCTTCCTAAGTATAGAACATGATGAGCTGCAGGTAATAGTGCAAGAACCAGCCAATTCTCACCAGGAGGATTTCAGTTCGGTTCCAGAGAATTGTATGTAACTGGGACATGAAGAGTAGCTTGTAGAAAAATTTGAATCTTGATATGTGGTAACCTTAAAATTCTAGAATATTGAGCCAGCCACTCAATCTACACCTGTAATCTTAGCTTCTCGGATCATTCGCTTTCTAGAGACAACCTATTGCATGTCTGTTACTTCCTAACAATCATGCCTATCGGGGCTAGGGGTATGGCCTAGTGGCAAGAGTGCTTGTCTCGTATACATGAGGCCCTGGGTTCAATTCCCCAGCACCACATATACAGAAAACGGCCAGAAGTGGCGCTGTGGCTCAAGTGGCAGAGTGCTAGCCTTGAGCAAAAGGAAACCAGGGACAGTGCTCAGGCCCCGAGTCCAAGGCCCAGGACTGGCAAAAAAAAAAAAGAAGAAGAAAAAAACAATCATGGGGGCTGGGGATATGGCCTAGTGGCAAGAGAGCTTGCCTCGTATACATGAGGCCCTGGGTTCGATTCCCCAGCACCACATATACAGAAAACGGCCAGAAGTGGCACTGTGGCTCAAGTGGCAGAGTGCTAGCCTTGAGCAAAAGGAAACCAGGGACAGTGCTCAGGCCCTGAGTCCAAAGCCCAGGACTGGCCAAAAAAACAAAAAAAAAAAAAAAAAAAGAAGAAGAAAAAACAATCATGCCTATCACTTTCAACACTCTTTACATCTTGCCTGAATTCTTCTTCTCTCTAGACACAAGAACTAGGGTAGGTAGCCACGCTGATTTTCCAGTAATATATTTTGGTGCCAACACATCTGTTCTGCAGGAAGTAAGCACCATCCTCCCCACGTCTCTGGATGAGGACATGTGTGTCTGATCTGTTCCACAAGCACTTTTCCATAGTGTGGACTCTGACTGCTTTCTTTTCTTCACCCAATATCATCTCTGGTGGCTAGGGTGGATATGGCTTGCTTTGAAGTTTCTTCGTGGTGCTGCTCCTGCATGTCTTTCTGTCCTGCACAAGAGATACCACCTATGGTGTTCGAGACAATGCCCAGTTGTATTCTCTTCCACTCTACCACCCTATACAGACTCCTTCTAGCACCAACCATGTGGTGTCTCCCATGAGTCTTGTGCTTTTTGTGAGGGTCAGTGGCTAATTGAAATCTTCCTACTCGTCTCCCGTGTAGTTAAGGTTATAGGTATACATACACTACTAAACTTAGCATGTTTGTTGAGGTTGGGTCTTGGCAAATTTTTGTCTGGGCTAGCATCAAACCACAGATTTCCTACCTGTGCCTCCTACACAACTAGTATTATAGGCATATGTCATTCTAGGCATATGCTGAGCTTATTTGATAGGATCTTGATAATTTTTTGGTCAGGCTGACTTTGAACCTTGAATCTCCTGTCTCCTAATTTCTGCCTCCCAAGTAGCTGGGATTACAGGCATGAGCCACCCTTCCCGGCCTATCCTGTTCTTTAGACCAGACCTATCTCTTTCTCTGTACTAAGTAAAGATGAGGAAATTGCTCTGTTGCCATAGGAGTGGTGGGGAGTAATGTTGAATGCCTGCTATGTGTTATTTGATGAGACCAGGCTGTACTTAGATGTTGCTGCCATAGAAGCAGCATTTCTGTCAATGGCTCCAGTCCATTACAAAAGAAAGACAAGTGATCTCTGTCTCATAAAGATATCTGTGACCTATTTCAAGGAAGTAAGTGGGTCATCAAATCATTTGGAAGAGGGCCACATAAGGAGGACCTGTTTCATGCCACCCAGTAATTCCATCCTAAAACCTTCATCCTTGACAGCTCACTTCATCCCTCAAAGTAGATTTTTTTTTTTTTGGCCAGTCCTGGGCTTTGGACTCAGGGCCTGAGCACTGTCGCTGGATTCTTTTTGCTCAAGGCTAGCACTCTGCCACTTGAGCCACAGCGCCACTTCTGGCCATTTTCTGTATATGTGGTGCTGGGGAATTGAACCCAGGACCTCATGTATACGAGGTGAGCACTGTTGCCACTAGGCCATATCCCCAACCCTAGATTTTTTTTTGTGTGGGGGGGGGGCCTGAACCTGGGGCTTTGCACTCTTGCTTACATTTTTTTTTTCTCACAGTTGACCTTCTTCCACTTGAACCTCACTTCATTGTCTGGCATTTTCTAGTTCATTGGAGATTAGAGTCTCACACATTTGTCTACCTGGCTGACTTGAACCTCATTGCTCAGATCTCAGCCTTCTGAGTAGCTAGGAGTACAGGTGTGAGCCACCTGAACGTGGCTTCAAGGTGTATGTACTAACAAATCACTTTTTGCTCTCTTCCAAAGAAAACAAAGTAAGTAGGATTAGGTAGAGATAGAGTACAACCCTCACGTCATATCCCTCCCATCTCTTATATCTCCTGAACTTGGATTGTGAATGAAGGATTTGGGAAAGAGTAAAAAAGATGGAAGGGCTCCTGAAATTGAACATGGATTTTGAAGGAGCAAGAAGAGAAGGAAACATAAAGAGGAAACTGAGGTGAGGAGGAATTAGAGAGCTCCTAGAGGGGGATTGTGTCACTTTATACAGTAGACATAGCTCCTATGAAGGGCAACAGCATGCTCACAGACTGGTAGCTTGCCTCGGAGCACAGCACTAAGTGATCGGGCAGCCTGCAGATGCTTGATGGAATGCTCTGGAGTCCTGTGTCCTGATTCATAGCTGTCTCTATTTTCTGTGCTGCATATCTTAAATGATGGCAGTTAGACTAATTAATAATTGAGTGAATGATGGATACGATAGGGCTCTGCCTCCTTGAAGTGTTTTGTTGTGTTTTTTGTTGTGTTTTGTTTTTTGTTGTGCTGTTTGGGATCAAACTCATGATTTCTCTTGCACACTAGTCACACATTCTACTACTGAGATTCTTGTCTTCTAACCTTCTTAAATCTTTCTGGTCATTTTGGGAAGCCTTCCCAGTGTGCTGTAGTTACAGCACCACAGACTTCTGTGAGTTTTCTGTGCAGCTCCTTTCCCTAGTGCAGTGTGTGCGGGGGAGCTGGGGAGCCTGTGGGTGTGGAAGGATCACCTCATGAATATTTGCAGAGCTCTCTGCATTCCATGCCTTGTGCTGCTTCTCTCCAACCAAGATGGGGAGAGAAGTTTCTAAGAGAAAGCCTTTTTGTGCAGTAATTGGATGGGACTGTGCAGGCCTGAGTGGGGGTAGGAAGATTGCTGAGAGTGTTTCGTTTCAGTCTGTTCCTGATGCCAAGCAGCACAGCTGCTCAGCTCCATAAGCATCTCCACGGGCTGGATTTTGAAGGAATAAGGTCATTCTTTTGGCTTCATCTAGCTTGTTTTCCCCCTCTCCATAAGCTTGGAATTTTACAAGAATAGCTTTCAGACTCAGAAACATCTGAAGGATGGAAATCCTTGACACTTAGTGTTTGTTGCTGGTGCCAGATGCCTATATAAAAATGAGCAGTGGAAGCCAGAGAATTGTTTTAAAGTACCAAAGCTTGTTTGGATTTTCTCCTTTCAGGGCCAAGTATAATAGAAATTCCTGGTATTACCTGCAGTGGTGAAGATCTAATGTGGACAGAGTTTTTCTGCAGGATAGGCATGGTCAGAACTTGATTGGCATTTGTAGACCGAGAGCAATCTAAGCATAAATGCAGAATTCTTGAAACAGTTGTCCTTGCTTCTACCTAGAAGGCCTCTTGCTTGCATCTACAACCCTGAGAAGTTGCCTGATACTCTCCTGCTGCCCCTTTTACTTAGGTTTGTTCTGGGACTTTGTCAATTAATTGCTTAAAGGCAACAAGGGTACTGGGAGAAGACGGAGGGAAGGGATGACTGTCCAAAAAGCAATGTACTCCTTACCTGACTTATATAACTGTAACTCCTCTGTACATCACCTTTATAATTACAATAAAAATTCTTTAATCCTAGATACTTAGGAGGCTGAGATTTTAGGATCACAGTTCAAAGCCAGCCCAAGCAGGAAAGTCCATGAGATTCTTATCTCTAATAAACTGCTAAGAAAAAGCCAGGGGCTGGTAATGTGGTTTAGAGTGCTAGCTTAGCATGCACGAAGCCCTGGGTTTGGTTCCTTAGCACCACATAAACAGAAAAAGTTGGAAGTGGCACTGTGACTCAGGTGGTAAAGTGCTAGCCTTGAGTGAAAAGAAGCCAGGGACAGTGCCCAGGCCTTGAGTTCAAGCCCCAGGACTGGCAAAAAATATTAATTTTTAAAATATAAAACTAAAAAGGGTGGTGATTACTTGTTAATAATTACTTTGGGAGTCTTGAGGGAAAACCAATTTGCAAAATCATCTGAAGATCATAGAAAACGAAGAGTAGTACTTTATACATAAGGTCTGTATGCTCATTATACGTGACACATGTGTGCAAGCAGACCGATAACAGTAGGCCTCTCCCAAGGATGCCAGCTGATCTGCTCTGCCAGGTGCTGTGTTTCCCCTCACATGCTTGCAGTTTGCCTGAGCCAAGTATCATCTCGACACCATTTCTTTCTTTTTTTTTTTTTTTTGTCAGTCCTGGTGCTTGGACTCAGGGCCTGAGCACTGTCCCTGGCTTCCTTTTGCTCAAGGCTAGCACTCTGCCACTTGAGCCACAGCGCCACTTCTGGCTGTTTCCCATATATGTGGTGCTGAGGAATCGAACCCAGGGCTTCAAGTATACGAGGCAAGCGCTCTTGCCACTAGGCCATATTCCCAGCCCCTCGACACCATTTCAATAGAATGTTTGGGGAGCCAGTATAGTTGACCAACAAAAGATCATCATCATCATCACTTCCTCCTCTCCCTCTTCCTCCTCTCTCTTCCTTCCTCCTCCTCCCTCTCACCCCCCCTTTCCTCTTCCTCCTCCTCTTCCTCCACCACCACCACCTCTTCTTCCTCCCCTTCTTTTTCCTCTTCTCCTTCTCCTCCCCTTCCTCCTCCTCTTCCTCCCATTCCTCCTCTTTCTCTTCCTCCTCCTCTTCTTTTCCTTTCTGCTCCTCTCCTCTCCCCTCAGCTCTTGGTTTCTGTCATTTTCACTCCTTGGTAAGTGATTGAGAACATGGATAGGCTACAGTGGAGCCAGGCTTTGTTTGGTTGAAATAACTTGAAGTCTGGGGCTGGAGCGGAAGTGGCAGCAGAGCCGCGGACATGGAGATCTGGTGACTAACATGCAGCCAGCAACCTTTAAGATTGGAGGAAGCAATGTGAGGAGGAAGGTTCCCTGCCTGCCAGTGAGACGCATGAGACAGATGTCGTTCAGATCAGACACAAAACTAATCTCTTCAACCACATCTTGGGTTGCTGAGAATCATATGGGGTTCAGCTTGTCCTGCAATGAAAAGCAGAAGTATTTGAGGGGCTCAGCTCACATGTTTCTCCAGCATTGATATTGTTCTCCAGAGACCCATTCAGACTAAACTGTATTAAAAACAGGAAATATGCTCCTCGCAGCATAATTGCCAGAAACCCTTTTCCACATATGAATGTTAAAAACAGAAACACCATCCTCTTTTTGTTCTCTTATATAAAAGTATTAGCAACTCAAACAGTGATGCAGCTTAATCCTCCATGACTACCTCTCAGCATACTGGCTGACCAACCGCGTTACAAAAGGTAGTGCAGAGCTTTCATGAATACACAAGAAATAGGAAAATAGCCAGGCACTGGTCACTCATGCCTGTAATCCTAGCTACCCAGGAGGCTGAGATCTTAGGATTATAGTTTGTAGCTAGCCAGGGCAGGAAAGTTCATGAGACTCATCTCTCCAGTTAACCATTAGTTAAAATCAGCTATCTCCAATTAAAAGCCAGAAGTGGAAGTATGGCTTAAATGGTAGAGTGAAAGGATTGAGCAAAAAAGCTTAGGCATAGCACCCAGGCCCTGAGTTCCAGGCCCAGGCCTAGGCTTAGCACATATAAATATAAAATGAAAAAGGAAAACTGATGATTTGCATCCTAACTGAAGGTCAGACATGTGGAAATTAATACAGGCAATATTTCATGGAACCTAGAGAATGGTCATAATTTTATTTTGTATGTTTATTGTGACCATTCTGGATTGAACACATAGCTTATGTATTCATTTCTTCAGCCAGTGTTTGTGGAATGTGCGTGGGTGCCTGAGATGAGTGACGCTCTGTGCTGCAGTACCTCAGGGGTGTTAAGAGTATGCACATGATAGTCAGCCAAAGCCATCGCTAACCCCGGGGACCTGACTCCTGGGACTGCTGCTCTCTCCCATGTTCTGCTAAGAGGAGTGGATGGAGGAAAAGGGATAGTGTGCAAGAACCCATTGTGGGACACAGAAGAGGCTAAGCGCTAGAGAGGAAATGCTCTTTTTTCCCCATTCTTCCTTGCTGTGATGTCATTCTGCCTAAATAAGTCCTGTGTTGAGGAAGGCTGTGGAAGCCCTCAGGACCTGACCCAGGCCTTTCTGTAGCCTGGTCTTTGCTCACAGCTCTCATATGGCTTTGTTGATGTGTCATGAACACACTGCTCTAGACAATACTATGTGATCAGATGAGACTTTAGTGAATGTGTGGTTTTTTTTTTTGTTTGTATTTTTTGCTTATGAAAAAAACACACTGTCTGGTGCCGGTGACTCACGCCTATAATCCTAGCTACTCAGGAAGCTGAGATCTGAGGATCGCAGTTTGAAGCCAGCCCAGGCAGGAAAGTCAATGAGACTCTTTTTTTTTTTTGGCCAGTCCTGGGCCTTGGACTCAGGGCCTGAGCACTGTCCCTGGCTTACCTTTTGCTCAAGGCTAGCACTCTGCCACTTGAGCCACAGTGCCACTTATGGCCGTTTTCTGTATATATGTGGTGCTGGGGAATTGAACCCAGGGCCTCATGTATACGAAGCAAGCTCTCTTGCCACTAGGCCATATCCCCCCCTCAATGAGACTCTTATCTCCAATAAAATACTCCAAAAAGCCAGAAGTGGTGCTGTGGCTCAAGTGTTAGAGTGCTTGCCTTGAACCAAAGAAACTCAGGGACAGCATCCAGGCCCAGAGTTCAAGCTCCAAGACTGGTAAAACAAACAAACAGGAAGTGGTGCTGTGGCCCAAAGTGGTACAGTGCTAACCTTGAGCACAAAGAGGCTCAGGGACAGCACCCAGCCGCTGAGTTCAAGTTTCACAACGGACACAAAAGAAAAAAAACCAAAAAAACCTGCACTGATTAAAAACTTTATTGAAGCTGGGTGTCGGTGGCTCACACCTGTAATCTTAGCTATTCAGGGGGTTGAGATCTGATGGTCACTGTTCAAAGCCAACCAAGGCAGGAAAGTCCATTAGACTATGTCCGATTATCCACCACAAAACTGGAAGTGGCACTGTGACTCAAAGTGATAGAGCGCACTAGCCTTGAGCTGAAGAGCTCAGGGACAGCGCCCAGGTCCAGAGCTCAAGCTCTACAACCAACAAAACAAACAAAAAATTGTTGAAATGGAGTGAACAGGGAAAAAAATGCACATACTAGACTTATCCAGCACAGTGAATTTCCATATGCTGGGCATACAAGCAGCCTCTATCTTGCATGTCAGGAGGCTGCCCATATTGTGTTCCACTACATTTTGCAGCTTTTCTCCTGCAGTGAATATGCTGAAAGGTAGAGAGCTGAGCCCTGGTGGGATGGGTCTTCTCATCTCCAGAGTGACTCAGCATGCTGCTCCCTAACAGACCCAAAAGAGGGTTTTACAGAAATGGGGGCGGTTGCTGCCTTTTTCCAGACTCCACCAAATGCTGCAGTATATCAGGTGATAGAATGTGCTTGCAAGGATTAGTCAGATGTATAATATTAGATTGTTCTGGGTGAGAGGGGCTGAAACACCAGTAGTGGGGACCCTATACAAAGTAGACCCCAAGAGAAATCAAGATTGTCCCCCAAAAGTGCCTAAAGGAGAAGTGGATAGAAAGTTTAGACTTAAGTACCACTAACACTTTGTGACCATGAACAAATTACTTCTCTGTGGACATGAATTATGCCTTTTCCTCTCCTTTCTTCCTCTTCAAGATTCCCTTCTTTTTCTGATTCTAAAGCCTGTAGGTGGATTCTCTGAACAACCTTCTCCTGACACCAAGGCCCAAGAGACTACTTTCTCTCTCCTGGTTTTATTTCAGTTGATATTTACTTTGCCTTATGTAGAATCTTTTTTTTTTTTTTTTTGGCCAGTCCTGGGCCTTGGACTCAGGGCCTGAGCACTGTCCCTGGCTTCTTCCCGCTCAAGGCTAGCACTCTGCCACTTGAGCCACAGCGCCGCTTCTGGCCATTTTCTGTATATGTGGTGCTGGGGAATCAAACCTAGGGCCTCGTGTATCCGAGGCAGGCACTCTTGCCACTAGGCTATATCCCCAGCCCCTTATGTAGAATCTTAATGAGATGAGATTGGAAGCTGTCAGAATTCCATCAATCCAGCCTTTGAACTTGCCCTTTATGTTATAAGATATACCGAAAGTTTAGAAGTGAATGTATATATTATGTAGAACATTTTAAAAATAGAGTAAACCAGTAAAGTTTTATGTTGGCTGTTTATTTCCCCCTTCTCAGTCTTGGTAACTGTTGTTGAATACGTGCCTTGTTTAATAGGTATATGTAAGATTGTATTGCAGCTCGTATTTGTATCCAGATAAAATAAGAGCAGACTTCCTGGGGAGCCATGAGAGTGCTTTTGGAGTTACTCTAAGCTTGATTGGCTCTCCTAGCAAAAGGAGGTATACACATATGGGAAAATCAATAACGAGGAAGATTATGGAGTTCAAATTTTGTAAACTAACACAGTTGCAGGAGAAAAGTGGAGAAATGACTACTAGTGGGTATGAAGTTTTGTGGGTGATGAAAATGTTCTAAAATTGACTATGGTGATAGTTGGCCATTGTCTGAAAATGTGCTAAAAAACATTGAGTGTATACTTTATTATTATACTAAATATATTTTCTTTGAGGTTTAATTATTTTTGGTCTTGCACTTGCTAAGTAAGAGCTCTGCCACTTGAGCCACGGCCCCTAGCCCAGATGATCTGTAACATATATTTTTGTTTATTTGTTTTTAGTTTTTGTTGCCAGTCCTGGGGCGCGGACTCAGGGCTTGAGCACTGTCCCTGGCTTCTTTTTGTTCAAGGCTAGCACTCTGCCTCTTGAGCCACAGCGCCACTTCCGGCGCCACTTCTGGCTTTTTCCTATATATGTGGTGCTGAGGAATCGAACCCAGGGCTTCAGGTATACAAGGCGAGCACTACCACTAGGCCATATTTCCAGCCCCCTGTAACGGATATTTTTAATAATAATTTATTTTAATTCATTTGTAAGGACTGAAAGGCCATTTATGTATGTAGAACTTTCTTTAGTGTTGATTGAATCCTTTTTCCTCTTGGAACTCACAGATCCATTTATTTATTTTTAAGCAGTTGGCCTTAAAAAGGACAGATGTTTCTTAGAAGTGATTGACAAATTATAGCCTATGGGCCAAATCTGTCTATCAATTCTTTTAGGAAATGAAATTTTTTTAAATATATACTTTCATGCTCATTTTATGTAATATTTATAGATGCTTTTGTATATTTGCACAGAGGCAGAATTGAGTAGTTGTGTCAGCTCATGTGGCTAACGGGACTGATGTGCGCACCCATGTTTCTTTCACAAGTGTCAGGTTATGGAATCAGCCTCAGTGCCCACCAACACATGGATAAAGAAAACATTGTACATACGTGCAGTAGAGTTTCCTGAGACTTATCTCCAACTAACCAGCAAAAAGCTGGAAGTGAAGATGTGGCTCGGGGGCTGGGAATATGGCCTAGTGGCAAGAGCGCTTGTCTTGTATACATGAGGCCCTGGGTTCGATTCCTTAGCACCACATATATAGAAAAGGCCAGAAGTGGTGCTGTGGTTCAAGTGGCAGAGTGCTAGCCTTGAGCAAAAAAAGAAGCCAGGGACAGTGCTCAGGCCCTGAGTCCAAGCCCCAGGACTGGCCAAAAAAAAAAAAAAAAAGAAGAAGAAGATGTGGCTCAAATGCCAGCCTTGAACAAAAAGGTAAAGAACAGTGCACAGGCCTTCAGTTCAAGCCCCACTACCAGCACCAAAAACAAACAAAAGAAACTCATTGCTATCTTTTGCCATTATATGCTCTCTAATTATTAGAAAGAGAAAGATACCCAATGACTTGCCTCAGTTGTTAGACAGCATTGTTCCTAGAAGTACTACATAACAGAATAAAGTCTTTCTCCTGACTAAAGACCCTGATAGACTGTCCTTTTGTTTGTTTGTTTGTTTTTATTTTTGTCAGTCATGGGGCTTGAACCTCAGGGCCTGAGCGCTGTCTCTAAGCCCTTTTGCTCAAACTTAGTGCTCTACCACTTTGAGCCACAGTGCCACTTCCGGTTTTCTTTCCTTCCTTCCTTCCTTTTTTTTTTTTGCCAGTCCAGGGGCTTGAACTCAGGGCCTGAGCACTGTCCCTGGCTTCTTTTTGCTCAAGGCTAGCACTCTGCCACTTGAGCCACAGCACCACTTCTGGCTGTTTTCTGTATATGTGGTGCTGGGGAATCAAACCCAGGGCTTCATGTATACAAGGCAAGCACTGTTGCCATTAGGCCATATCCCCAGCCCCCCACTTCCGGTTTTCTGATGGTTAATTGGAGATAAAAGTCACACAGACTTTCCTGCCAGGGCTGGCTTTGAACCTCAGTCCTCAGTCTTAGCCTCCTGAGTAGCTAGGATTACAGGTGTGAACCACCAGTGCCCAGACAGACTATCTTTTATATTGCCATCCTCATTGTTCTTTTCTAGGCCAGTGTCTGGGTGACCACTCCCAAGTCCACTATTGTACAATTACTATCCACCAATTCTGTTTTGGACTCATTGTTATTGGCTGTTAAATTTACCATTATGCTAGGGCTGTTTGAGGTGGTAAGGAAGAGCAGTGACTAGGTTCCTTCACATGGTGGGAGCATGAATATATGCTTCTGTGTGCAAATAAGGAAACTGGATACCGTCAGCAGTCATATAGCCAGGCCCTATGACAAAGGAACATTATTCATTACTGCTTGGAATTCCACAGTATCTATTGGAGGCCTGTTGTAGCCCTGTTTCCTGTTGAGAGGTCCCCAAGAGAGTTGTTAATCTTAATTTAGAATACCCTTATTTGTGTGTGTGTATATGTGTTTCTGGGACAAAACCCAGGGCCATGGATATTGTAGGCCACGGAGCCACATCCACAGTCCTTGTGTTCTGCTTTTTTTCCTATGTAATATAGGGTGTTGCCATATAAGTCCAGGCTGGCTTGAACTGGAGCTCTTCCCACTTCAGCATCACAAGCAGTGGCAGCCACCCTCCTGGCTCCTTGTTAGCATTCTTATTTGGGCCACCTAATAACTGACAATCTTTCATATGCCCATGCTAGGTATGTTTGCCTTTGGTGTCCATTCAGTTAAAGAACTAGAAAGTGGAGTCCAATGATGTTGAACATGGCAAATTACAATCAAGGAATCTTTTGTTTGCCATTTTCAGAAGGGGTTGTAGAAATGGCATGGAACTTCGTCTTCTAGACTATTCCAGGAAAGCCGTCTTTCATCTTTTCTCACAGGATTTTAGGAGGGAGACATTCCTTTGACTTTCTCTCTTATATGCAGTGCCCAAGATGGCCACATACGGGCCTACCAGATCTCATATGTCACTTGGACAGTTGCCCACAGGAACATTCATCAGGGAAAAGAAAGCATTGTTAGAAATAGCAAATTGTATAGAAACAATACTTCTTTAGCAGTCTCAAAGCTCTGTTTTTCTGGTCTCTTTAGGATCTGGGACTTAGGGCTCCGATTTCAATTTCCAGTTCTCTCTCTCTCTCCCTCACTCCCCCTCCCTCCCTCCCCCTCCCCCTCCCTCCCTCCCTCCTGCCCCCTCCCTCCCTCCTCCCCCCTCCCTCCCTCCCTCCTCCCCCCTCCCTCCCTCCCTCCTCCCCCCTCCCTCCCTCCCTCCTCCCCCCTCCCTCCCTCCCTCCTCCCCCTCCCTCCCTCCCTCCTCCCCCCTCCCTCCCTCCCTCCCTCCCCCCTCCTCCCCCGTCCCTCCCTCCCTCCCTCTCTCTCCCCCTCTCCTTCACTCCCCCCCCTCCCTCCCCCTCCAGTCCTGGGTGTCTTTGGCTTCCTTTTGCTCAAGGCTAGCACTCTGCCAGCCATAGGGTCACTTCTGCCCTTTTCTAATTTTTTTTTTTTTTGGCCAGTCCTGGGCCTTGGACTCAGGGCCTGAGCACTGTCCCTGGCTTCTTCCCGCTCAAGGCTAGCACTCTGCCACTTGAGCCACAGCGCCGCTTCTGGCCGTTTTCTGTATATGTGGTGCTGGGGAATCGAACCTAGGGCCTCATGTATCCGAGGCAGGCACTCTTGCCACTAGGCTATATCCCCAGCCCCTGCCCTTTTCTATATATGTGGTGCCGAGGAATCAAACCTAGGGCTTCATGTATACGAGGCAAGCACTCTTGCCACTAGGCCATATTCCCAGCCCCACATTCTCACTCTTTGAAATTTTCAAGTTCCAGTTTTTTTGTTTTGTTTTGTTTTGCCAGTCCTGGCCTTGAACTCAGGGCCTGAGCACTCACTGTCCCTGGCTTCTTTTTGCTCAAGGCTAGCACTCTGCCACTTGAGCTACAGCGCTACTTCTGGCCGTTTTCTATATATGTGGTGCTGGGGAATCAAACCCAGGGCTTCATGTATACGAGGCTAGCACTCTTGCCATAGGCCATATTCCCAGCCCTTCAAGTTCCAGTTTTAACACACACAATCTCACTTTTTGAAAGAAGTAACCAAACCCTTCAACTACGTAAGTACATGTGTCTATGATAGTGGGAAGAAGAAAGGATGCCAATTATTTCCATGTTACTTATTTTTATTTTTGGCCAGTCCTGGGCCTTTGACTCAGGGCCTGAGCACTGTCCCTGGCTTCTTCCCGCTCAAGGCTAGCACTCTGCCACTTGAGCCACAGCGCCGCTACTGGCCGTTTTCTGTATATATGGTGCTGGGGAATCGAACCTAGGGCCTCGTGTATCCGAGGCAGGCACTCTTGCCACTAGGCTATATTCCCCAGCCCCTCCATGTTACTTATTAGTGTAGGAGGAAGACAGAGGAGGAGGAGAGAGGGAAGAGAGATAAAGAGGAAATAGAAACATTCCTCCTGCAATGTGCATGCTATCTCAGTTTTTGTTTTGTTTGTTTTTGTCGGTCATGGGGCTTGAACACAGGGCCTGGGTGCTGTCGTTTAGCTCTTTTGCTCAGGGATAGTACTCTACCACTTTGTGCCAGTTTTATGGTGGCTAATTGGAGATAAGAGTCTCATAGACTTTTTCTGCCCAGGCTGACTTTGAACCATGATCCTCAGTTTTCAGCCTCCTGAGTAGCTAGGATTACAGGCATGAACTACCAATGCCTTACTGTCTCTGTTATTTTAAACTGTACATGTATGATTGTAGCTTTGTGTGAATACATGAACAAGTTATATCTATAGCTAATAATGTGACTCTAGCTTGATATGTTATTTGAGAAAGGTAAAGGCTATGTTTATTTCAATGAAACCAAAGCATATATATGTCCTTGTTTGTATGGAGATAGCTATGGGAAGATTAGGGTACTTGAGTCCTTCACTGAGTAGGGATGAGGAGAGGTTTGTTTTTTTCCCCTCATACATTTTTTTAAAAGTTTTATTTGTTATTTGGTACAGAAAGTGAACAATCTTTGTAATTTGAAAAATAGCAAAAAAAAAAAAAAAGAAAAAAAATGTTTGTGACAATCTCTAATAAAGCTTCAAATTCTGATCACTTAATAATGGCCATGTGGGTGGAACCTGGTGATGAGAGTATAATTTTCTTCATGTGCAAATGAAAAGCTTAAAGGGGGAGAGTTTAAAAGTGCCAAAAGATGATTTACAAATGGCAACAGGATTAGATTTCATTACTTTTGGCCAAAGGCTATTACAACACATTTGTGAAACAACTGCAGAAATTCTGGGAGGGAGACATAGCTTGTTTCCAGGGTGAAGTAAAACAACAGGAAGCAAAGAAACCTTGAAGAAGAATTTTAAATTGTAGGGTAACAGTGTTCACACGATAAGATTTGCCTTTTTTGATATGTCTGCCAATAGTTACAGTATTAGCTGCAGAATTTTTTCCTGGGCTGACTTCCTGTTCAGTCCTACTATCTTCTCATTTTGAGTAGCTGAGGTTACAGGGGTACACCACCACACCCAGCCCTTTTGTTTTTCTTACAGTCCTTGCAGAGGAAGGAAAAAGATTTGGATCTAGATGTGCCTTGCTTTGTCTGTACCTCTGATTCCACCTCCTGCTGAGGCACTAGAAAGAAAAATAGAGTTTTGGGGAAAGATTTTTCCAGCTAGTAAATGGACATCAAACTCTCTTCAAATGGGAGGCAAACTCTTGTTTAATGGAAAGAAATGTATCATTCCTTCTTTAAACTATAGGAATTTAACCCAGCCAGATTTGAGGGTGCAAATAGAAAATTGCTAAATTTTCAGCTTTACTGATATAAAATTAGTGAATGGAGAGAGGTGCAAGGGAGATTACAGGAGGGAGTGAGAATTATTCAAGGTTCAAGACTTTTCAGTTTTCTGGCCCTATTCCTGGTATTGGAAGCATTAAAAAATAAACAAATACTTCACTGGCTTAACGATAAAGGCAGCTGCTAAAACATAGTCTTGACTTTGCAGTCCTTGTCTTTGCCCCATTGTCCTGACTGCTATGTTATGACCTCACTTAATCTTTACCGCAGTGTATGTGGCTCGATACAAAACACTTGTTTTACAGATAGATGAACTGAGGCTTACACAATTCAGATAACTAGCCCAAGATCACACAGATTTGAAGTTATTAAGAGTAGTACTACAGTTTGGAACCATACCAGATAATTCACAAAATTGACAGAAAAGTTGAAAAAAAATGGGTAGGGAAGTAATGGGATACCCAGGCAACACCAAAGCCTAAGGTCAGCCCATTTGAGCACTCTACTTGGCACTGTGCCCACTGTTAGTCCAGTCCACAGTACTGTGGGAGAGCTGATCAACTATTGCTTTGTTGGCGTTTAGTTGATGGGCTCACTTCATCTGTCACTGTTCTAGCTGTTGGGAAGTGAGAGGGCAGATCTGGCGTGCTTGGCTTCTGTGGTAGAGGACGGGGCTGTGCTCTCTACCAGATGGACAGAATCTAAGATGTCCAGCAAGTAGGAAAGTATTTGGATGCTGAGCACCAAGCATATAATGGGTAAGCATCCACTATACCAACTAGCCACAGAGGGTGATGTCAGTGGGGGCTCTGCTGAGGCTTGGCTAAACTGGACACTGTGCTGGTCTCATAAGCCTGGTTCTTTTCTCCTGACCAGGATCTGCCTGTCTGAATTCATTCAGTGGGACTTCAAACAGTAGGCCAAGTGTTGGAGTTTTCACATGAGGACTCCTGGTTGCTTTTGCTTTTTTCCCCCTCCACAAAAACTGACTAACACAGAAGTAAATGAGCTGCAGTTAGGGGCAATCAGAAGGAACCTAGAGATAACCTTCATTGATCCTTACCATGTGAGACCTTGGATTTGCTTGTTACCAGCAATGTTTCACTGTAGATTTATTCAGTTAGCCATAGTAAACATCTTGTCCTGAGAGGAGAAAGGGATTGTTTTGCTGCTTCTCTTTGTCTTTTTCCTACACTCTTTTTTTTGCCAGTCCTGGGCCTTGGACTCAGGGCCTGAGCACTGTCCCTGGCTTCTTTTTTTTTTTTTTTTTTTGGCCAGTCCTGGGCCTTGGACTCAGGGCCTGAGCACTGTCCCTGGCTTCTTCCCGCTCAAGGCTAGCACTCTGCCACTTGAGCCACAGCGCCGCTTCTGGCCGTTTTCTGTATATGTGGTGCTGGGGAATCGAACCTAGGGCCTCGTGTATCCGAGGCAGGCACTCTTGCCACTAGGCTATATCCCCAGCCCCCTGGCTTCTTTTTGCTCAAGGCTAGCACTCTGCCACTTGAGCCACAACGCCACTTCTGGCCATTTTCCATATATGTGGTGCTGAGGAATCGAACCCAGGGCTTCATGTATACGAGGTGAGCACTCTTGCCACTAGGCCATATTCCCAGCCCTTTCCTACACTCTTTGCCTTAGGACCAGGAAATGTGTAGTTTTTGTGTCTAGTATCATAACTATCTTAGAGTATGTACTTTCAAAAATACCTGAATGAGGGCTGGGGATATGGCCTAGTGGCAAGAGTGCTTACCTCGTATACATGAGGCCCTGGGTTCGATTCCCCAGCACCACATATACAGAAAATGGCCAGAAGTGGCGCTGTGGCTCAAGTGGCAGAGTGCTAGCCTTGAGCAAGAAGAAGCCAGGGACAGTGCTCAGGCCCTGAGTCCAAGCCCCAGGACTGGCCAAAAAAAAAAAAAAAAAAATACCTGAATGACTGACTGAAGCATCTTTTTTCCAAAGTGGAACTGGTTCTTGTGAAAAGGTAGGGGTTTATAGTCATACTTCATCATACTTAGATTAACAGTCATTCTAAATCTGTTGTGGAAAGGAGGACTGGTGACATATTGTTTGCTTTTGTTGTCACAGGTTTTCCAGGACTTGGGGACAGAAGTGCTATCTGGAGCTGCCAAAGGCTACAACATATGCCTTTTTGCCTATGGGCAAACAGGCTCTGGGAAGACATACACCATGCTAGGAACACCAGTGAGTATCACCGCCACATCCTCAAGCCGGCATTGTCACAGACACTCTGAGACGGTGTGATTTCCACAACTTTAATGAGGTTTCCGGAACCTTCATTTATATCGAGTGGATTTTTTTTAAATTTTTTTTTATTATTAATTAAGCAAAAAAAATTTTTTTTACAAGGTGTTGTGCACCGAGGGTACAGTTACATAGTAGGGCAGTGTGTACATTTCTTGTGATATCTTACAACCTGTTTTTCCATCCCTTGTCTAGGTCAGGTAGACCCATATGCAATTTACAATGTATCAAGCACATATACAGTGTTCACAGACTTGGTCTCTACTGTCTCTCCATCTCCCTTTGTTAACAGTCATATATCAGGGAGATCATGCCCCTTTGTTTTCTGTGTTCTAGGCTTGTCTCGCTCAACATTATTTGTTCGAGTTCTGACCATTTCCCTGCGAATAACAATATTTCACCATTCCTAATCGCTATGTAGTATTCCATTGTGTATAAGTACCATATTTTTTGGATCCATTCATCTGTGGAGGGGCATCTGGGTTGTTTCCAAATTTTGGCTATTGTGAATTGTGCCGCAATAAACATGGAAGGACAAATGTCCTTTTGATATCTTGGGTTTTGCTGTTTAGGATAGATGCCTAGGAGTGGTATGGCTGGGTCATAGGGTAGGACTATATTGAGCTTTTTGAGAAACCTCCATACTGTTCTCCAAAGTGGTTGTACTAATTTGCACTCCCACCAACAATGGAGAAGGGTTCCTCTTTCCCCACAGCCCCTCCAGCATTTGTTGTTTCCTGAGTTCAGAGTATAGGCCATTCTAACTGGGGTGAGGTGGTATCTCAGGGTTGTTTTTATTTGCATTTCCTTTACTAGCAGGGATGTTGAGCATTTCCTCATGTGTTTCTTTGCCATTTTTATATCTTCTCTTGTGAAGTCTCTCTTTAGCTCTTTTGCCCATTTCCTAATAGGTTTATTGGGCTTGGAGGGGCTTAGTTTTTTGAGTTCTCTGTAGATGACAGATATCAGGCCTTTGTCTGTTGCTGTGCTGGTAAATATCCTTTCCCATATCGTTGGCTGTCTTTCTATTTTGGTGGCTATGACCTTAGCTGTGCAGAAACTTTTTAATTTGTAGTAGTCCCATTTGTTGAGTCTTTCCCCTATTTGTTGTGCCCCTGGGACTCTATTCAGGAAGTTCCTTCCTGTGCCTATAAGTTCTAGTGTCTTTCCTACTCTGTCCTTCAGTAGTTTCAAGGATTCAGGTCTGATGTTGAGGTCCTTGATCCATTTTGAGTTGATTCGAGTGGATTTTTCATCACTTTAATAAAGGCAAACTTTGGGGGCTGGGAATATGGCCTAGTGGCAAGAGTGCTTGCCTTGTATACATGAAGCCCTGGGTTTGATTCCTCAGCACCACCTATATAGAAAAGGCCAGAAATGGCGCTGTGGCTCAAGTGGTAGATTGCTAGCCTTGAGCAAAAGAAAGCCAGGGACAGTGCTCAGGCCCTGAGTTCAAGCCCCAGGACTGGCAAAAAATAAAAAAATAAATAAAGGCAAACTTTGAATAATTAGCTCAATCGTTAAATTCTAGAAAAAGCCTTAGGTGGTTGGAGGCATGGCTCAGTTGGTAGAACACCAGCCAATGAGCGAAAACATCAGGTATGGAGTTTGAGTGCCATTTAGGACCAAAAAGAAAAAAAAAAGCCTTAGAATGTACAGCTTCTTTTGACAACGTAGTCTTTGTCAGCCCTTCTATATATTATTTCCAAGTTTATCACTTAAAGCTTCTTAACACCTTTGTTGTGGGTGGGACTTGAATCTTGGTACTCTTGGGCTGTGCAGAGATTTGGGGCCAAGCTCAAAGGAGATGTGTTTAATCTGTGTGTTTGAAGGAAGAGAACTAGCTTTTGGGCTGGTACTTCCATACTTTTGAAAGTATGTGGGGTTTAATGAGAGCCTTTCTTTATGATGGAAAATTAGGAGGGCAGCCTGCTTTTTTGTTTTAGGATTAGAAGTACTGCTCCCTTTGGTTTTGGTTTTAGCGTATCCTGGCAAGATGAACTGGAGTAGTAGCTGACAAGTAGCATTGCATAGGGACATTGTTGAGGACCCTGCTCCTCCTGAAAATCATCCTACTTCCCTGAGCCAGCTCACTGTTTCCTTTGTCCCTGTGTAGTGTACTTTCACACATTTGAAGCTAAAAGAAGAAATGACCTACTCACCCTGGGGATAATCCTTAATATAGATACAAAGTGAGAAGTAGTCACTTACAGATGTATATTTTCTACATGTCTGTCCTCTCGTCTTCCTGTGTGTTGAGATAGGAGGTAGGGAGTCTAGGAGGGACTGTGCTTATCTAAGACTTTTTGTTTGTTTTGTTTTTTGCCAGTCCTGGAGCTTGGACTCAGGGCCTGAGCACTGTCCCTGGCTTCTTTTTGCTCAAGGCTAGCACTCTACTTCTTGAGCCACAGTGCCACTTCTGGCTTTTTCTGTTTATGTAGTGCCATGGAATCAAAGCCAGGGTTTCGTCTGTGCTAGGCAAGCACTCTATTGCTAAGCCACATTCCCAGCCCCACTAGTGTCTCTTGAGAGCCTGGCACGTAAGTCTTCTATACTTCTAGTGGAACTTCATAAAGTGAAGGGCTAGCAAAGGAGCCCACAGGCCCATCCTCTGTACGTAGGAGCATTCCAGGTTTTGTGTGTGTGAAAGAAGCATTGCCTTGAGTATAGAATAATGCTTTCCTTCTTTCTGTTCTCTAGGCCTCTGTTGGGCTGACACCGAGGATATGTGAGGTATAGACTCTCTCTTGACCGGATCATTTCAAAGTAGGTCTCCTTTGTCTACTCCCCTTAATGAAATCCCAACCCTCTGGTTTGTGCAGGGCCTCTTCATCAGGGAGGAAGACTGTGCCTCATTGCCCTCCTCCTGTAACATAAAAGTAAGGTAAGAGCCTATCAGGCTACAGGACTATTTTCACTCAAATTTTAGCATGCACCATTATCTTCTCTTTGTTCCAGGGTCATGAGAAATGGAGAAAGGCACATTCTATAGAGTAGAGAGGAGAAACACACTTAGGACTTTAAGATGTAGAAAACGTAATTCCTTAGCCTTGGACTTAACAAGTAGGTATCTCCTATGGCCTGACTTAGCAGTGTTTGGCTTCCCTTTCCTCCACTCTAAACAGTTTAATATCAGCTTTTGGTATTTGTCTTCTCAACCCTCTACTGGGTTATTCTGTGAGATTAATTTTCAAAATCTATTTTGTGGACTAGTATGGATGGTCTAGTTTTGGGTTTTTTTGAAACAGCATCTTGCTTTACAAAAGTCCAGGCTGGCCTCCAGCTACTGATCCTCCTGCCATGGCCTCTCATGTGCTGCAGGAAGGAACCACCACACCTGGCCAAATGAAGTTGTAACCAATTATTAGTGAAAATGCTAGGCACTGGTGGCTCACACCTGTAATCCTAATTACCAGGAGGCTGAGATCTGAGGATCATGGTTCAAAGCCAGCCTGGGCAGGAAAGTCCATGATACGCTTATCTCTAACAAACAACTCAGAAAAAGCCGAAAGTGGTGCTGTGGCTCAAGTGGTAGAGCGCTAGCCTTGAGCACAGAGAGGCTCAGGGACAGAGCCCAGGCCCTGAGTTCAGCCAGGTCCAGCACCCCCCCCCCAAAAAAAAAAAGGAGAAAGGAAAGAAAAAGAAGAGTTACCAGTTTTTCTTGAAACCATGAATTGTCCGTTTTTCTGTTTGGCTACTTCAAAAAAACTGAGATGTAATTCATCTGTCATAAAATGTATTTACCAAAATTTTGAAGTATGTGGTTTAGTGATTTTTTTAGTGTTTACAAGATTGCATAACCATCACCATTAACAAATTCCAGAACATTCGATCACCTTTCCCAAACAACTATCTGTCTTAAAAATTAAATTATTATGAGTGTTTTTAAACTTTGAAAAATAAAAGTTTATAAACCTCTATATGTGTGCATTGAGAGATAACTGAAGTTTCTGTTTCCACAGAAATTTAGGAAGACAAAATTTCACTGGGGCCTTCCCTCTTTTTTCCCTCTTCTCCTCCTTTTCCTCTTCCTCGTTCTTTCTTTTTTTCTTTGTCAGTTGTAGGGCTTGAACTCAGAGCCTAGGGCACTGTCACTGAGCTCTTTTTGCTCATGGCTAGCACTCTACCACTTTGAGATACAGCACCTGTGGCTCAGGGAGTTGAGTGCTAGCCTTGAGCCAAAAGAAGCTCAGTGCCCAGGCCCTGAGTTCAAGCCTCAGGACTGGCAAAGGGGGGGAGGGGCGGGACAGAGAGACACCCAGCACCACTTCCAGTTCTCCAGTAGGTTAATTGGAGATTAAAAAAAAATCTCATGGACTTTCCTGCCCGAGCTGGCTTTAAACTGCCGTCCTCAGATCTCAGCCTCTTAAGAGTCTAGGATTACAGGCATGAGGCCCAGCTTTCTTTTATTTTTAGCTTCTTTTTAAAAATCTTCTGTTTTTTGGTGCTGAGGTTCAAACCCAGGATGTTACACTTGCTTGGGAAGTGCTTTGCCACTGAGCTACAGCTCAGCCCAAGAATCACTTTTTTTTTTTGCCAGTCCTGGGTCTTGAACTCAGAGCCTGAGCACTGTCCCTGGCTTCTTTTTGCTCAAGGCTAGCACTCTGACACTTGAGCCACAGTGCCACTTCTAGCCATTTTCTATATACGTGGTGCTGAGGAATTGAACCCAGGGCTTCATGTATACAAGGAAAGCACTCTTGCCGCTAGGCCATATTCCCAGCCTCTAAGAATCACTTTTGAAAATCACTCCAGAAATGTTTCTGTAGACCCTGTGCCATGAAAGCCTGATTAGGGCACAGTCTGTTGGCAGAATACCCTAAGACAATGCATAAATAGTTCCTTTGACAGCTAGTTTCTCACATTACAAAGCTGCAATATGAAGTTTATAGGATCTCAAACCTCTTGACATAAACCTGTGCTGTGAGGGTAGCCAGTGTGTAAATCCTTGCTGTATGCATGTAGAAGATACCCAAGGAGGACCCTGCAAGGTCTTAGGTTGTCAGAGGTATGGTTGGTTGTAGGGCTTGAACTTAGGGCCTGGGTGGTATCCCTGAGCTTCTTTTGTTCAAGGCTAATAATGTTCTTCCCCGTTGAGCCACAGCTCTACTTCTGATTTTCTGGTGGTTAATTGGAAATAAGAATCTCACAGACTGGGCTGGGGATATGGCCTAGTGGCAAGAGTGCTTGCCTCGTATACATGAGGCCCTGGGTTCAATTCCCCAGTACCACATATACAGAAAACGGCCAGAAGTGGCTCTGTGGCTCAAGTGGCAGAGTGCTAGCCTTGAGCAAAAAGAAGCCAGGGACAGTGCTCAGGCCCTGAGTCCAAGCCTCAGGACTGGCCAAAAAAAAAAAAAAAGAATCTCACGGACTTGCCTGTCCCCACTGGCTTTGAACAATGATCCTCAGATGTCAGCCTCCTGAGTAAATAGGATTACATTACAGGTGTTAGCTACCGGCGCCCAACTCCTGATTCTTAACATAGTACTTTTCCTCCTTTTTTCAAAATCACATTGTGTTGCTTTTGTCTCTTGTCTCTAGTTTCCTGGAAATTTATAATGAACGGGTACGAGATCTGTTGAAGCAATCAGATAAAAAAAAGTCTTACACCCTTCGGGTCAGGGAACACCCAGAAAGGGGTCCGTATGTACAAGGTACGCAAGTTGCTGTGGTCCTAGGTATCTGAAACTCAGCTAAGGTTTTGGGAGCTCTCCTAAATGTTAACTCACTCAACATGTGTGTACTGAATATTTATGTGGCCCTGTTACTACTATCCAAGTACATGATGGAAAATAGAAAAGATGTGGTTTCTCATAGGCAAGGCTAAAAAGGTAAACAGATGTAGTGATACAGAGAAAAACAACTTTGGAAAGTGTACACAACCAAACCTGCTTCTCTGAGAGGTAATACTGAAGCTGGGACCTAGAGGGAGCATGGGATCCATTCCTGGGAATGGGTTAGGGAGGGGAGGAGAGTGTTGTTAACTAAAGCCCTGATTGGCTGCTTGGTGTTTACTTTTTCAAAACTGCACATCACTAATGGGATAGGATTATAACTGGGAACCTTGCCAGGCAAAAGCATGAGATCCTATCTGAAAACCAAACTAAAAGAAACAGGACTGGGGATGTGGCTTAGTGGTAGAGTGTTTGCCTAGCATGCATGAAGCCCTGCTCCATTCCTCAGTAGTACCACATAAACAGAAAAAGCTGGAAGTGGTGCTGTGGCTTAAGTGGTAGAGTGCAGGCCTTGAGCAAAAGAAACTCAGCTACAGTTCCCAGTCCCTGAGTTCAAGCCCCAGGAATGGAATAAAAAAAAAAGAAAGAAAGAAAAGAAAAGAACAAGACCCTGAATTTGATCTACAGTACTACAAAAACTAAAGAAAAAAATTTGTAGCCTGACATATTGGTCAAATTTTTAAATAATTTTCCTCCTACCCTTGAAAATAATATGTACTATGTGCTACATAGTTGTTGGGTACAATGTTTGTATATCCCACTTTCCAAGTTTGCTGCTTGTAGTGTTGAACTCTACAGTGCTATCAATCTTTTTCTCTGTTTTAATAAATACTAAGATAGGCAAGTTAAAAATTCCTACAATGATTATGGATATCTTGTTCTCCTTTTCTGTCCATTTTATTTTGTGTATTTTAGATGAATACAAAATCAGAATTATTAGATAAGTCTTCCTGATGTATTGACTCCCTCCTTGGTTTTGGTAGCACTAGTGGTCAAACCCAGTCACTGTTCAGCCTACTTTGTTAATTTTTGTTTTAATTGCATTGGGCAATAGGTCCTTGAAGTTATTTTGTTTTCAAATCTCTAATACTAGACAGGGATTCTAGGATACAATTGTGAAGACCCTTTGTGATTTGGTCAGTCATAAATATTTCCTTTTCTTTTTCTTCTTTTTGGTACTGGGGATTGAAATATCCAGGATATTGCACTTGCTAGGCAAGTACTTTGCCACTGAGCCACATTCAAGCCCAGTCATAAATATTTTCTTACATGCCCTTCAGGGCCTCTTTTCTTGTTCAAAGCCTTCCCATTCTGCAGTGGTTCAATTCAGTGGTTGGACCCTGTGAAACCTACCTTCACCACTGCTCCAATTGTCCTGGCATTATTTTATCCTGTCTTGGGTGGATAGCATAGCTTCTCATGATTATGGGAGGTAGGGATGATGTACTGCATGTTGTATATGTCAAATCGAGTCTGCCACCTTGTGGGCAAAATAGCACCTGCCTATCAGGAGTTTTATGAGGAACAAGTAAGGTACTGTTTGAGCATTTCTTTCTTTATCTCCCCTTCCTTCCTTCCTTCCTTCCTTCCTTCCTTCCTTCCTTCCTTCCTTCCTTCCTTCCTTCCTTCCTTCCTTCCTTCCTTCCTTCCCTCCCTCCCTCCCTCCCTCCCTCCCTCCCTCCCTTCCTCCTCCTCTCTCTCTCTTTCTCTCTCTCTCTCCCTCCCCATCCTTCCCTCCCTCCCTCCCTCCCTCCCTCCCTCCTTCCTTCCTTCCTTTTTTTTTTTTGCCAGTACTGGGGCTTGAACTCAGCAGCCTGGGCACTGTTCCTGAGCTCTTCAGCTTAAAGCTTGCACTCTGCCACTTGAGCCACAGCCCCACGTATGGCTTTTTCTATGTATGTGGTACTGAGGAATTGAACCCAGGGCTTCATGGTTGCTAAGCAAACACTCTACCACTAAGCCACATCCCCAGCCCGTGAACATTTCTTATAACACATGTAGCACAATGGTGAGGAACTGTGTGAATTCTACATCATAATCTCTATGAAAACAGATAAGTTTTTACATTCCATCACAGTCCCTGAAAGTGGATTTCTGGTTTTTTTTTTTTTTTTTTTTTTGCCAGTCCTGGGCCTTGGACTCAGAGCCTGAGCACTGTCCCTGGCTTCTTCCCGCTCAAGGCTAGCACTCTGCCACTTGAGCCACAGCGCCGCTTCTGGCCGTTTTCTGTATATGTGGTGCTGGGGAATCGAACCTAAGGCCTCGTGTATCCGAGGCAGGCACTCTTGCCACTAGGCTATATCCCCAGCCTGAAAGTGGGTTTCTAATGAATATTTACTGATTATCTGAATGAGCTTTGCCAGATTTCCTCATCTCTCATTTATCAGTGATATAAAACATGAATGATAAAGCTAAATACCTACAGGAAAAGAATAAGCTTGACTGAAATTTTTCTTTGATTTCTTCCCTTACCTTGATAAATCTGACAGGTTTATCTGAACATGTTGTTACCAACTATCAACAAGTCATCCAGCTCCTGGAGGAGGGGATAGCAAACAGGTAACTAGGTTTGTTTGCTCCTGTCATTCTTTGGGCCCCATTTTTCTGTGCTGGGCTCAATTTCCCCTTTGGAGTGTATATCAGCACTTGTAACTGTCCCTGTTAGCAGCTCCCTACAATCCACAACCTGGGGGTCCTTCTCAGAACAGTCATACACCTAGGGTAAGGGACAGCAACTCAGATCTAGTGCTCTTATCACAGTGGACGCAGTAACAGTTATTTTGGACATAATAACAGTAGTTAGTAAGCCTGTTACTCCTGTACTTTAAAATACACAGCTTTGGGCTGGGAATGTGGCTTAGTGGTAGAGTGCTTGCTTAGCATGCAGGAAGCCCTGGGTTCGATTCCTCAGTACCACATAAATGGAAAAAGCCAGAAGGTGGCTGTGGCTCCAAGTGGTGGAGTGCTAGCCTTACGCAAAATAAGCTTAGGGACAGTGCCCAGGCCCTGAGTTCAAGCCCCAGGACTGGCAAAAAAAAAAAAAAAATATATATATATATATAATAAAATGTACAGCTTTGCTACTTTGATCGAAGAATAGATTTTTTGCACACATTATTCTCCATCTTTCCTCAGGCTTGATAATGATTAATGTAACATATCATATTTCAGAACATCATTTTCTTCTTTTACATATTAGTGGTGTTATCCCTAAAGCAATCTACTGTGAATAACTGAGTGCTACAAACCCTTCTAAAAGCTATTGTGCCCTGTGATCGCATTCCATGTTTTCAGTTACTAGCACACACCTAGAATACTATTATTACTAAAAATCTTTTTGTTTTCTTGGGAGAAGAAAAAGTATTGGATCTTCTATTTATCCTGTTAATAGCAAGATTTTAGTTTTAACTGAGAACAGAAGGAAAGAGTTTACATTCTACTCCTAACGTTTCATGGAACTCCCCCAGAGGAACCTGCATCTTGTCTGCAGGGCACCCTGAGCTCCTTGATGGTTAACAGTCAGAATTCACCTTTTCCCTCTTTAACTTTGAACTATAAAACCAGTCTTTGGATTTTGACCATTTTCTTCTCTTCTCCAACTCCCATGCAAATTAATGAGATTGAGATAGTTTTAGATCAATGTATAATTGACTTAGATTTAGATAAAAGGAAGACTTCTGGATTTTAGGAGGATTTCTAAGACAGATTATGCATTCTGTCTGGCTTAAGTAATTCAACATCTCATTTCAAATATCTTCTCTTACATTGTAAGATATATATATATATGTATATATGGTTTTATATATATGATATGTATGTAAGATATATATTTATGTGTGGTGTATATGCAAGGTATCTATCTACACATATACATACATATTGTTGGTTGTGGGGCTTGAACTCAGGGCCTGGGTGCTGTTCTGCAGCTTTTTTACTCAAAGTTAACACTACCACTGGAGCCACAGCTGCATTTTCGGTTTCTTGGTGGTTAATTGGAGAAGGGTCTGACAGACTCTCCTGCTTGGGCTAGCTTTTAACCATGACCCTCAGAACTCAGCCTTCTGAGTAGCTAGGATTACAGGCATGAGCCACCAGTACGTGGCTTTAAGGTGGATATTTTATGATTCTCATCTGCAGCTTTCAGTCCTTAGAGTTCTTGTATTCTCCATGGATTCTTCAGGGTCTACCAGGTATGAGCAATCCTTGTTCTAACTGTCTTCCTTGTATACACAGAATCACAGCAGCCACCCATGTTCACGAGGCCAGCAGCAGATCCCACGCCATCTTCACTGTCCACTACACTCAGGTTGGCTACTCCTCATACTTGATGAAGTTCCTTCCTCTTGTTCCTTCTCACCCCCTTGTCTTCCATCTTCTTTTCCTTTCCTTCTGCTCTTCCACTCACAGTTCTCTTTAACAACCAAATGATACAGAGGAGACGTGTTTACAGTCTGTGAAGCTATCCTTTAAGGAAGGATGGAGGCATTTCACAGACTCATCAGAATATCTTTTACTTAACGTTTCAGCACACTTTCACATCTACTCAGCCAGTACAGATTCATTTAAAATGAACATCAAGGTGGAAATGAAAATAAACATTAAAATGTGAAAGTAGGCAATTGACTTCCATTGTGATGGAATGTAGAGATTTATAAGTCTTACCCTCAGAAAGCAAACTTGAAGCTGAATGATTCTGCTTCCATATAACAAAAATAAATGAAATGCATATTCTAAGCTGAAAGCACATATTTAAGAAAACTACTGAGTTTCCAGGAAAATGAACACAAATTCATGGTGTTCTTTCCTTTGACTGTTCCCATCCTCTGTCCAGTACTGTTAGATTGGAAGTTCATTGATGGAAGAGAAAGCTGTGGAAACCAATTTTGCTGTTGCTCCTGCCAGAGGTGTTCACTTGACCGTGTACTTTATGGGTTAAAATAGTGGTCTCTGCAAGCAAGGACTGGGATGTGTCAATGACTCCATTAGCCTTAGGTGACCCAAATTGGCAGCCTGACTGGGGACTTAACAGGGACTACTGGAAGGCCATAAAGCTATGTGATATACAAGATCCCTATACATTCTGGGTACCAGAGGCTGGGGACATACTCAATAGGGCTAATTGGACCAAAGCCACCCGCATAGAACTGACACATATATGTAGAAGAGGCACAGAAGAGGGTTCTGTGGTTCGCACATGCTGGGATAAAAGGAAAAGTGGCCAGAACTGTTGATGCATTTCCTTATGTGTGCATGCTGACACATAGATCCTTCAACAGAGAATCAAGGTATTTGACTGTAACTCCTGAGCAGACTTTGGCTGAACACTAAGCTATGCAGGTACAAAGCAGCCTCTAGGAAACCAGGCCTTAAAGTAAAAACAAGTAAAGAAATAACCGAATACAGTTGCTTGGCTGCATAGTCTGGAGAGACAGACTTCACAGATTTAGTCAACTTAGGTTACTAAATGCTAAATAACAACCACTACACCTCAAGGAAAAGTCAGCATCACATTCTCTAAAAGATCTAATGTTCAAAAATTCTCAGATATGCAAAAGTATATAAGGAAATGTGACCCATGCTTAGAGACAAAAGCAGTCAGTAGAAACTGAGTCTTAAGTGCACCAAATGTTGGCTTTAGCATATAAGGAATTTAGCAGCTAATCTGTGTTCAGAAAACAGGAAAAATCCTGTTCAAAGAATTAAATTAGAAACAAATGGCAATTACTTAATGGAGAATGTCAACAGAATCGTAAAAATTAATTTTAAAATGAAAACTGGGTTTGGAATATACAGTAATGGAGGGCTGGACATGATGCCTGGAATCTAGCTACTCAAGAGGTGGACATAAGGGGATTGCAACTTTAGGCCAGCCCAGGCAAATATTGCCAAGACCCTATCTCAAAAACTGTGAGCCAGGCACCAGTGGCTCATGTCTATAATTCTAGTTACTCAGGAGGCTGAGATCCGAGGCAGTTTAGAGCCAGCCTGGGCAGGAAATTCCATGAGATTTTTTTTTTTTTTTTTTTTTGCTAGTCCTGGGGCTTGAACTCAGGGCCTGCCTGGGCACTGTTCCTGAGCTACTTTTTACTCAGGGCTAGCATTTTACCACTTGAGCCACAGCACCACTTCCGGCTTTTTCTGTTTATGTGGTGCTAAGGAGTCAAACCCAGGGCTTCATGCATGCTAGGCAAACACTCTACTACTAAGCCACATTCCCAGCCTGACTATGAAACTTTTTTTTTTTCAAATTTTTATGATCAAACTGATGTACAGAGAGGTTACAGTTTCATACATTAGGCATTGGATACATTTCTTGTATGGTTTGTTACCTCATCCCTCATTCCCCTTCCCCTCCCCTTTTCCCTTTCCCCCCATGAGGTGTTCAGTTCACTTACACCAAACAGTTTTGCAAGTATTGCTTTTGTAGTTGTTTGTCTTTCTTTTTTTACCCTGTGTCTCTCAATTATGGTATTCCCTTTCAATGTCCTAGTTCTAATATACACGGTTTCCAATATACTCAGATAAGATTACAGAGATAGTGTCTGACTATGAAACTCTTATTTCCAATTAACCAACAGAAAACTGGAAGTGGAGCTTTGGCTCAAAGTGGTAGAGTACTAGTCCTGATCACAAAAACTCAGGGACAGAGCCCAGAGTCTAAGCCCCCAACTGACAAAAACCCCACAAAAACAACAACAGCACAAAGCAAGCTGTTCATGGTGACGCACTCACTATTTGGGAGACATGCTTCAACATAAATATATCTCAAAATACTTATTCTCAGTAAAAAAACAAAAAACCCACATGTTGTATGATTCCATTTATAGGAAATATCTCAAAAGGGCAGAGTTATATAGAAAACAGGTGGTGCTTAGTTAGAGCTGGGGATGGATGCAGAAGTTGATTGCAAACAGACCTGAAGGAATTTTGTGAGTTATTGGAAATGATCTAAAACTATACTTTGATGGATACATAAATTTAAGATTCTACAAAACAAAATAGCCCACATTGGATTAGGGGAGAGAACAGGAAAAGGGGTAGGGTGTGGGGGAGATAAATAGATAAGTGTCCTTGATTAGAATGCACAGTTTACTCTAACAAGTTTACATGCTGTAACTCAGGCAGGAGGATGAACCACCTGCTGGGGCTCTCTGCTGATGAGAATCAGATTCCCGGCGCCCCACTACCACCACCACCACCCACCCTGATAAATGGTACTAAAATTCCTAGGGTTCCTGAAACACTGCACTTAAGGGAATTCTGGGGATTTGCCCTGCTTACTCTGCAAGTGTTGATAGTGTCTTAAGGAATGGCCCAGGCTTGCTATCTGTCTGTCTATATCATATACTGAGAGTTCATCTGCTTCATAACACACTAGAATATCTCCAGTAAGTTGGATAAAAATCCAAAATATCACCATGGTTCAGAGAATATCAACAGAGAGAAAAATTCAAGCCATTCGAAGTGACAGTTTGAATGTGTTTTCTCCCTTAGGCTATTCTAGAAAACAGCTGCCCCTCTGAGATTGCCAGCAAGATCAACCTTGTGGACCTGGCAGGCAGGTAATTAGGGTTTCAAAGCACAGGGGGAATTAAATCCTTTGCTGGGATCTTGTTCTTGTCCACTTTACATGGACAGTCTTGGTCACATATCAATCATCCTGAGAAAATTACAAAAGAAATAATGAATGCTCAGTGGAATATTATGTGTGAATGGCAAAAAAAGTTTCTGTACATCAGGAGGTCTCAATCTTAACTCTCCATTATAATCTTTTGGGACCCTTTTAAAATCCCAGTGCCTGTATCTTGGATCAAATACATCAGATTTGTAGTGTGGGTGAGAGGAGCATAGACCCCTGTAAACCTGCTCAGGTGATTGATTCCACTGCATGGCTAAGATGGAAAACAACTGCTCTAAGTGGAGTTGACTGATTGCATTTCATATTAATTTTATGCAGCATTATTCACTACTTAAAAAAAACTTTTAAAGATACTGTGGAGCTGGGAAAGAAACTTCCTTTTTTGTTTTCCTTTGTGTTTATACTAGAGCTTGAATTTGGGGCCTTGCACACTGGCTTATCTTTTTTTTTTGGCCAGTCCTGGGGCTTGGACTCAGGGCCTGAGCACTGTCCCTGGCTTCTTTTTGCTCAAGGCTAGCACTCTGCCACTTGAGTCACAGTGCCACTTCTGGCCATTTTCTGTATATGTGGTGCTGGGGAATCGAACCCAGGGCTTCATGTATATGAAGCAGGCACTCTTGCCACTAGGCCATATCCCCACCCCTTATCTTTTTTTTCTTTCTTTTTTTTTTAACTAAAAAGCAAAAGGATTGGGTTCAGGTGGTAGAATGTCAGCTAGAAGCAAAAAGCTAAGTGAGAATGTGAGGCCCTGAGTTCAATTCCTAGTACTAGCACACAAAAAAGGAGTTTGAGACAATTAATGATACAGATACCAAAAAAAGCATTAAAATGAGAATTTATTTTATTTATTTATTTATTTATTTTTTGGCCAGTCCTGGGGCGTGGACTCAGGGCCTGAGCACTGTCCCTGGCTTCCTTTTTGCTCAAGGCTAGCACTCTGCCACTTGAGCCACAGCGCCTTTTCTGGCCGTTTTCTAGATATGTGGTGTTGAAGAATCGAAACCAGGGCTTCATGTATACGAGGCAAGCTCTCTTGCCACTAGGCCATATTCCCAGCCCCTAAAATGAGAATTTAAATGAGAATTTAAAATAGTAAAGATATGCCAGGCACTGGTGGCTCATGCCTATAATCCTAGCTACTCAGGAGGCTGAGATCTGAGGATCTAGGTTCAAAGTTAGCCTGGGCAGGACAGTCCATGGGATGCTTATCTCCAACTAACTACCAGAAAATTGGAATTGGTGCTGTGGCTCAAGTGGTAGAGAGCTAGCTTTGAGCTGAGGAGCTCAGGGACAATGCCCAGGCCCAGAGTTCAAGCCCCACAACAAAAAAACAACAACCCCCAAACAATAAAGATAGGGGGTGAGAAACCATGATTTAAAAACTGCATTAATAACACTACTAGAAATGATCATACAGATAGTTTAAATTTTCTGACAGCCAAAATAGAAGCAAATGTAATAGATTATTGTTGCCTAAAAAGTGGGAGGTTGGTTCATTACAGGATGACAATTCCTTTATTTTTTAATTTATTTTATTTTATTTATTTTATTTATTTATTTTTTTTGGCCAATCCTGGGGCTTGGACTCAGGGCCTGAGCACTGTCCCTGGCTTCTTTTTGCTCAAGGCTAGCACTCTGCCACTTGAGCCACAGCACCACTTCTGGCCGTTTTCTGTATATGTGGTGCTGGGGAATCGAACCCAGGGCCTCACGTATACGAGGCAAGCGCTCTTGCCACTAGGCCATATCCCCAGCCCTTTAATTTTTATTTTTTTGCCAGTCCTGGAGCTTGGACCCAGGGCCTGAGGACTCACTGTCCCTGGCTTCTTTTTTGCTCAAGGCTAGCACTCTGCCACTTGAGCCACAGTGCCATATCCGGCCTTTTCTGTTTATGTGGTGCTGAGGAATCGAACCCAGAGCTTTTTTTTTTTTTTTTTTGCCAGTCCTAGGCCTTGGACTCAGGGCCTGAGCACTGTCCCTGGCTTCTTTTTGCTCAAGGCTAGCACTCTGCCACTTGAGCCACAGCGCCACTTCTGGCCATTTTCTACATATGTTGTACTGGGGAGTCGAACCCAGGGCTTCATGTATAGGAGTCAAGCACTCTTGCCACTAGGCCATATTCCCAGCTCCGAACCCAGAGCTTTGTGCATGCTAGGCAAGAACTCTACCATTAAGCTACATTCCCAGCCCCAATTTCTTTATAAAAGGAATTTTGTGGGTCTTTTGTAACATGTTGTACAACATAATTGATAGAGTCTTTGTTTTTGTTCTCATTGACTGTTGTAGTGAAAGAGCAGATCCCAATTACTGTAAGGACAGGATGACTGAAGGAGCCAATATCAACAAGTCCCTTGTGACTCTGGGAATTGTCATCTCCACCTTAGGTATCTGTGGATAAACTGGATGATTGGAGTGGGAGTGAGGCTTTGGGAAATGGCTTATTTTCATTTTGTCAAAATGTGGTGAACACTTACAAGATTCTTTCTGATAAGGCTATGTTCTAGTTTGGGAACCTAAAACCTTGATGTTTATCTGTGGTTTTAGAGCATGATGCAACCATCATCCAGCACTCTCATTTCAAAAAGAGAAGAAGGGCTGGGGATATGGCCCAGTGGCAAGAGAGCTTGTCTCGTATACATGAGGCCCTGGGTTCGATTCCCCAGCACCACATATACAGAAAACGGCCACAAGTGGCGCTGTGGCTCAAGTGGCAGAGTGCTAGCCTTGAGCTAAAGGAAGCCAGGGACAGTGCTCAGGCCCTGAGTCCAAGGCCCAGGACTGGCCAAAAAAAAAAAAAAAAAAAAAACAAAAACAAAAAACAAAAAAACAAAAAGAGAAGAAACTAAAACAATTATGTTACTCAAACAGTGCATCCCATGCATTCAAAGCAACCTGTCACATGTACAGAGGGATTAGCAGTTGATACTTGGGGCTCTTTGGTTTTAATGCATCTACTTCATAATTTCTTCTTCTGCTTTTCTTCATCTGTTAAGCCCAGAACTCCCAGATGTTCAGCGGCTGCCAGATCCTCAATAGTACAGCCAGCAATGGTGACTGTGGCATTCCTAGCCCTTCTTCAGGGACCACTGTTCAGGGGGTGCCCTCCCGTCGATGGTCTTACATCCCATACAGGGACTCTGTGTTGACCTGGCTACTGAAGGACAGCCTTGGAGGCAACTCCAAAACCGTCATGGTTGCCAGTAAGTGGGGTGCTGGAGCTGCTTCATGCTGGGACTTCTTTGTACTGTGCCTCAGACGAGGCCTTGGCCACCTGAGCTGCTTCTTTCCTCAAGGGTGTCTCTACTGTGTGCACAGCAGCAACAAGCCAATGGAAGGGTTGGAAGGGCTTGGTATGATTTTTAAAACCTTCTCCTCTGCCTCAGCTGTGTCTCCTGCACATACTAGCTACAATGAGACCATGAGCACACTGAGATATGCATCCAATGCTAAAAGCATCATCAACAAGCCACGGGTAAATGAGGTGAGAGGCAGTCATGGTCTGTTACAATTTACGCAAAGTGTCTCTACCCTCTCCTTTCTCTCCTCTCTCTCTCCCCTCTTTCTCTCTTCTCTTACCTCTTTCTCTTTCTTCCTCTTCTCTCTTTTCTTTCTCTTCTCTTTCCTCTCATTGATTTCTCTTTTTTTTTTTTTTTTTTGGTCAGACATGGGGCTTGAACTCAGGGCATGGATGCTGTCTCTGAGCTTTTGCGCTCAAGGCTAGTGCTCTACCACTTTGACTAACAGCATCACTTCTGGTTTTCTGGGAGTTCATTGGAGAGTCTCAGGGACTTTCCTGCCAGGCTGGCTTCGAACTGTGATCCCCAGATTTCAGCCTCCTGAATAGCTAGTGAAATGCCCAAAATTCAAGACCCCCTCCCCCAAAGACCATCAAGAAGCTGATTCCGATGCAAAAGCAAAGAGTTGTTTATTAGCAAGCTCGAGCTTGGCCCTACACCCACAAGGACACAGCCAAGATGGACGAAGGCCCGGAGCACAGATTACACCCGGTTTTTATAGTAAACAAGTCTAGGTGATTCCCAGTTAAAAAGACATGTAATTGGTTAACCTTTAGTGTGTTATCTATTCCTGATTAGCTGGGGCATTGTCGCTTAACAGCAAGACAGTTAGTCAAAGTTTGCAAAAGACATCTGGGGTCAGCCTTCACCTGTTATCGACCTCGGGACTGTTAGTGAGGGGTGCTGCAAGTGACTTTTGGCGCCAGTCCCCTCCTGCTATGTGTACATTAGTTACTTACTGGGGCAGTAACTTGTCAGGGGCTTGATTGCCTGGTGGAGCACCTGGCACTTCAAATATTTATCTGCTGATATTCCAGTACACAGCACAATTATCAAACCAAGGCAGTGAAGTATCTTACAAACAATGGCTAAAGCATCCTAACTTTAACTGACCTCAGGTCAAATGAAGTCTCTCTGGCTACCTTGATTATTTTAGACTGCATTTTGTTCAGACTTCACACTGACATGTTCTTCAGTTATTCCAGGAAGCTTCAGGGCCTGCTCAGGCCCAAGCTACAATATAGAGGTACACTGGCTGCCCAGGCTCCTCACTAGGATTAGAGGCATCGAGCCTAGCTCTCATTGATTTCTTTCTCTGTACTTAATCCAACTTGGCAAAGTTGTTTTCCAAATGACAAAGGAATAAAATTCTTCCACTGTAATGTCATACCTGTAACTGATTTAGTAATTAGTAATTAGTAATTAGTAATACCTGTAATTGATTTAGTAACTTTAATGATTAATTTGGGTTTGTTTCACTCTCTGTCTTTCTCCATCCTTTCTTTCAATTTTTACATTTTTATTGTTATTATAAAGTTGATGTGCAGAGGGATTACAGTTATATGAGTCAGGTAAAGAGTACTTTTTTTTGGGACAGTGTCACCCCTTCCTTCATTCTCTCCCTGTTTTTCCCTCCCACCCCCACCCACAAGTTGTATAGTTCATTTTCAACATAGTATCTAGTGAATACTATTGCTCCCTTTATTCACCCTTTGTCCCTCCATTTCTATCCCTCCCCTTAGACTCCCAAAGACTATATAAATGAACAAACAGGACAAAATGAAAACAGGAAAAAATAAAAATTCTTGTTTCCTTTTCCTGAGGTTCATTTTGATAAATATTTTGTATGATCATATGCACACAGGCATTACACCTTTGTGTTCCTCTCCTAAGACTATCCTCCTTTGTTATAAATGACCTATATAATTTATCATGTCCTGAGGCTTCCACATATGAGAGAAAATGTGCATTGTTTGTCTCTCTGAGCTTGGCTTACCTCACTTAACATGATTTGTTCTAGGTCCACCCATTCCACTTTCTTCTATTCCGGGATTTAAACTTCTGGGATGCAAGTTCTCTACCACTTGAGCTATACCCCAAGACTTCCTGCCATAGTTGTTTTTTGTGTTTTTTTTTTAGATAGGGTCTTGCATTTTTGGCTAGGCTGGCCTCAGACTGCCATCCTTTTATTTCTGCCTTGGAAGTGGCTGGACTTACAGGCATGTGACACAATGCCCTGCCTGAGTTACTTCTTTAAGGCCATTTCTCTTAAGACCGCTGGTATATTATCATTCTAAACAAGATTATTTTTAAAGTGTATTTGTTTACTGCTTTATTGTTTTATTTCCCAGCTTTTTTCTCCTAGCTAGATGAGAAGCATAAATAGGAATATCTGTTTTTCTAGAGGGTACTACAGTTAGCTTCTCCCAAGCTAATTGAATATAGAGTTTATAGCTGGTTAGGGCTTTGTGATCAGCCAGTGGTGACTGAATTCTCTGTTCCAGGATGCAAATGTGAAGCTCATCAGAGAACTTAAGGAGGAGATCGAGAGACTAAAAGCCATGCTGTTGAGCTTTGAGCTGGTATACAGACAACAAAAATTCTGTCATATTTAAATGAGTGTCCTTCCTCACTCTCTGCATTATATAGCATCTGGAGCCTGCTACATGCCATATTTTTAGCTGATACTTGTGGGGCAAAGACAGGAGGAGTATGTCTTATGATTCCTCTGTGTAGCTTCAGCTGGGCTGGCCATCCTCTCCCTGTGTCATCTCTTGTCCAGAAAGCATTGCCTCAATGGCCCTTGCCTTCTGTAGGCCCACATGGGAAAATGGGGTTCTTTTTTTTTTCTCAGTCCTGGGGCTTGAACTCAGGGCCTGGACATTATTCCTTAGCTTTTTTTGCTCCAGCAGGTTAGAACTCTATCACTTGCACCACAGCACCACTTCTGGCTTTTTTCTGTGTGTGTGGTACTGAGGAATCCAACCCAGGGCTTCATGCATGCTAGGCAAGCACTCTACCACTAAGGCACATTTCCAGCCCAGGGAAATGGAGTTCTAAAGGGATTTTTTAAAAATTCTTTTTTTGTACAAATATGAAGCCTAATACTTAGGTTCCTGATTTACTTCTGATTTTGATGGTGAACTTTTCCTTCACAAGTATAAGGGTGGAATTTACCTGCGATTCATCCCAAGAAAACATCAAAGCACATCTCTCTCTTTGTGCAGAGGAACATCATTTCTTTGAACGATGAAAAGGATGAAAATTTGAAGGAACTAGTTCTCCAAAATGAATTGAAGGTGAGTGTGTTGGGTAGAACCAGTTATGCTTTACATCACTCAGGAAACAGGTTTAGTCTCCCTCCATTTTCCATGGTCTAGAGCTGCTCTTTCTGCAGAAGAAGGGATATATATGAGTTTAAAGACTAGAGCCAGACTCTGGTAGACCACGCCTGTAATCCTAACTATTCAGGAAGCTGAGATCTTAGGATCACGGTTCAAGGCCAGTCCAGGCAGGAAAGTCCATGAGACTCTTATCTCCAGTAAACCACTTAGAAAAAGCCAGAAGTGGAGCTGTGGCTCAAGCAGTAGAGTGTTAGCCTTGAGCAAAAACAGGCTCAGGGACAGGGCCCTGAATTCAAGCCCCAGGACCAGCAAAAAGGGGAAAATAAAAGACTGTTGTTGGTCCCAGTGAGCCTTGAGTGGGGGTTGTATTTGCCCTAGGAGCTGGCTTGCTGACTCTTTTATTCTCTCAGGGGTTCATAACTCCTTTTGAATAGTGCCAGATATCTAGGGAAATTGTTTTCCTGTCCGTGAATCAGTCAACCAACATGTATTCTTTGGTTGCAGGAGAGAATGAGGTCCTGCCCTTGAGTGGCTTGAAGTCGAGGTATATACATGCTTAGAGAACAGTGTGTTTTGTCAAGTGCCTCAAAGAGTTTGGGGAAAGAAGAACTTATTTTTGGAGCTGATATCATATGCTGCAGCCAGAGGCCTGCTGACCTTGAACTAGATGGGAAGGACTGACAAATGTTAGATAGGGAAAAAGGGGTAAGGCATTTTGGGTGGGGAGAGATAACAGAAGCAAAGCCGTAGGATGAGGGGGCGAGGTGGTATGAGAGGACATGTGGCAGTGCATACTGGGAAGAGGAGGCTGGCTGCAACAGTCACAGATGGAAGGTGTGAAGGTGTGAACCTGAAGTAAACAGGATCAGTAGCTGCTGCTGCGTTTTTTTTTTTTTATCAGTCATAGGACTTGAACTAAGGGCCTGGGCACTGTCCCTGAACTCTTTTGAGCTAGTGCTCTTTGAACCACAGTGCCATTCCCAGTATTTGAGTGGTTAATTGGAGATAAGAGTTTCCTGGGGACTTTTCTGCCTGGGCTGGCTTCAAACCGTGATCCTCAGATCTCAACCTCCTGAGTAATAAGGATTATAGGCATGAGCCTATAAGCTTAATAGCTTCTTGAATCAAGTTGGTGACACAGTAAAGGAGTGTGTAAGGGTACTTACATATGTATATATAATGTGTAAGTATGCGATATGACGGTTACATATAGGATAAATAGGAGGGAAAACAAGAAGTGGATAGGCTGACAAGACATTTTGAAAAAGTAATACGAGTAGACATTTAAAACGAAGTCAAATTTTTATGGTCACAGGTTAGATTTAGGTCCTACAGCAGATCTTCCAATTTCCTATATTCTGTAGAATTATCATGATGCATTATTAAATAATCTGGCCATGACCACATTTTGTTATTCTAACTAAATGTCAGGAGTATATCACACATCCAGGAGTTTGTCAGAAACCTTTTGTTTGGCCATATGTTACAGTTTTGTTGTTGAGAAAATACCTCTCTCCAATAAGAAGAGCTAAAAAGACAAAAAATTATTTTATGCTCATTAGCATTTTGTATTATATAGGCCACCTGACTTGAACTTGCCCCTTATATGATGGTAGGTATTATAAGAGTGGGAGACTGGGGCTGGGAATATGGCCTAGTGGTAGAATGCTTGCCTCATATACATGAAGCCCTGGGTTCGATTCCCCAGTGCCACATATATAGAAAACGGCCAGAAGTGATGCTGTGGCTCAAGTGGCAGAGTGCTAGCCTTGAGCAAAAGGAAGCCAGGGACAGTGCTCAGGCCCTGAGTCCAAGGCCCAGGCATAAAAAAAGAAAAACAAAGAGTGGGAGACTGGGATCTGTGCCAAGTTAGCTGAACTGTAAGCCAGAGTTCTTGGTCACTCTCCAATGCCAGGGGTCCAGATTCACCCCAGCTCTCCTGTAGTTTCTACATTCTTTTTTTTTTTTTGGTCAGTTGTGGGGCTTGAATTCAAGGCCTGGGCACTGTCCCTGAGCTCTTTGGCTCAAGGCTACTTCTCTACCACTTTGGGCCACAGTTCTACTTCTGGTTTTCTGGTGGTTAACTGGAGATGAGTCTCATGGAAACTGGGTTCCCGTAATTCTAGCTACTCAGGAGGCTGAGATCTGAGGATCACAGTTCAAAGCCAACCTGGGCATGTTTCCTGCTAGGTTTACAGTTGTCAGCCACCAACATCCAGCTGTTTCTATTGGTTTCAAGAATTTAACATTATAGCCCTTAAATAACTTACAACTGAAGATATTACATGTTTGGAAAGAAGGGTCAGATGATAAAAGCAACCACAAATGTGGATCACATCGAAATAAGGGAAAAGGAAAATTATAAGCACAATAATGCCAATTAAAAAATATGGCCTAGTGGCAAGAGTGCTTGCCTCATATACATGAAGCCCTGGGTTCGATTCCTCAGCACCAAACATATAGAAAATGGCCAGAAGTGGCGCTGTGGCTCAAGTGGCAGAGTGCTAGCCTTGAGCAGAAAGAAGCCAGGGACAGTGCTCAGGCCCTGAGTCCAAACCCCAGGACTGGCAAAAAAAGAAAGAAAAAGAAAGCTCACAAAACACAGAGATCTTGCTCACAGTTGGATGAGGTAGCAAGACCTCTGTGAGGCTCCTGATGTAATGGTGGGGTCACGAGATCGTGAGAAAGCAGTAGCTGGGGGATACAGGTCAGCATGACCTTTTAATTTGTCTGCTCTGTGCACTGGTGTCTGAGGTCATCTTTCATCTCCAGGTGGACGAGCTAATTAAGGACTGGGCTCAGAAGTGGGATGACTGGCAAACCCTCATGGAGCATTACAGTCTGGATATCAGCAAGAAGAGGGCAGGGGTGCTCATCGACTCCAGTCTGCCCCACCTGATGGCCTTGGAGGACGATGTGCTCAGTACAGGCGTGGTGCTCTATCACCTCAAGGTGAGGGAGCTGTGGCACCACTTTCCTTCCCCAGCCACTGGCTCCAGGAATGCGGGAGAGAAAGTGGAGTAGGCAGATAGAAATCAGCAGTGATTCATTTTGCAGTTGTACTGTTGGGCTTCTAATATTTGCTTTGCTTCTCTGTATCTTAATTTCTTCATTTTAAAGTAAGAATAATGTTTCTTTTCTGGCTTTCTAAAGGGTAAGAGTACAGTCTTAGAGAGTAAAATCTGACCACAAAATTACCATGAGCATAAGCCAGTCACAGTGGTGAATACCTGCAGTCCCAGCTGCTTGAGAGACTGAGATAGGAGTTTGAGGCCAGCCTATACAACATAGCAAGACCCTGTTTCAGAAAAATAATACCATCAACACTCCTAAACTACAAATGCAACTTGCTCAATGATAGTGGCATTCAAAAGACTAATAATTTTTCTTCTCACGCTTTCCCACTTTAGCCCCCAAATCAATAAAAACTCTACCCCCTGCTGGGTGTCAGTGGCTCATGCCTGTAGTCCTAGCTACTCAGGAGGCTGAGATCTGAGGATTGCAATTCCAAGCCAGCCTGGGTTGGAAAGTCCAAGAAATTCTTATCTCTAGTAGCCTCAGGAAAGCCAGAAGTAGAGCTGTGGCCTAACAGAGTTCTAGCCTTAAGCAAAAAACAACAACAACACCCCAAGGACAACACCCAGGTCCAGAGTTCAACTGGCACCAAATAACAATAAAAAATAAAACCGGGGCTGGGAATATGGCCTAGTGGCAAGAGTATTTGCCTCGTATACATGAGGCCCTGGGTTCGATTCCTCAGCACCACATACACAGAAAATGGCCAGAAGTGGTGCTGTGGCTCAAGTGGCAGAGTGCTAGCCTTGAGCAAAAAAGAAGCCAGGGACAGTGCTCAGGCCCTGAGTTCACGGCCTAGGACTGGCCAAAAAATAAAAAATAAAACCCTGCACCTCCCAGTTCTCCATCACTATCTTTTATTATAAAAGCAAGAGTGGAGAGAGTAGATAAAGGAAGCTGAAAGCATGAGGGATTGTCTAAAAGAGCGGGCTGAGGAGGTATGGAGGAAAGTAGGTGTAAATGGAAATAGAATAAAGTTAAGGCTTTCCAAACAAGACCAGTTTATCTGCTTTTGTCACGTAGGTCATTATTTTTTGTTATTGGTTTGTTTTTTATATTTTGTTTTGAGGTAGTGTCTCACTGTATAGCTCAGGCTGGCCTTGAACTAAATATCATCTTGCCTCCATCTCCCAAGTGTTGGGATTACACATATCTACAACTATACCTGGCTTTTATTTTTTTGATGCTAGCCTAGACCTCATGATCTTCCTACCTCATCGTCTTCAGTGCCGAGATTGCACCCACCATTCCTATTCTAAATGAATCATTTGAGTTAATAATCCATGGTAGATAAGTTGTCATCACCAAATGTGTCCTTTTATTGGAGGATAATTCTGGTGGAAGAGACTACGTTTCACATGGACAGCATCTCAGTGCTGAGAATCTACTTGTCATAATTGCCCCCAGATGACATTTAAAAAGAACAAAGAAAGCATCAGTGGGGGATAGACAAAGTGGCTGTTATCCCTGGAGAAATCAGGCTCTTCTGTGCTCCCTGTGGAAATGAGACTGTAGCAAAGCTGTCTCTGTTCCTAGCCCTTAGGGGAGCCATCAGAGACAGAACAGTACACACAAGTTAAAGTCGCTTATTTTTCTGGCACATTGGGAAAACATTGTGCAGAAAGTGATTGTCTGCTTTTGACTTAACAGATCTAAATACCCAAAGGTATTATTGGCATAGGTAGAAGGACAACAAAAACAGAAATAGGGGACTCTGTCCAAAAGCAAAAAGGGACAGAGATATGGTTCAAGTGGTAGAGTACTTTGTGTAGCAAGTGTGAGGCACTGAGTCCAATGACCACAATCACCAATAATAATATAATGAATAATTAAAAAAATAAGTAAATAAATAGAGAGTGTGAAGGAAGGGGTGACATTATCCAAAAAGAAATGTACCCATCACCTTATGAAAAGGTAATCCCGGGCTGAGGATATGGCCTTGTGGCAAGAGTGCTTGCCTCGTATACATGAGGCCCTGGGTTCAATTCCCCAGCACCCCATATACAGAAAATGGCCTGAAGTGGTGCTGTGGCTCAAGTGGCAGAGTGCTAGCCTTGAGCAAAAAGAAGCCAGGGACAGTGCTCAGGCCCTGAGTCCAGGCCCCAGGACTGGCCAAAAAAAAAAAAGGTAATCCCTTTGTACATCACCTTTATAATAACCATAAAATACATTAAAAATAAGTAAAATTTGTAATTTGTTGCCATGTCATTGCTTTCCTCAAATCTTAAACAGATTCCCCATAATCCAAGAGCCAAAGATTTAGCAGTTACCAACCCAGTGACTTGTTGCTAACTCCAGTTTCCTCCTCCTCTCTTGTACTCTCTTCCAGTCCTTTTTTATTCTAGAGGTGCTTTTCTCCTACTTGTGCTTTACTCTTCTTAGAATCTGGTGTGTGTTACACTTCATCTGCAAACAAGAAGGTAACGTCCTGTGTTTCCACAAATCTCTTAAGAAAAAAATCCAGGTGCCAGTCATTCATACCTGTAGTCCTAGCTAAGTGGAGGCTAAAATTTGAGAATTGTGGTTTGAAGCCAGGCAGGGTAGGGAAGCCCATGAGCCTCTTTATTTCCATTTAAACACCAAAAACTGGGAGTGGAACACTAGCCTTGGGCACAAAAGGTCAGGGACAGCACCAGGCCCTGAGTTCAAGCCCCAAGACCAGTACAGACAAAACCACTTGTCTCTGACATTTACTGAATCAAATTTGGACCACAACCTTAGTCCTTTCCGGGGCCCATTTCCTCAGATTAGGGAATTTCTGACCAATGACTGTGGCTGTTCACTAACTCCAGGCTACAGGAGGATAGAAAGCAGTTTGCTAGCAATTGTTGAATTTTTTTTCCCCCTTGTCATGGAGCTTGAACTCCCGGCCTCAGCACTGTCCCTGAGCTTTTTTACTCAAGACTCTACCACTTTAAGCCACAGGATCACTTCTGGTTTTCCGGTGATTAATAAGAGATAAGAGTCTCACACTTTCCTGCCCAGGCTGGCTTTGAACCATGGTCCTCAGATATCTTTCACCCTCCTGAGTAGCTAGGATTATAGGCATGAGCCACCAGCGCAAGGCTGATTGTTGGATGTTCCTATCTTATTTTTGCCTCTCCCTTCCAGAGGCTCCCTGGGCTGTAGAGTGGTGGGGGGGCAGAGAGTCAAAATAGCCTGAGCCAGGGCTGGGGATATGACCTAGTGGCAAGAGTGCTTGCCTTGTATACATGAGGCCCTGGGTTCCATTCCCCAGCACCACATATACAGAAAATGGGCCAGAAGTGGCGCTGTGGCTCAAGTAATGGCAGAGTGCTAGCCTTAAGCAAAAAGAAGCCAGGGACAGTGGTCAGGCCCTGAGTCCAAGCCCCAAGGCTGGCCAAAAACAAAACAAAACAAAACCAGCCTGAGCCAAAGAACTGATTTAGAAAAGGCTGGGATGGAAAGGGGGTTAGGAGGGAGAGACAATGAAAACACTCACATTCAGATTCTAATTTGAGGGTAGGGCTGGATCTGTTTTAATTCTTATTAAAATGGCTTTCTTCTCCCCTCAGGAAGGGACAACAAAAATAGGAAGGATTGACTCAGATCAGGAGCAGGACATTGGTAAGTGACAGTGATACAGACACACACACATACACACACACGTACACGTGTGCACGCACGCACACACCTGACACTTGGTGGCAGTTATTTGTTCATAGGTTTCTTCTGAGGAGTTGAGTGGAGAGGAGTCTGTTTCCTTTGCTGCTGCTGCACTTAGGCCTGGGACATGGAAGGCAGAAACTTAGTGGAAGACTTTTTTTAGCTTTAGGTGGCTTCAGATGGTGCTTCTTCCTTTCTTGTTAGGATGAGAGATCATGCAGTTGTTACATTCTGATCTCACTGGCTGGAGGAGTTTCCCTGGGAAATCTCCCCACCTTAGTGACTACCACCTCTTCTGTAGTCCTGCAGGGTCAGTGGATTGAGAGAGACCACTGCACAATCACCAGCGCCTGTGGGGTAGTCATTCTTCGGCCTGCTCAGGGGGCACGCTGCACAGTCAATGGCCGAGAGGTCACTGCCGCCTGTCGTCTGACCCAAGGTAGGACCGTCTGCAGCCCTGCTGATGCCGGAAGAATGGTGGAGCAGCAGACTTTAAGCATCAATCTCTGTACTCAGAGATCTGAAGTTTCTTCACACCATCTTCACCCGAGAATGGAGAACACTCTGCAATTTGCATCTGTATTGTTAGCTTTGTCCTTATGAAGGTTTCCGCATCCTAGTTTCCTTGTCCGTACCTTAGAGATATTAATAGGATCATTGTGAGGATTAAATGAGTCCTATCCTTGGCACATAGTAAAAATATGTCATTATTACTGTTAACTACTGTTAACTACTATTATTAATCTACAAAATTCTTTCTGTATTTTGACAGTAAACTTAGGTTCTTTCTTCCATGAAGCTTTGCCCAGCTGCTCCACCTGGAACTCAGCTTGCTTCTCTTTGGAGTTCAAGAGCCCCTTCTGTTTATTTTACTTCCCTGTGTATGCTAGGAGACTTATAGTTACCACATACCAACTCAGCTTAAATTATCGACTTGCTGAGGACATGACTTTTATCTCACAGAACCGTGTCCTGCACGCAGAACTCGGCCTGCTGACTCAACTCTCATGTGTCTCACATCACAGGAGCCGTGATCACCCTGGGGAAAGCGCACAAGTTCCGGTTTAGTCACCCAGCAGAGGCCGCTCTCCTGCGCCAGCGAAGGCAGGTTAGCCTGGCTGTAGTTTCTAGGCCGCTGCTGGCTTTGCTGCTCTTCTTAGGGGAGAAGTGTGAGCTTTGACCTGTTCTGTTGGCTTGGGATGATGGTAGCACCTTCACTGTGTCTTCCTGCATGTGCCAGGTTGGAGAGGCTGTCTGCAACAGCGGCTCTTTGGAATGGCTGGACTTGGATGGAGATGTCACTGCCTCCCGGCTGGGTCTCTGCCCTGTGCTTTGGAGGCAAAGGTAAGAAACAGATTTTTATATTGGTGTGGAGCCTTCTCACTTGCTTGAGCAGGGAAGAGACTAGTATGGTAGCCAAAGTCTCAGTGAGCTTTGCCTGAACTGACTTGGCTAAGTGTTATGGTTGGAGTATGAAATGTCTCAGACAGGCTGTACATTGAAGAACTGATCTCTAACGTTTTGGGAGTTTGGGGAACATTAGAAGGTGAGGTCTAGCTGTAAGAGTAGATCACTCGGGGTATGTACGTGGGGGATTCTATTTTGTCCCAGGCCCCTCTCTGTCCCTCTCCCTGCTTCCTGTCTACCAAGAGGTGAGCCTTTTTGCTTACCTCATACTCCTCACCATGACATTCAGCCCCACATCAACAGAGCCAGCTGACCATAGACTGAAATTGCTAAAACTTTGAGCCAAAATCATATTGCCATTGTTCAAGCGAGTGGCAGATCTCGGCATTATGCACATAATGCTGGATTAGCAGGCTAGCAGAGTGCGTGAGTACAGAGTCATGGAGGCTTCCACACAGATTTCAAGGATACTCAAGGTTGTGATTGGGCAAAGGAACATATAAGAGTAGAGTGAATGCAGATTGTTTTCTGGGCTCGCGGTGTGGATCTGTGGCAGCGTCTCTATGAGTCTCTCCTCCTCTTGGATGGGTTTGGCTCCAAACTTGCCCTGTCCTGCACTTTCCCTTTCCTTCACTTGTCTCTCCAGAGAGCATTTGTGAGGACCGGAACTGAATCCAGAGGTAGAAGAAATTGGCTGGTCTGCCCTTCTTTGTTCCTTGTAGCAGTCAGTGATCTAGACTAGAGATGAGTTTGTCTTTGAAAACCATTGCCTATGTTCTTGGCATTTTCCCATTTGGAAATTTGGGGCTTAACTAAAGTCAAGACTAGAACACTGGGGGCTGGGAATATGGCCTAGTGGTAAAGTGCTCGTCTCGTACACATGAAGCCCTGGGTTCAATTCCTCAGCACCACACATATAGAAAAAAGCCGAAGTGGCACTGTGGTTCAAGGGGTAGAGTGCTAGCCTTGAGCAAAAAGAAGCCAAGGACAGTGCTCAGGCCCTGAGTCCACGCCCCAGGACTGGCAACAAAAACAAAACAAAGACTAGAACACTGTCAACACCTTAGAACACTGTTGCTGCAGCTGCCACTGTTGTTCAGTTAGCTGCCTGTGGTAGCAGTGGAGGGCTACCAGTGACAAACATGGAGGGATCCGTGGAGGCGTTACAAGCAAGTGACCAGGCAGTGGCTAGGGGATGCTAGACCCACCCAAGATGGAGGAATGCTAGCATTCAAGGTCCCTTGACTGGCAGGGAATGAAGACTTGCCCTTGATAATATACCCTGACAATGTGCCATAAGGGTGAAGTTTTCTTTTTCATCTATTTTCTGGGAACTTGACTGATGAGTTTAGCAGAGCCCTTGTGACCAACCCTGTCAGGGAATCTCAGGTAAATGTGCTGTGTTTTACCAACAGCCCAGACAGCCTCTCCCTGGAGGTCTGCTGCCGTAGGAAGGGACTTATAGCTGCTGCGGACGCAAACAGCAAATCTGAGGATTGGAGTGGCAGCCTGGGAAAGAAACAGTAATGTCAGGAAATTCAGCACCTACCTCTTACAACTGGTGGGCAATGATTTTTTTTTGGGGGGGGGGGCAGTCCTGGGGCTTGAACTCAGTGCCTGAGCACTGTCCCTGGCTTTTTTTTGCTCAAGGATAGCACTCTGCCACTTGAGCCACAGTGCCACTTCTGGCCATTTTCTATATATGTGGTGCTGGGGAATCGAACCCAGGGCTTCAAGTATACGAGGCAAGCGCTCTACCACTAGGCCATATCCCCAGCCCCTGGTCAATGATTCTTAGCTGGGTTTGTCCAGGATCTTCTGATGCTCTCATGTTTAATCCAGCCAGTTCTGTGGCCAAAGTTTAGGGCAGTAAGATAGGCATGACATGTAACAACACACACATATTGAATGTTTTCCATTAACTGTTTTGGCTTGGCAATGGCTGGTTTTATATCCAGTTGGCTATCACTACTCTTTAGCCTCCTGAGCAATAGGCAGTATCTTTTCCCTTTCTGGATATTCTGTTGTGAGCATTTGGACTTTTCCCCGGCAGTCAGCACCTGTATTCCCCTAAGCACAATTGCTCAAATGTGTGGACCTTGGATTCATTAGATATCAAGTCATCTCACAATCTCCTTCCCAGGGCTCTATCATTTCTCCCCATCTACTTATCTTACCTGTGCATCCTTCACTGACTGAAAAATTGTAATTTTTTTCTATAGCAAAGATGGTGAACTTTTTTTCTAAAAGCTAGATAGTATAGGCTTTGTGGGTTGTCTGGCCTCTGTTCCAACTACTCATTTTTGCCCTTGATAATATATAAACAAATAGGCATGACTGTCTTTCAGTAAAAATTTATTTACAGAAATAGGGAACAGATAAAATTTGACACCTAGACTGTAGAGTTTGTGGACCTTCATTTTAATACTCTGTGATTTCATTCTACAATTCAAAGTGATAGGTTAGTCAGCTGTATGTTACTATAACAGAATACCTGATACAATCAACTTACAAAAAGCATAGGTCCATTTTGTTTTTTTGTTTTTTGTTTTTTTTTGCCAGTCCTGGGGCTTGGACTCAGGGCCTGAGCACTGTCCCTGGCTGCTTTTTGCTCAAGGCTAGCACTCTGCCACTTGAGCCACAGCACCACTTCTGGCCATTTTCTGTATATGTGGTGCTGGGGAATCGAACCCAGGGCCTCATGTATATGAGGCAGGCACTATTGCCGCTAGGCCATATCCCCAACCCATAGGTCCATTTTGGATCACAGAAAGTTTCAGTCCAGGGCTGGGGATATGGCCTAGTGGCAAGAGTGCCTGCCTCGGATACACGAGGCCCTAGGTTCGATTCCCCGGCACCACATATACAGAGAACCGCCAGAAGCGGCGCTGTGGCTCAAGTGGCAGAGTGCTAGCCTTGAGCGGGAAGAAGCCAGGGACAGTGCTCAGGCCCTGAGTCCAAGGCCCAGGACTGGCCAAAAAAAAAAAAAAAAAAAAGAAAGTTTCAGTCCATGGTCAGTTGGCAGTATCTGTTTATTGGAGCTGTGACAGCAGAACAGAACAGATCATGGCAGGAGTATAGGGCAGAGGAAGCCTTCACCTCATGACAGCAAATAGAGATAAAAATGGAAGGGCCAGGGTTACCCAGTGACCTAACTTCCTTCCATTAGGCCCCACCTCCTAAAGATTCCACTGCTTCCCAATGGCGCCATGCTGGAGCCAAGCTTTCGACATGTAGGCCTTGGGGGACCTTGAGGATCCATACTATAGCAAGTAGTGGTCTGAAAAGAATGTAATTCCTTTGAGCATATGTCTCATACTACTTGAAATCTGGTTCTAGCATCAAGCCTTCCACATGATGGCCTGGGAGAGTTGTAGAGGCTTAGAGCTAGGCAAAGTGAGCCTAATTCTGGTGTTTTGGTTAGCCTTTGCAGACTCTGACTCTTCCCAGATACTCCCCTCCCATCCCTACTCTGAAGTATCCATGCAGTTGACTCTTTTACTTATTTTTTAATTTTAATTTAATTAAAATTTAATTTTGTCAGTGGTGGGACTTGAATTCTGGGCCTGGGTGCTGTCCCAGGTGATAAGAATCTCATGGATTTTCTTGCCTGGGGTTGTCTTTGAACTGTGATCCTCAGATCTCAGCCTCCTGAGAAGCTAGGATTACAGGTATGAGCCACTGGTACTTGGCTCAGTTGGCTTTTTTGGACACCTAAATGACAAGGATGGGGATAACCTGAGAAAACAGCATGGGCTGGATGTGTGGCTCAAGTGACAGAGCATCAATGAAGCAAGCGAGAAAATGCAAGGCTTTGAGTTCAAGTCCCAGTACCTCCAAACAACAACAAAGCAAAAAAAGATGATGTGTGAGTGAGGTAAAAGTCAACATGCAAGAAGCTCTGAGTTTCCAGAGGAATGTTCTGATTGGTCCAAGGTCAAATAGGAACTTAGAGACAGAGTAAAAGATCACAACAATGTATAGTTGTTTGTATTTACAAATTATTATTATTATTATTATTATTATTATTATTATTATTGTCTGATCATGGAGCTTGAACTCAGGGCCTGGGCACTGAGCTCTTTGCTCAAGGCTAATGCTCTACCACTTTGAGCTACAGAGCCACTTCCAGTTTTCTGGTGGTTAATTGGAGGGAAGAGTGTCATAGACTTTCCTGCCCAGGCTGGCTTTTGAACAACAATCCTTAGATTTCAGCCTCCTGAGGAGTTAGCTAGGATTACAGGTGTGAGCCACCAGCACCTAGCTGTCTAAAACTCTTTCAGCCCTGTTCTAATCCTTTCTTCCTGAGACAAGCTGTCTTGGGGTCTTCTGTCAGAGACAACAGTCTGGCTCCATGTACATTCGCTGTTCAGCAGAGCTGCCTCTCGCTGTCAGGTGGCAGGGGCTTTCTCTTGCAGTTGAGGGAAGGGAAGTAACCCCGCCCTCTAGGCACCCTCAGGTTTTGCCTGGTATTTCTGTAGTTTTGCTGTACTCAGCATTTGACCATGATTTTTGGCAGAAGCTTTTTTTTTTTTTTCTTTTCCTGTCCTGGGGCTTGAACTCAGGGCCTGAGCACTGTCCCTGGCTTCTTTTTGTCAAGGCTAGCACTCTGCCACTTGAGCCACAGCGCCACTTCTGGCCTTTTCTGTATATGTGGTGCTGAGGAATCAAACCCAGGGCTTCATGTATGTGAGGCAAGCACTCTACCACTAGAGCCTTTTCATTTTAAAGGACCAAGTTTCTTGATTTAGCTAGATGTTTTAGTGTTTTTTTTAAAACACATCTGTTTTATTTCCCTGTGATTTCCTTAACCAAAATGAATTTGTCTATATGAGACACAGCTATAAATAATGCCCCCCCTCCTGACTGCTCTCCCTCCTGCACTTGTGACATCACACGCTGCTTGTGACACCAGGTCTGCTTGTCCCAAACTGCCTGAAGTTTAGCCCTCTGTCTACCCTGTTGAATTCAGGGACTTAGACTGCCACCAATTGGTCCTCAGCTTGTTTGGCTTGAGTGACCTTGGACCCTTTTGTAACAGAAAACTGCTGGAAGAGCCACATGGCAGGAACCACCAGACACCAACGGATGGAGAGAGTCAGCAACAACAGCACTATGTGGAGGATTTAAGGCAACAAATCCTAGCAGGACAGATCCAAGCTGAGAAGGAACAGGAATCTGGCCAGGCTTGTGTCCACCAACAGACCAAAGGCAGTAAGTGCCCACCATTTGATGTGTCCACCTCGCTGAATTTCTCCAGTTTCATGCTTCTGCAGCCTTCTGTATTCTCCTGTTCTCTTTATGATATGACGGAACCTTCGGCATTAGACGTTCTCTCCCTCTCTTTAGAGACCACGGGCTATAATAAGAAGGGAGCCAGCTTCCTTGTGGCCTCTCAGAATGTCAGACCTCCTAGTTATGCCTTGCTGTCATGCTTGTCCATGCTTTTCTGTCTGCTTTAGCCTGTACCCACTGCTGTACTGAGGCCTAGGGGTCCTTGTCCCTTTCCCTGTCACCATTCCTCTAACACCATTACCCTCGCCAGCCCTTTCCACCCAGCTGCAGCCCTGGCTGGCGGAGTCTAAGTGCCAGCTACAGAGGAAGAAGCATGTGCTGACCTTCTCTTTGGGTATTTTTGGTTCCCAGACCAGCAGTGGCTGCTCAGACAAGAACCCTGGCTGGCCAGCTTGCAGAAGCAGCAGGCAGACCGTGGCGCAGGGAAAGAACTTGAGGCCTCAGTGGCACCTGATGCCTGGCTTCAAACAGATCTTGAGACTCCACCATCCCCACCGGTCCGAAGCCAGAAGAGGGTGGTGCGGCTGCAGTTTCTGCGGAGACTCGCTCTTCGGGCAGCAGAACGGAGCATCTGGCACAAAAAGGCTTCATTCCACCTGGAGAGAATCATTAGGAACCAGAGGCTACAGGAGGCCCCAAGGAGACTGGAGCAGATTAGAGCATCATGCTGGCTTCAGGATGACAGCCCCTCGAAGTCCCCATGCCAGACACCTCTAGTCCCCGTGCCTCCACATAGAAGCACATGGGCAAGCTGCTGTTCTTTGGGTGTCGAAAGGTTTTGCAGCCAGCACTTGCCCCAGCTACACAGGTACAGCCTGCAGTTGTCACCTAGAAGCACCCAGTCCAGATATTGTTCTTTAGTCCCCAGTACTTAGTGAAGGGGAGGATCCTGTGTGTTCCTCCCTTCCCCATGGCCATTCTCCCTTTGGCTTCTCTTCTAGGTGCATCTTTCCAGATCCAGGGTCCTCCCTTTTCCCTCCCGTCAGAGAGGCAGCTCGTGCGTCCTGTGATAAGGATCTCTGCCTCTTCCTCATCTGCTCCTTTTACCCAGATGTCCCAGTGCATTTCCTTATGTATCCTACCACCTCAGTCTCGCCCTGCCTCAAACCAGACTTCTTCATCTCTCCCCAAGTCTGCTTCCCTCTCTTGCCCTCCCTGCCTCCTGGTGGTGGGTCAGTTAGTTTTCAACTCACAGGCTCATTTTGGGATCTCATTTCTCTTCCCTTTCACTCCCGACTGCTGGGAAGGGGATAGCTCCCAGATTATTGGAGCAGAGGCCTGGGTCCTAGTCCTCCTTGCATCCTCAAAGGCTAATGTGGGGCCTTGCCCACAGGAGGCTTGCAGTTAACATCTTGCTGTTGTTACCTTTGCTCACTTCTTTGGTCTTGAGAATGCTAGGCAGATTTTTTTTTTCTTTGAAAGCATTTTATTGTGGAAATTTTTCAAAGTTGAGAGACTGGTATACATATCACTCAGATTCAGCAACTTGCTGAATTACTTGATATAATCTAAAACTTAGACCACACTCAGCAACTTGCTGAATCTCCCACCTTCCCATTCCCCAAAGCCTTTTAACGCTAGGCCATATTCCCAGCCCTAGCTCAACTTTTTATAAGATAAAAAATTTGAACTGGGTACTGGTGGCTCTCACGTATGATCCTACCTATGCAGGAGGCTGAGATCTGTGTGTAACAGTTCAAAACCAGTCCAGGCAGCAAGGTCTGAGAGACTCGTATCTCCATTTAAGCACTCAAAAGCAGGAATGGAGGTGTGATTCAAGTGGTAGAGTATTGCCTTGGCCAAAAAAATAGTCAGGGACAGCACCTAGACCCTGAGTTCAAACCCCAGGACCAGAAAAAAAAGAAAAGACACTATGTATCTGGGTTCTCTCAAAGAGCCAGGGCAATCCATGGTTTCCTTCTGTATCTGTTGAGATTTTCCCGACCCTTAACACAGTGACATCTGCCTGGCTTGTAACCTCTTAGAAGGAAGACTAATGGGAAGTTCACATTTCTCTGTGACCTCTTACTTTTTTTTTTTCTTTTTTCTTTTTTTTTTTTTTTTGCCAGTCCTGGGCCTTGGACTCAGTCCCTGGCTTCTTGCTCAAGGCTAGCACTCTGCCACTTGAGCCACAGCGCCAATTCTGGCCGATTTCTATATATGTGGTGCTGAGGAATCAAACCCAGGGCTTCATGTATACGAGGCAAGCACTCTTGCCACTAGGCCATATCCCCAGCCTCGACCTCTCACTTTTTCTGAGATGGCTTTCCTTGTCTCCACAGTGTTTTCCTGAATTGGGAACCCTCTACCACATTACCGCCAATGCCTGACCCAGCTCACCACAAACCAGACAAAAGCCCACCTGCAGATCCAGTTCACCAGGCTGCTTCCTTTCCACCAAGCATAGGACATCTGTGCAAGCACAACCTCCATCTCACAGGCCAGGGGCAGCTCTGCTGGGTCAGAGGGGCCTCAGGCACAAAGAGAACCTCCACCCCAGACCCCTGCCTCACTGTGAGCAACCGCGAGTCTGTGGACATCCAGGAAGTGGAGAGAGTAGGTCAACAGCACTGTCAGATGGCATCCCTGGGCTTAATGTCTGTGTGCCAGTCAGTGAACAAGCTAAAACTAAAGGACAGACAGAAGACCTTGACCCCTGCCATCCAGATTGGGAGTGCTAAGCGACTAGCAGCCTCTATCAGCCCACAAGCTGAGTGGCAAAAGGAGTGGGACCTTGGGACCCATAAGGCTGCTAAGGGAGCCATTTGCTGCCCCATTTATTCCTATGGACCCAAGCAGGCAGCTGGGCATGGAAAAGGGACCAAGACATTTCAGGCCAAATCCAAACCAACTTTTCCAAACAGGACAACAAAAAGGCAACACAAAATACTAGCAGCTAGGGTCAGAGACATTGCCAGACAGTCCTTCCATTTGCCTCATGGTAATCCTTTGAGGAGACAGCCTAACTCAGGAAATCCAGATACCATGACTGCACTCCCAGATTCCAGCTCTGTAGTGGATCACAGTGAAAAAGACAATGATTTGTCTGACTCAGAGAGCAATTACTCAGTGGATTCTCTCTCTTGTGCCTGTGCTGAAGCCCAAAGGGAGCCCCTGAAGCCAGAGGACCCTCAGGGGAAGTGGACTCTCCCTGAGCCAGAGAACTCTGAGAGTGACAACAGTCAGATATCTGAGGATTCACTGGCTGAAAATGGGTACCAACACCCAAAAGAACTTCTAAGGGAAAACCACCCCATCAACCATGACCACCCAAGGACTAGAACTCCAGCCCCCTTGCGAGGCTTCTGCACACCTTTAGACTGTAGTCCATGTGCTGGGGCTCACAGAAGCTTTTCCTTGGATAGCCTGATCGATGCTGAGGAAGAATTGGGGGAAGATCAACAAGAAGAACCTTGCCTTGGTTCAGCTGATGAGATGCCCGCAGAGACCTTTTGGCACCTCCCGAACTCAGCTTTTCCTCTAGTGGACCAGGAGGCAACACCCAGGCCTGGTCTCATCAGTCACAGAATAGAAGCTAGGCTGAATGCTGTCCTACCAACTAGCAGCTCATGTTACCTCGATCCTCACTTCGAGCCCCCTTGTGAGCGCCCCGAGTCAGAGGTGGAAACAGGCTGCTTTGAGCAAGCTGGCTCTCCCCAAGGCACACAGCTCTTAAGAGGGAGCCCACTCGTGTCCATGGATTCCTGGTTTTCCTGTGACTCTAAGATCAATCCTGGCAGCCCCCTAGGAGCAGTGGGTTCATTATGTTCGAGTCCTGACATCCAGGAGGCTCAGCACTCTGCTGAGGAGAAGCCTGGCCACAGGCTAACGATGGAAGAACCAAAGCCCTTAGGTGCAGACGCAGTTCTGCCAGCCAGCTCCAGACTGCCACGGGGAGATCCTAAGCTGCCCTGTGGTGCAAGAGATGTGTACCCAGCCTCTCCTCTGGATGCACCCAAGCTGCCAGCGTGGGAAATGCAAAGGCTTCTTCATCCAGGCATCTTTCAGGGCGGAGAAATTCCTGTCATAACCCAACTGGGTGGCTCTGAAGTCTCCCACAATTCTAGTATAGCAGGTGTGAAGGATGCCTCTGCCGCCTCATTCGTCCATGTAGGTGGCCTTCCCGAAAGAGCCTGGGATACACTTCAGCAGAAGTACCTCTCTGAGCTCTCTCATCCTGTTTTGGATGCTGTGGGAGAGCTCAAGCGAGCTTTTTTCTGCTCTGAGGAAGATTCCAGTTCCCTGGTTGAAGCTTCTGATAAAAAAGGGGATGATACTCAGTTGCCAGTTGACCCTGGGGTATCTAGCAGTGTAGATGTCAACAACTTTCTAGTCCATCTTTCTAGAACCAGGCATTTGAGAACAGAGAAGGACCAGGTCAGTTCAAGTATAAAGTTAGAAAGTGCTTCTGACCTTTTCACCGCTAGTGACAAAGAAGTGAGTTGCACTGGCGCATATTCAGCAGATGTGGAGTCACTGACTTCAGCATCAGTGCACGCACAGATGCGTACCGCAGCAAACAAGGTACCACATTCCGTGACAGACACGTACGAGGGACAGAGCAACTCAGAAGAGTGCTTTCAGGGTAGCTGGAAACATGTACTAACCGCTTCCTCTGATGAGCATTTCTGTCAAAACAAAGTTTGTCACAGTGATGTCTCTTCAGCCACCAAAGCAGATGATTGGCTCCCAGACCAGGCTCTCTTTAGGAAGAATAACGAAGGTCAGGTGGGACCATTAAGTCAAGGCATCCATCCTCCCCTGTGGGAAGAGAAGAGTGATTGCCAAGAGAGCTCTGAAAAAGCAGGTGGAAGGCTCAAAAACGTTTCCTTTGCATCGCCATCAGTTCCGGAGCTCTACCTCCACTCTGCTCCCTGGAACCCCTTTCCCACTTCTCTGCAGCCACCCCCCCTGGAAACATTCTATGTAACCAAGAGCAGAGATGCCCTGACAGAAACTGCCTTAGAGATTCCAGCCTACAGAGAAGTCCAGGTGTCATCCCCACTTCCTAGAGAAGCCTGGGGCTTTCATCACAGCCACCAAGACCTCCAAGAACCTCATCTGGAGGATAGTTTGTCAATGTCATCACAAAGCTGTGATCCCAAGATGGCTTCATTTCACCAGGTAACAAAAGACAGGGCAGTTGATCTGTGTACTAGGGAAGCAATTGAAAAGCTAGAGAAATGCCTTGGAAATATTGAAGAAAGCCACAGTTCTGTTTATTGTTTTTTTGCTCATAATAGACATCATGTCCCTTCTACCAGCACACACATATGTGAATTTGAAAGTCAAGTTGGAATTGTAAACATAGAGCATGAAGTGAGAGAAAAGCCTTCCACACAGAGCCTCTGCAGTGCTTCCCTAGACAGCTCTGGGTCTGAGAAGATTTTTATTGGTATTCAAGAATCTGAGGCCGAAGGGGAAGAAGATCAGGGCCCAAGTGCGGCCCTCCTGCAGGCCCAGGCCTGTGAGGAAGGTAGACAGTCTCCTTCTGGAGTCAGGTCTGGTTTCATCCATGAAACCACTGATTTAGGCCTGGAAAAGAACATGCAACTGACAACCTCTGCTGCTTTGAAGCCCAAGTCCAGCCAGCTTAGGATAAAAATGACCATGGCCCAGGGTAACATTCCAGCCCACAAGTGGGAAAGAAAGAATGAAACAGGACTTCTTGGAAAAGCTCTCTATCCCAAAGACAGCCCAGAAGAGTTTAAGCTCCCAGGATCAGAGGAGTCCTGTGAAAGAGTACAGTTGGATACGTGCTCTCAGAAAAGACACCCTGGTAGATACAAGGGCCCAAGAAGGTCACCAGTAAGGACAAACTCCAAAGAACCTTTGGGAAAGACGCAGATGCAAAATGTTACTAATGCTGATGAAATGGATAAGCTAATTAGGAGTGTAAGGCAACTAGAAAAGAGCATCTTAGAAATTGAATCCCAGCAGAGTATTCGGCTTCGTGCTTCCCATATACCAGGAGTCAGTAAGGAATTTGTGTCCCAGGACCAGAAGAGCCACAGGAGGGCTGGTCACATCCTGAGGCCAGGCAGCTCTGGAAGCCATTCATCCTACGAAGAGCCATCTATTCCAAGACAGATTGATGATGCGATCTTTGGATATGGCAGAGCTGGGGGAGTAGAGGTTCATGGTGACCATGAGATCACCATGAGCTCCTTCAGGTCAAGTGAATGTGCACAAGACTGTCAGTGTGTAGGAGTGCACGCTCACACGGCTGGCATAGAGTTGGACACAGCCTCCAGCAGCACATGTGACCCTTCAGGAAGAGGCACAGCCCATGGGGAGTGCACCAACATTGTTCTTTACCCAGGGAGAATGAATGACTTGGCGAGAGTTTTGCCAACCAGACTAGAGGGGTCTGGGAACGACACGAACCTGGGAAGAGAATCCGCAAACTCCAAAGAGCAGACTTGGGACTTAGAGAGTTTTGAGGAACTAGAGACTGTAAAAGGTTTTCAGAAGAATCAAATTGCTGAATGTTCTAGTAGTTCCGAGCCAGAGGACCCAGTAGTTCAAGGTAGACTTGAACAAATGGCCAGGAAAAGTGGAAGGAGCCCACGGAAAGAAAATAATATGGTTTTAATAAAGATTCAGAAATGTCTTAATCCAAGCCAGCACTGTTTGGATACCGTTTCCAGCCAGGAGACTGTCTCTCCCATACCAACCCAGACAGACACTTCCACAGTCACTTCTCATCAAGACCCGAGGAATCGTTCCTTGCCCTTGGTTTCTCCAAGGTCAGCCAGAAACCATCTTCATGCTTCTGATACTCTAAATACCTCTTCAGTTGACTCTCTGCCTACAATGCTGAAGATTCATAACAGTCCCCTGGGAACCAGGGTAGGGTGTCAGGACCAGAGTGGAGGGACCAGGATCTCCGAGGGAAGCGTTGCAAGGGGCTTCTCCACACCACCCACTGCTTGGCGTGGGTCTGAGATACCCATACCCATGGGTTATGATGACCAGTCCATTACATCAGACAGCAGTATTCCCCTGGGGACAGAGGACTGGATGACATCCAGCACCAGCTCCCAGGACCCAGGGAGGGACCACAGAATCACTTTGGTGGCCTCTAGTAACCAGGAAGATTTGGGATCTGAAACTGAGGCAGCTGTAAAAAGAAAAAGAGCCAGTTCTTTGAGCAGAATTTCTGGGCGGCTTGAAAAGAAGGTCAGCTTCCTCTTAGAAGAGGACACTGACCAAAGTGGGGAGGCAAAGGGGGAGGTAGAGGCGGCTAAAGACCAAGAGTCCCCCAGCCTTGCCTTCTCAGAACCCATTTCCCTGCCACAGGGGCCTGATACAGAGCCTCTGCTGTCAGACTCCTCGGTCCATGCGTCCCTGTGCCTGGCCATCCTGCAGGAGATCAGACAGGTAACTTCCCAGAGAAAGCAGCTCAGAGACTTTGCCACATTGGGGACAGTCCTTCCTTACTATGAAATGTCACTAGAGCCTGAATGCTCTTTAGGCACCGCTGGCAGATGCTGGCAAATAGACCCATTACAAGTGTCGGACAGGACCCGGAATGAGGGTGAAGCACAGGGATTGTCTGCTACACCAGGACATCGGTCACCTGATAAGCCAGAAGCGCAGGCCACCCTTCTCTGTGAAGATGACTTTCAGCCTTTGCCTGATCCTGAAATGGACAAAGGGCTAAGGCATCATTCAGGGGCTTCATCTCCCAGAGCCGCTGGCAACAAAGGCCATGCTGGAGAACCGAGGCACTTCCGGGAAGCCAGTGAACAGTTTGTATGTCACTCTGACTCTGAAACCACAGGGGCAGAGGAAGCCGCACCCAGAAACCCTTCGTGTACTGATGCCTGGGCCTCCCACAGGCTTTCTTCGGCCTTGGAGTGGGACAAGAGGGGGCCCTCTCCGGGCCCTTGTCATGGTCCTGAGGGGGTTTTACAGAGGCAGAGTCACTTAGCTGCATGGGAGACTGAAGAGGGCACCTTTTCTAGAAGTTGGGACAACAGGCCTGGGCAGCAAGAGTCAAAGAGTCCAGAATCGCCCTATGGAAGTGGCTCTGGCAGCTTCTTTGTGACCATACAGGGAGGAAAAAAAGCCCACGTTGAAAGACAACCTATGGTATGTGATTTTCACAGTGCCTCGAGCCCCTCAGGGCCTCGTGACGATTCCATCCAGGGCCCTGAGGCCTCCACCGACTTAGAAGAAGTGGCAACAAGTGCAAAACACCCTGCCATTCTGGCTGGAGCTCTGAGAAAGGTCAACATGGAAGCGCGCACACAGCAACACGTGAAGTGGAAGGAGAAGACAGAGTCTATGCTGGCACAAGCCTGCAGGACTGGCAGCAAAACTCCCAGGCCAACTTTACCACATCCGAGACCTAGACCAGATCCTAGGGGCATTGGGGAGGAGGCCCCAGGTCTATGCCAAAGTGAGACTTCAGACAGCCTTGTCTTAGGGAGCCCTGAACATAGCGGGCCACTTGGCTCATCCAGGCGGGAGGAAGAGAGCAAGACTTTTCCTTGCCAACCCCTAGACAGTGCTGTTATTACTGCAAACGTCTGTTCCTTCCATTCTTCCCCTTTGCCGTGTCGCAGAGATGGTGACCCAAGGAAAGGGATTGCCAGGGCTCGCCGTTCGCCCTTCCCAGAACCTTCCAGGCTGTGTGAAATGGATGAGGCAGGAGAGGGCTCTTCCACGGAGCCCGACGTGCCCCTGGCACGTGGCCATGAGTTTAAAAGAATAAATGTAGAACGTGGGCCAAGAGACAGCAATACTTTTGAGCCAAGCACCAGAGCTGCTGCCATGTCTCACACTTGGGGCTGTAGCTCTCCATTCACTCCCCGTGCCAGTGCAAGTTCCTTACCCCGCTCTGCTGCTGATGGCCGCTCAGGGCTGGTGGGGGATTCCGAGAAGAAAGGCAGCCGTGAACTTAACGGCTTATACTCGGAGTCACTGAGGACGTCGACGGACAGTTCTGTAGGTGACCGGCATGCACTGGCCTCTGACATGGAGCCAGAATCACCTGTAACATCCTGGGGCCTCCACAGCCCAAATGGAAGCAGAGGGTTTGCTGAGAGTGAGTTGGCGGTAGAAGAACAGCACAGATTGCTAGAAAACTCCATCAGATCCCTTTTAGAGAAGAGACAGCCTATCACTAAGTCCTTGGATCCCCAAGCCACGTTTGTAGGGTTAAACCATGGGTGCAGTCCTCAGGTTGACTGTGGCTGGGAGGAAGAAGAGCAGCAGAGGGATGAGCCATCTGGAGGTGGAGAAGCTGCCCCAGGCAGAAACCCTCCGCCCTCTGATGAAGGAGGCTTGTGCCGCCATCAGGTTAGAGATGCTGGGAGAGCCGAGGTGGCTCTGAGGAAGGGCCCTGTATCCCAGAGTGTTGAGGACACAGCTTCTGTGCCCCTGGAGCAAACTGAAGTTCCACAGCCAGCTCCCCAGAGGCCTGGCCAGTCCTGCTGCAGTAGGAAGCAGCCCGCCCCTCAGCACAGGCACTCACATCCCATAATCGCCGTCTTCTCTGCTCCCCAACCCCGGAAGTCCTCCCCTAGACCCAGCTTCTCTGTGATCAGCTCATCTCGGTCCCTTCAGGAGCTAACGGCTCATCCTTCCCCTAGAGAGGAGGACACGCAGAGCCTGCGTCCCAGCCGCCGCTCCTCAAGAAAGCCAATGGCAAGAGCATGTCCGAGGGCTGAGGACGGCAATCAAACAGCTTCATCTAACTCGGACAGTAGCCCTGCTGATCACAGGGCCCAGAAACCTGCCATCCCTCCTTACCCTGCATCCCCCACTCACTCGTGTATGCCAACCCCCAGCTGTGTGAGCTGTTGCATGTATGGCACTCTGGAACAGCCTCCACAGGGAAAGCCAGAGAAACCAGGGGCCCAGGTTAGGCCAGAGAACTGCTCTCCAGTGGACAAAGGGATGTCAACCCTTGACTGCAACGACAGCAATCCTTCTGTCCCTCCTTCGTCTTCAGAGGGATCTGTGTGCATCGGCTGGAAGCAATATGTGTTTGGCAGTACAGCGGATCTCCCGTTCAATCAGAAACAATCAACCATGGCCCACTGCACCAGCGTGGACAATGGCCTTGAAGACCCGAATTCCCCACTCGACTCCCAGCTCAGTGCCCACACCAGGATTCTGTCAAGCGTGCACAGCAGCTCTGAGCATGCCCAGAGTTGGGTTGAGGCTGGGAAAGTACCGAATCCCTCATTCTCTTTGAGGGATCCCTATGTCCTCACTGGCACCGGAGTGGCCCCCACTTCAGCTACCAATAGAAGACTCCCTTGCCAGGCCTGCAGTGATGTGGCAAGCTGTCCGCAGAGTGAGCTCCTGTTGGCTGAGGAGGATTCCGCCGCTCCTGTGGAAGAGGCCTGCCCCGGGGAGCGAAGGCTGAGCACCTTGGAACAAGGCACGCAGACCCTGGGCTGCAGGCTCCGCTGGAGCTGCACCGACATCTCCACGCAGCCTGACTCGGACGCGGTGTCGGCCTGTGACCTGGCCTCGTGGAGCAGCATGCACAGCCTGTCTGTCCACCTCTCACAGCTCCTGCACAGCACCTCGCAGCTGCTCGGAAGCCTCTCCCAGCCAAATGTGGCCCCAAGGAAGCACATGACCAAAGTCTACCCTCCACAGAAGGCCCCGGAGGCCCTCAGGACGGAAGGAGGTACTCAGACGACTGTGGATAAAGACATCCAGACTGACCTCATCTCCCCACTCCTTCCCGTCCCGGCCCCAGGGGCCAAGGCTGAGGAAGTGAATGCGATCCTTGAAGTGCTGGCCCCCGACAGGTCTCAAGGAAAAGACACTGTCCCAGTGGCGCTTGAGAAGAGAGAGACAGAGGAGACACCACCAAAGATGGCAGCCTCCCCAGATCTTCATGAAGAAAGCCCGCACCTCAGGTTGCGGAGCCCACCGAGACCCTCGTCTCAGCCGCGGTTAAAGAAAGGATCTCTTGAGCAGAGCCTCCCTTCTGTGAGCCCCATGCCACCTCCTGAAGCTGCTCTGGCCCCTGCCTCCCAGCCAGGATGCCCTGGCATAGCTAACAGCCCCAGCATTCCTCCCTCCCCAGGCCTCTTCCCCACTTCCCCAGATGTCCCCCCCAAGCCCCGTGTCCAGAAGCCACCGGGCCCCGGGAGTGCCATGGTGGACAGGGCCACCTCGCCGATCCTCACATTCCGCGCAAGCAGCCAGGAATCGGGTCCCCCTCTGGGATCTCTGGCTCTCTCTGCCCCCTCCTCGCCCCCCCTTGAAGGCCACCCGAAGCCTAACTTCAGCCCACACTTGGTTCTCAGTGCCTCAAGGCTGCCAATGGAGAATTGTCATGATCAGTTGAGTGGCTCCCAGAGCACACAATCCCAGGGTCTAGAGCAGAAGCACTCAGAAAGGAGTCCTGACAGGCTCCTCCCTGAGGCAAGCAGCCCACAGCAGAGCTCCAGTGTCCAAGCCGGCATCCCGGGGCAGGGGCAGTGCCCTGGGCAGCTGCAGCCTGTGGCCGCCACCGAGGGGCAGAGCAGACAGCCATCTCCACCCCCGAGCAACCACAGGTCAGCTGATAACTTGGCTTATGCAGAGCCAGGCTCACTGAGCAGCGGGGAGCCCCGCCAATGTCAGGGAAGTGCTCCGGCAGAGCCCTTGCCCACTTCGGACCCCTCCTCTTCATGGAGGGAGCTGTCAGCTGACACTGCAGGACCTCGAGGCCCTGCCTCGGCCTCCCCCCATGCCTGCCAGCCCGAGAAGCTGCCGCGCTCCACTTCCGAGATGTGCCTGGTCCCTGAGCTCCAGCATCATAGTTGGAGGGACAGGTATGGGGTTCAGGATGACTCTTCTGGGGCACTGGGAATGAGTGAGGAGCTGAGGATCAGCTCAAGACAGAAGAGACGGAGGCCGCCACAACTCCCTGATGAGAGCCAGAATGTTGAGTGGTCCCAAACGGAACAGATCCCCCTGCAAATGGGGGTCCGGAAGCCCTCGCTGAGCACGGAGCTCACGGAAGCGAAGCTGCATCGTGGCTTCGGGGAGGCGGAGGCCCTGCTGCAGGTGCTGCAGAGTGGGACTGGGGAGGCGCTGGCTCCGGAGCCCCTGACTTGCAACTGGGAGGAGCTGTATGCTCGGTAAGGCGGGGGGAACCCGACGCCACGCTCAGCTCTGGCATCTTCCAGGGGCTGGAGCACTTCGGGGGACGGCTGTACAGGGCCAGCTTCAGTGACTGTCACGTTTCTCAGGCAGAGGAAAGCCATCGAGACCCTCAGGAAAGAGAGGGCTGAGCGGCTTCAGCACTTCTATCGGATGCAGAGCCTCCGCCCCAAGAAACTGAGTGGATTCCAGCTCACCAAGGGCCGCCCCACCCCAGAGCCTGACTTGCCCAGCCGGCGCCGGGAATACCTGCAGCAGCTGAGGAAGGAGGTTGTGGAGACCACCAGGTGAGGGGGGCCCACAGCCCTGCAGGGGGTGGGGCTAGGGTTTTAGCACCTTAGAGGCTCCCCCTCCCTGTGGCAATGAGGTGAATGTGGGAGGCCCAGACACATGGAAAGGGGAGACAGGTGGGAATGGGTGAGGGAAGTAGGGGGTGCAGAGAAATCCTGAGAGGAGCTGAACTGTGCACTCTGCCGTGTCTTGTAAGTCTGTAGACCTGGGTCTTAGGTCTCCTCTCTAGCAGCCTCTCCTGAGGAGGTGAAGGCTCGACCCTGTGGGCAAAGGGAAGATGGTGTTGTGTCAGCTGGGTGGAAGGCCAGTGCTGTTACCATATCACTGCCATATTAGAAAGCCTTTCCAGGGCTGGGAAGGTGACTTAGTGGTAGAGTGCTTGCCTAGCATGCCTGAAGCCCTGGGTTCGATTTCTCAGTACCACATACACAGAAAAAGCCAGAAGTGGCGCTGTGGCTCAAGTGGTAAAGTGGGGACAGTTTCCAGGCTCTGAGTTCAAGCTCCAGGACTGGCCGAAAAAAAAAGTCTTTGCACCTTGCAATCTCTCCTAGGAGACCAGAGCAAGCATCCAGGTCTGCTGGGCAAACCTCTGACATCGAGCTCATGCTGAGAGACTATCAACGGGCCCGAGAGGAGGCCAAGGTGGAGATCGCCCGGGCCCGAGACCAGCTGCGGGAGCGGACTGAGCAAGAGAAGATGGGGATCCGCCAGAAGATCATCTCCCAGCTGCTGAGGGTGAGGACTGGGGCCTGGAGCCCGGGGCAGCCCTCAGCCCGGGGTGGGGGGGTGGGGGGGGCAGCCCTGGCGGTGGCTGCCTCCAAGTGTGAAGATAGAACACCTGAGGGACGGGGTAGGACCGCTGCTGCCAGCTGCACGCTGGACTCTTTCTACCCACACCAGAGCAGCTCCTGCCCCGGGCGGGGCGGGGTGCACCTGGTATGGGGAGGCCTGAGGACTGATGGTGGGAGGAGGAGGAGGAGGTGGCATTGCTGGCTGTGGAGGGGCGGGGGGGTGGGGTCACGAAGATGCACAGCGAGCTGCGTGGCCGTCTGTCCTTCCAGGAAGAGGAAAAACTCCACACCCTGGTCAGCTCCAGCCCCCTGTGCACCAGCTCCAATGGAAGCCTCTCCTCGGGCATCACATCGGGATACAACAGCAGCCCTGCTTGCTCGGGCCAGCCCCAGTCCCCCGAGGCCCTGGTGAGTGCGCTGCAGACACCGGGGACGGTCCAGCCACTGAACTACCCAGATAAGAATTGGGGCCTCCTGGCAGCCTCTGCAGATGTGAGCCCTTCCCATCGTCTTTGGACTTGCCTTTCATTCTGCCTCCCTGTCCCTCTGTCTAGTTTTCCATTCATTCCAGTGTATATTTTGTAGATACTATCTGATACAGCAGTGAGCAAAACTATTCTTGTCTGTTAGAAAACTTGCTATTTTATGATTGATTACTGTTGCAGCTATTTGGGAAGGTTTGCTACAGGTCAGTAAAGATCCTGGAAAGTGTGTGCATTTAAACTGAGGCTGAGCAAGGCCCTAAGTGCTCAAACGTATAATCCTAGTGACTCAGGAGGCTGAGATCTCTGAGGAGTGTAGTTCGAAGCCAGCTGGGTCAAAAAGGCCTGAGACTCTTAAACAGCAGAAAGCCAGAACTGGAAGTGTGGCTCAAGTGGCAGAACACTGGTGTTGAGTGGAAAAGGCTAATAAGCAAAAATGTCCTGAGTCCAAGCCCTAGTACTGGCGCGCACACACACACACACACGCACACACGCACAGAGGACGAGTGTAGAAGGATAAGAGGCTCTCAGTGTAGAAAACGCTCAGTGACACTGGAGCTGGGCGGGATCTGGGGCTCAGCAAGTAAGGCCTTGAGGAAGGAAGTTTGAGGAACTAAATGGCAGCAGGTGGTTGGAATATAAAGATGGGACGAGATGCTGGTGGCTCAGATTTGTAATCCTAACTGGATGGGGGGCTTAGATCTGGCAGAAGGCTTTTGCCAAGAGAATAGGATAATAATATTGGAAGAGGAAGCAAAAGAGCCACTGTGGTGAGACCTGTTAGACGACCCTGGCAAAACAGCGAGGCGGTGAGTGCTTGGTTCAGGTGCTGCCAGTGAAGAGAAATAACTGTGGATCTTGACTAAAACAAGTACAGAACTAGGTGCTGGGTGCTAGCACAATGGGAGAACAAAGTGGAGAACAGTACTCACTTGTTTTTCTGGGGCTTGAACTCTGGGTCTGGGTGCTGTCCCTGAGCTTTCTTACTCACAGCTAGCTCTCCCAGCTCCACTATGAGCTTTTTAGTAGTAAATTGGAGGTAAGAATCTCACAGGTTTTCCTGTCTGGTCTGGTTTTGAACCACAATCCTCAGATCTTAGCCTCTTGAGTAGCTAAATTACAGGCATGAGCCACTGGAACCCTGCTAGCACTTACTTTTTTTTTTTTTTTTTTGCGCCAGTCCTGGGCCTTGGACTCAGGGCCTGAGCACTGTCCCTGGCTTCTTTTGCTCAAGGCTAGCACTCTGCCACTTGAGCCCCACTTGAGTTACTTGAGCGCCACTTCTGTACATGTAGTGCTGGGGAATTGAACCCAGGGCTTCATGCCACTCTTGCCACTAGGCCACATTCCCAGCCCTAGCACTTGCTTTTGACCAGAGCAGTTGCGGTGCTCTTGGTATCAGTAAATGACACTGGAGGAGGGCCAGGTTTGAAGATCAAGAGTTGGTTTCTACTTCCTGAGTTGAAGATACTCATGAGGAATCCAGGAGGAGTAGTAAGAACAAGAAGCAAGTTGGAAATGCAGATTTAGAGCTTATAGTGATATTCAGCTAAGAACAGTTGAAATTCACTACACTATAAAGACAATAAGAGCAAAGGACCCTCAGCATCACGTGTGTGCACCTTTTAGCCGTTATCCATCCCAGTTTGGTGTCTGTTTCTCGGGATATTATGTACATCCACGCGGAAATGCCTATCTCTGTTAAGCTCACGAGTGGAAACATATTGTACCCATTTTGTCACTTTTTTTTGTCTATCGAACTTGGGGCCTGTCCCTGAGTTCTTTTGCTCAAGGCTAGCACTCTAGCACTTTGAGCCACAGCGCCACTTTCAATTTTCTGGTGGCTAATTGGAGATAAGAGTCTCACGGACTTTCCTGAACAGTCTGGCTTTGAACTGTGATCCTCAGACCTCAGCCTCCTGAGTAGCTAGGATCACAGGTGTGAGCCACCAGCACCTGGCATCTTTTTTGAGGTGATATTTTTCCCCCTTCTATTTACCCCACTTGGCTTTTTTTCTAAAATCTTTTGGTCCTTATTTTGAAGCCACAGGGTAGGATGTGAAGATAGAGGTAGCCTGTGGGTGCTTTCGAGATCTGGGCTGAGGTCAAGGCGACACTGCTGAGCAGCTGGCTGAGGCAGAAGTACGGTGAACACAGGCCCTGGTCTCACACTAGGACCTCTGGCTCAGCTTTTCCTCACTGTTAAGCTTCCTTGGGCTTTAGTATCCACACTCAACCCCCTCCATCAGTGGCTATCTTCCTGCAGCCAGCTCTGGTGCTTGTGGGAACTGTTACTTTACAGCTAACAATATAGAAGAGAAGCAACATAGGGGTATCCTGAAGACACAGTCCAGGTGGGGTTCTCTTGCTAGTGACCTCTGGGAGCATCCCCCTCCCTCGAGCAGACATCACAGTCATCGCAGTGGAGGCTGTTAGGTGCGGTCCAGAAATGGTTGCATGCCTGCCTCTCACCTTGAGCCCTCTGTTCCGCAGGGAGACACAGACTTGTCCGATTCCAGAGACACCTGGACAAGGGATGGACGGGGCCGCCCGGCATCGAGGAGCAGTCACCCGTATGTGGCAGGGTCTGCCTGCAAGAGCTCAGGCTACAGTGAGTGGCGGAGCAGGGGAGGAGGCACATCTGGTGGTGTGGGGACTTGGGTTGATGGCTGCTAGGTCATAGGGTCACTGGGTTAAGGGGCTCAGCTGGAGAGTCCTGGGGCCCAGTGCCATCTCAACTTCCACCTCCTTGTTACAGGCCTCAGAGCCACCCCAGCCAGCTGCTGCTCCCAGTCTAGCCTCTCCAGCTTGGTCAACAGCTTCTCCGCCGCCTCCTATCAGGATCTAGCCAAGCACATCATGGACATGACCATGGCCGATGTGAGTCACTTCTTCCATGCACCCTCCTGCTCTAGCCAGACCTCTGCTGGCGGGCAAGGAGGGAAGGAGCCAGGCCGGTGGGCCTCGTGGGTCTCGGGCAAGAAAGGCATGCTGGGTAAGCCAGGGGTCTGATTTGCACCATCCCCACTAATTGGCCAGTGTGTCCCCAGGTAATGGCTGCTTGTTCAGATAATCTTCACAACCTCTTCAGCTGCCAGGCAACAGCTGGATGGAAGTAAGTTCCTTGGCAATGTCTTGGTCCAACCTGCCTGTCCTGTTTGGGTTCTTTTCCTTCCCTGTCTGGATTTCTGGAGTCCCTCACCCTGGGGCTCCTCTGTGACTCTGGAACCCATTTTGACCTCTTTGTACTCTGTGGTCCCGCTAGCTATCAGGGTGAGGAGCAGAAGGTACAAGTTTACTACAAAGAGTTTTCTTCTACTCGGCACGGCTTCTTGGGGGCGGGTGTGGTGTCCCAGCCGCTGCCTCACGTGTGGGCAGCCGTGAGTGACCCCACCCTGTGGCCCCTGTATCACAAGCCCATCCAGACAGCAAGGCTGCATCAGCGAGTGACCAACAGCATCAGTCTGGGTGAGCCACGGGAGCGGGGCATCCAGGGGGCCCTGGCCCGGGATTGGTGGACGGAGGCCTGGAGGCAGCATTTGGTTGAAGGCCGGGTCTGCAGGTCACCCCCGTGTGGCTTCTCTTCTCTACTGTTAGCTGTAGTCACAGAATGGAGGGTGGCTGTGGGCCAAAAGAGGGACATAGGCCTAAATCTGTGTGTCCCTGCAGTATACTTGGTGTGCGATACTACGCTGTGCGCGCTGAAGCAGCCACGGGATTTCTGTTGTGTCTGCGTGGAAGCCAAAGAGGTGCCTACCTTCCTGGGGATGGAGAGGCCGTGGGCAAAGCTGTGGGGTGGAGCACTGGGAGAAGCCATGGGTGGACACTGGATCTAAAGGGGAGAAGAGGAGCACAAACTGGGGCTGGTGCCAGGGTGGGTGCTAGGCTGCTATACCGGCCACACCCCAAATCCATCTGTTTTTTATTAGTCAGAACTCACAGCTTTCTGTCCCCAGGGGCACCTGTCTATCATGGCAGCTCAGTCTGTGTATGACACATCCATGCCACGGCCCAGCAAAAAGATGGTCCGGGGGGAGATCCTGCCCAGTGCCTGGATCCTGCAGCCCTTCAGCATGGAAGGAAAGGACATCACCAGAGTCGTCTTCTTGGCCCAGGTGATGGGCCCTTGCAGGTGGCAGAATAGCACACCCTGGGATCTTTCTGTACAGTTGCACAACACCCCAAGGTGCTGAGGCCCTGGCCGGAGTGCCAGAGTCAGGGCTTCTTGGGCTCGCAGTAAAAGGAGCCAGAGGGAGGAACAAGAGTTTGCCAGCCTTTCTGAGGCCACTATAGAACCGGAGATGTAGCAACACCTATATCTGTGCTTAATGCCATGTCCTCAGATGGATGGGTTTTACATGGTAAAAGCAGCCTTAGTAGACTTGGTCGTCCATTTTGTGCTGCTCTCCATGCCCAGTCCCCCTTAAGCTTAGTGACATACATTAGTGGGCGGTGAAAGCTGATGCTTAGATCTGAACACCAGGCCATGGAGCAAGAGGTCTGTCTCGCATCACCACAGCCAGGGTGGCTTGCTGCTTGGGGTGGGCTTGGAATCTCCAGGCAGGTCTACCATTCATTCTTCCAAACTCTTGCTTTCAGGTAGAGCTGGGTGCACCGGGCTTCCCCCCTCACCTCCTGAGCTCCTTTATCAAACAGCAGCCGCTGGTTGTAGCCAAGCTGGCTTCCTTCCTTGGTAGCTAGCACTGCACAATGGAGAGAGTGCTGCTGAGATGCCAGCCCAGGATGCCTCAGAGATACTGCGGCCACTCCTTGGAGTTTGCACGGAGGCCAGGAGCCCAGGCTACCTGTGGGGGCGGACCACACAGCCGGCCTGGCCCAGGGTTGCCGGCAAAACCCAGTCACCTCGGGACACCTTTGCAGAGCCAGCGGCCTGAGCTCCAGATCCTGGCTGTCCAGAGTGAATGAAGCTCCACTCCCCGTTTAGATCTCTCACCTTTATTTCCCATCTCCGCGACCGTGGCGCATGCCCCATTCAAGGACAGAACGGAGGCAGGGCTGCAGCGCCGCCCCAGCAAGCAGGCGCCGGCCACGGCCTCTCCGGATCTCCCACTAGCATCCAGCTCCACTTTGTGATGGAGTAGCAGAAAGGACAAAACCAGAAAAAGGGTTAAAAAAAAAAAAAAAAACAGCTGCACAAACCAGAATGCTGATTCAGGTTTGTTTCTGTTCAATGTTTGCAAACTGCTTATGCATTTTTGCTTTTTTCCTTTCCTTGAAGAGGGCATTTGGGTCTTTGCACCAGTCAAGAGTGCTGAGCCGTGCGGAGCTCGGTGAGTTGGGAGACCTCCACACAAGCAGGTAGGAGACGGTCAGGGTGCAGGACCTCTCTGAGAGGCCCAGTGGGAGGAGAGGGCAGCCACACACAGATAAGGCAAGGACGGGGGAGGCGGTGGCCAAAAACTGGTCAGCAGGAAGCTCAGGGGCGTGCCTGCCCGGCTCACTGTCCATGGAGCTGCTCTGCTACTCCGAGGGGATTCCGTGGTTTTAGCCTGGATGAACAATGGGTTCTGAAGGTTCTGGATAATCACCTGGAAGTGGCAGGGAGGGGCCAGATTTCACCTTTTTTTTTTTCTTTTTTGTTGTTGCCAAGGTTTGGACTCAGGGCCTGTACTGTTCAGCTTGCTTGTGCTCTGTCATTTGAGCTATAACTCCAGCCTAGCTTTTTGTTGGTTATTTTGGAGGTAGTGTCCTAATTTTTCTCTGCCAAGGCTGGCTCTGGTCTTCCAGATCACCACCACCTAAGCAGCTAGGATTGCAGATATGAGCCATTCACGTCCAGCAGGAACTCTTGGAGGTGTGTTGTCCCAAATCTTTGGTGGAAAGGGAAACCAGATGGGGACTGAGAAGGCGTGACCAAATTAAATCTCCATGGCGAAGCAAAGAATTTCCTCAAAGTGTTGCCAGGATTTTCTTTTTCTCTTACCTCAGATTAAGTTGTTTATATATTATTGAAGGTTTTATAATTTGCTTTTCAACGTTAACACCCTATTTATGTATTTCCAGCTTTTTTCATATAAATCTCACTACTGACCAAAAAGGTAAAAACATCTAAATTCCTGTGTGTACTTTCATTTAGTGAAGACCCTCCCTCCTGGTGGCGCATGCCCCTTACACCCAGAGGACCCTTAGAGGAAATGTTGCAGCTGTCAAAGCTTCTACCCTAAGAAAAACTGCATGCAGATACTTTCACCAGTAGAGCTCAAATGTTACTCCTCAAATTGAATTAAGAAATGAACTTGGGGCTGGGGATATGGCCTAGTGGCAAGAGTGCTTGCCTCATAGACATGAAGCCCTGGGTTCGATTCCCCAGCACCACATATGTAGAAAACGGCCAGAAGTGGCGCTGTGGCTCAAGTGGCAGAGTGCTAGCCTTGAGCAAAAGGAAGCCAGGGACAGTGCTCAGGCCCTGAGTCCAAGGCCCAGGACTGGCCAAAAAAAAAAAAAAAAAAAAAGAAATGAACTTAATGCACATTGTCAAAATAATGCTTTTAGTTTTCTGGAGCCAAATCAACCCCCTTCATCCTCAACAAAACAGCATCACAGAAGCTGCCCACCACAATGTAGCAAGCTAGCTTGAATGGAAAAGCACTTCAGCTATACATGAGAAGGAATCGCATGGGAAATAGCACACATGGCAAAATTCACACGAGATACGCTTCTAGGCCCAAGAATGGATGTGCATCGCTTACAACTCCCAACTCAAAGCCAGCCCACCTTCCAAAGGGGGAAAACAGGTAAGACCTACCGAGCCTTTGTTAAAGAAAACAAATTTATTTTCTTAAAAAACTTACTGTTCTTCCCTGTGCTTGGTCTCTGGGTGGAGACAGGGTCTGCACAGAGATGGAAGTCCACCATTTTGGGTAAATCCTACAATGCCTGTTATGCACACATGAGGAAACAGCAGTCCAGCACCCGATGGCAAAAAAAAGTGGACTCCCAAAATCTGTGCTAATTAATTAGCCTTACATGCTAAGTAGACGTCCTTCGCCTCTGTCATTTGTCAGAACCGCAGTTTTAAGAGATGCTAGCGTAGCAAGTGAGGCTTGAGTCTTGATAACCACTGACACTCTTGATCTCATTTAGCCACCAAGTGCTTGCACCTCAGCTCTTCCGCTCCAGGTCTGGAGTCTCTAGGCTTCTTCACCATTGCCCTGTGGGCCGGCTCCGCTCCTCCTCCTAGGACTGGGTGGCGAGCCTGCAGTCTGGGGGACGGAGGCTCAGCGGCCATGTCCTCCCTTCCTAGCAGAGCAGGATGTCCCACTGCAGATCAGCTACTTCCACCTCGGCAAGGGACGCTGCAGCGGGCCGTCAGCCTCCTGTGGCTCAGGCCGGCGGGGCTCTTGTGAGAGGCCCAGACAGGGCCACTTCCAAGTCCTAGCTCTGAGCCAGCACCGTACCCCGGTTTGGTTGCACCAGTTCACAAGCTCTCAACTGGGGTTCTGGCAGATGTGGCTCAGACAGAAATAAGTGGAACAGTGTGGCCACTTCTTCAGAGAAATCCTGGGAAAGACAGACGTGGGATCTAGACAGTCCATCTTTAGATGGACTAAGCATCAAGTCCTAGCTAATCAGTGAGATGACAATCTACATTTTTTTCTCCCCCAAAGGCCCTCTATGTTGAAATAGACATGAAACCCTTGTAACTCCAACTGGAAGCTGAGGTTAAGCCATCTACTATTAAGCAAACAATATTTCATCTTGAAATTATTTTTTTTTTGCCAGTCCTGGGGCTTGGACTCAGGGCCTGAGCACTGTCCCTGGCTTCTTTTTGCTCAAGGCTACCACTCTGCCACCTGAGCCACAGCGCCCCTTCTGGCCGTTTTCTGTATATATGGTGCGGGGGAATCAAACCCAGGGCCTTATGTATACGAGGCAAGCACTCTTGCCACTAGGCCATATCCCCAGCCCTCATCTTGAAATTATTAATGTAGTTAGTTCAAAGTAAAGTTCAATGTGGGTTAAAAATCCACATTGTTTTGAAACTATATATTCATAGGCTGGGACTGTGGCCTAGTGGTAGAGTGCTTGCCTCGTATACATGAAGCCCTGGGTTTGATTCCTCAGCACCACATATACTGAAAAAGCCAGAAGTGGTGCTGTGGCAAAAGAAGCTCAGGGAAAGAGCCCGAGCCCAAGCCCAGGCTCAGAGTTCAAGCACTAAGACTGGCAAAAAAAAAAAAAAAAAAAAGCACATTCACTGTACCTTAGTGCTTGCCTTCTCCATCAGGTTGGGGTACAAAGAGTGAGACTACCTCACAAATGTCCATTTTTATTTCCTGGTGCTGGGCCTGAGCGATCCCTGAGCCTTTTTGCTTAAGGCTAGCACCCCACCATTTTGCACCACAGCTCTACTTCTGGCTTTTTGGTGGTAAATTAAGATAACAATCTCACAGACCACAAACTTTTCATCTTGGACTGGCTTTGAACCATGATTTGCAAATCTTAGCTTCCTGAGTAGGCAGAATTACAGGCATACTCACAGGTGCTCAGCTTCGCTCTGGACTTTTTTTTTTTTTAATATTCGTAACACTTTCCCTGTCTCAGGACAAATGGGACCTATTCTCACTGCATGTGATGATAAAGGCATAAGGAGTTCTTACCACTGGCCATTGGGCCTCATGGAGATTGCCCAGGCAGGCCTCTATCTCCATTCGTCCCATGAGACCCATCTCTACCAGCTCCCGGAGCAAAAACAGCAGGAGGTCCCACTGCAAAACAGCACAGAGGTCAGTGTGTGAGAAGGGGACAGTGACCCTCACAGCTGCAGATCAGACTGCAGAGAGCAGACGTTGAGAAAGAATGGGAGGCTTTAAGCTAGGAAAGAGCTTATTTTAGCATAAAAGGAGAATGCAGTTCATAAGCTTTAGGACAAGGGTGGTGGTGAACATTAAAATCTGTGCAGAAGCTGGGCACTGGTGGCTCATGCCTGTGATCCTAGCCACTCAGGAGGCTGAGATACGAGGATCATGGTTCAAAGTCAGCCCAGGCAAGGAAGTCTGTGAGACTTTCATCTCCAATTAACCACCAGAAAACTGGAAATGGCACTGTGGCTCAAAGTGGTAGAGTGCTAGCCTTGGCTGAAGAGCTCAGGGACAGCACTCAGAGTTCAAGCCCCACAACTGCCCCCCGCCAACAAAAAATGCAGAGGGTTATTAAGGCTTCATGCCCTCTGTGTCTGTGACTCACCTCCCTTGGCCGAGTGTCTGCCAGAAGCCCAACATTTCTTGGGCTTAGCAGCAGCTGTAGTGGAACTGGCCCCTGGAAGTCATCCTTCCACAGGGAGAGCAGCATGTGCAGAAGCCTCCGTGCCTGTCCTCGCTCTAGCCTGTGCTGTGCTGGAGGCCCAAGAATAGGGATCTGGTCTGCAACTATGGGAAGGAAAGGCAGCTGAGTTTTAAGCAGAGGCAGAAGGTTGTATCAATCCTGGTTGTACCCAACCCAGTTTGTAATGGTAAGATTTAATAGAAGCCATACCCAAGAGAGAAGCCAACTCCACAGAGCACTTTGCCAGATGTTGCTCAGCAGGTGGGCACAGGAACTGGGGGAAAGAAGGAAGGCATGAGCACCATCCTTACTGCGAGCCCTGGGCCAATGGCCTCTGCTTATGAGACAAGAATGGTGGCTGGCTCATGCCTGTAATCCTAGCTATTCAGGAGGCTGAGATCAGAGGACTGCAGTTCAAAGCCAGCCTGGGCAGAAAGCCCTTCAGACACTATCTCCAGTTAACCACCAGAAAACAGGAAGTAGAACCGTGGGGCTCAATGTGTTAAGAGTGCTAGCCTCAAATTCAAGCCCCATGACCCACAATAACAAAAAGACAAAGACTCACAGATAGCTGTCACGTGGCACATGCCAAACCTCACCTGGCGGCATCGCAGGCACTGGCCCAGTTGATCAAGGAGCTGCTCCAGATGCTCTGGGGAAACGCCTTCCTCAGGGTCTCGGGGCCCCACGGCCAGAGAAAGCACGTCCTGCAGAGAGCAGGGTGAGACCTCACGGCCTAGGCTACCAGAGAGCAGTTGGCTTGGGGTGGAGACCAGCCAGTGGAGAAAGGTAGAAGGAAAGGGAATATAGGGCCTTTAGGGGTGAAGCAACTGGGCTGTGTCCCTAGGGTTGAGGCTCAGGCAGAATGAAACAGGCAGGCTAAGCAGCCGTGTGGATAATCCAGAGGGAAACATGACACAGGAGAGCTTGAGGACGATGTGCTGCCAGACATTTGAGGTGTCACTCACCTGGGGACAAAGCTACCTAGCTTCCAGAGGGCATCGTTAAAGCACTTAGGAAACTTTCCTATCAAATACAGACTGAACATCGTTTATCTCGGCTTCAATACGGAAATCCTCAGAGTCTGTGTCTAGTGGCCACACGCCTTTCTCTCCTCCAGCACATGCAGGCCTTGTAGGCTGTAAGATCTTTCTGTCCCAACTGCTCAGCTTTGCTGTTATAGCACACCATTTGCTGTGATGGCCACCATTTTCAACAAAATTTTACAGAAAACAAATGAGAGACTCAATTTGGCCCATACTAATCTTTGTCCTAGAAAGCCTGACTTTTTGTCTCCTTCCTTCTCACATGGAAGAACATTTCAGAAATGGTCTATCACACTTCAGAGCTATGAACCACCATCTGTGGATAATGTGTTCAGAATCTACCTTCGTGCCCTTTTGGACAATTCTAGAACAGAACACTAGGAACATCTATTCAGTTTTGCCCTACCTTCCCACTTAGCAGTGAACAACAGAAACTAGGCAGACATCACAACATGGAAAGCTGCTACAAATCCTGGCACTGGTGTGAGGAAGGACAGAAACAAAGCAGGGGCGGGGAAGCCAAGGGGAGTAGGGGAGCTGTGTACTTTGATCTCGGAGATGAGGTGGGAGGGGAGGGGAGCGTGGTGCTCACAGGCGCGGGAGCAGCCCCTCCGTTCCACACGGGCGGCCGGCTCAGGACCCTGGGCTCGAAGACTGCGACTCACAGCCGCTTTCACCTCCCTCCTAATCAGCGCTGCGAGAGAGAAAGAAATGGGGTCACTGTGCCCCTAGCACGCACAAGGGTTCACCATGACACCTATACCCGTCATTATTGCCAGCCCTACTACCACCTTTTTAAACTGCTTCATAGCCTCACCTGTGATGTTGGCTGACAGCCAAGTGCAGGCTTTCTCTGTTGCAAGGCCAACGGCTATGTTCTCTGCACTGCTCAGAACCTGTGACAGAATGACTGCATGGTCAGGAGGGAGGGGAAGGTGTGCAGCGATGGATACCAGAGTCCAGGACTGACACCCGCTAGCAGGTACGTGCACAACCACCACCAGCCAAGTTCCAGGCCTCCTACGTACCGCTGCTGGAGTCTCCTCCGGAAGCAGAGCCCGCACAGCTCCCGGGCTCTTCCTTTGGCAGAACCTGAAAAGGGAGTTTCCTGAGTGCACCGGATTTGTAGGTTCTGCCTCAGGAGGCAGCACTAGCCGCCACCTTGCCCCACCACAGGTACAGGAGGACAGAGAGACCCTCCCATCACCCCTAACACAGGAACTCCCCCAATTCAACATTTGGACTATGTGACCAAGGACACAGCCTACAAAGGGGCGGGGTGGAGGAAGGAGAAATAGGGAATGGAACAGAGGGTACTTATAGGGGCGGGGGGGGGGGGGGAAGGAGAGGACAAGGAGAGCGAGAGAAGGTCCAAACACACTGGTGGTTCTTACTCCCGCCCCTGGGTCAATGCTTGGGCTCCATGGGGGCACAGCTGGGAACACAAGAGCTCCAACAACTGGGCGGCATCTCCCCCTTCCTGTCCCCGTGTCACCAGTTGCTCTTGGAGCATTGACTCTGCCTGCCGTACCAGATCTGCAACCAGCGTTGCCCTAGAGCAGGGACAAAGTTGGGATGTTTGGAAGGGCTAAGTAGGAAAGGGGCTGCAAATCCAAAAACATCAGAGCTCTCCTCAAGAGGATGTAAGCAGTTTCAGCTTCCCTCCACCCTCACCTGACTCAGTTTAACAGTGTGAATCAGTTAAAAGGGGACTGAGATGAGGACCCTCGCTCCAGTCTTACTTGATGTGTTTGACACAGTTTGATCCGATTCTCTCTGCCACAAACTCCACAGTCCTGCGTAGGGATGGTGGCTGGTTGTGGAAAAAGGCCTGGGCGAGCTGCGCCTACAGTGGAGCAAGAACACCACCATTAGGGCTTCCTTCTGCTTCCCTTTAGGTACCCTTCCCTCCCTTGCCCTTACCTGAAGCCCCTGGCTGGTCTGGGGAAGCTGGGCTCCCAACCCCGTGGTGGTGGTGGGAGTGATTTTTCGCACGAAGCCTCCACTACGTCCACTGCTGCCCGAAACCCATGAAGCGAGCAGTTTCCGGAGCTCTCCTGCATCAAGGAAACTTCAATTCTCATTCCAGAAAACCCTTCACTTCCTCCCTGCAGGCATCCTACACTTTAAGTACTTGTAGATAATGAAGGTAGGGCACCTGGGTTGAGGGAGGGCTAAGGGCAGAGCAACTTGTTGGGGTTTCAAGACCTGGTGTGCCATAGGTGTGTTCATGAATGCCCATAGACCCCCGGTGCTCACCAATGTAAGGGCAGCAGGTGTAGAGCAGCTGCTGGTCCACCACAGGTATACTGTCCTAGGGAAGAACGGGTGGGTATCAGGCGGCGGCACACAGGCTTTTCCTGCCCAGATTGCCCAGAAGTGGGACAGATAGGAATTTGTAAGGATTAGGCTATCTTGTGAAGCTCACTTTATTCCCAGAGTTATGGTTCTGGCTGAACCCCAACACTTACCAAGCCATGCTCTGAAGCCACTGGATCTACCTCAAAGGCATCCCCATGACTCTCTTCCAGAAAGAACAAGTCTTCAGGGACTGTTGGGATCTGGCAGGAAAGAAGAGGCGCTTCATCAAGCGATGAGACACTGCAGCTTCCAGCCTCACAGCCAGAGTGCTCGGAGCCCTACTCTCTCCGTCCCTCCCTTGCTTGGATACCAGTGCTCTCCCCTCGGCTGCAGTAGCCGCCCTTAGCCCCGTCTGGACCATCTCTCTGCCCACCTGGAAAAGCCAGCCCAGGACAGCAAGCAGGAGCAGCTTGTTCAGGAAGCACATCTCCCCTTCACTCTCTCGCGATAAGACCAAGCTCCTGGAAGAGAGATGATGCACGGTATGAATGTGATGAGGAGTCTGAGGTGGACGTGCAGCCCCAGGGGAAGTGCCAGCCCTAGGCAGTGAGTTCAAGTCCCACTTATAGGTCAATCGATACCTCTCAAAGATGTCACTGAAATAATTCACAATTATGTGCCATAAGCCAGCATCAGATTCATGAGGGGAAGAAGAAAGGATGTTAAGACATGCAAGGAAGGTAGACCCAGAAAGGCACAGAGAAAGAAATCCTTAGGAAGTAGGTGGAGTGCTGCATAGCCTGCAGAGAGCTCAGCAAGAACAACCTTGACTGCTCACACAGCCAGGGGAGGCCAGAGACGCCTGGGATAGACTCCGTGGGTCCCCTGTGCCCTGGGACGGGGGAAAACTGCTGTCTTGGGAGTGCTTCTCCAGGAGCCCAAACACCAGAGGTAGCCACCGTGGCCTGCCGAGGTCAAACACTTGACAAGGCCAGCAAATAGCAGGCACAGGAGCTACCCAGTAACCTGGGCTGCAAAAGCCCCAATCTACCCACACCAAGGGGAAACTTCAGGGTCTTGGCTGTTGGACCCAGAAATCAGGCACATGGAGGGGAGGTGTGTGCCCCTAACATAGCTCAAAGAACTCTGACATAGGGCCTGGGGCAAGAGTGCTTGCCTCGTATACATGAGGCCCCAGGTTCAATTCCCCAGCATCACATATACAGAAAATGGCCAGAAGTGGCGCTGTGGCTCAAGTGGCAGAGTGCTAGCCTTGAGCAAGAAGAAGCCAGGGACAGTGCTCAGGCCCTGAGTCCAAGCCACAGGACTGGCCAAAAAAAAAAAAAAGAACTGACATAGGGAACCATGTAATAAAGGCTGAGGCTATCTGGCAGCAGTGCAGCCTTGAACTCCCTGCTGAGTCCAACAACAGAAGCAGCAAGCACCTGCCAGCAGCTTCAACTCTGAGGCCCTCCCCCAATCAAGGTCCTCTAGGGGAAGGAAGTAAAAGCCCAACATCACAACCTGTAACTGTTCATGTAAGAACCAGGACTTTGGGAATGTGGCTTAAGGGTAGAGTGCTTGCTCAGTACCACATAAACAGAAAAAGGCTGGAAGTAGCCCTTTGGCTCAAGTGGTAGAGTGCTAGTCTTGAGCAAAAAAAGCTCAAGGACAGTGCCCAGGCCCTGAGTTCAAGTTTGAGTTCAGGACAACAGCTCTTTCTGTAAGCGGCCTGAGGTGACCTGTGAAAATGGTCTGCTACTCCCTAGACCCAGAAAACCCCACAAAATCATGCAAGTCACGAGGTTCAAAATCTTCGTGTTCACTTTAAGAACACCAGAGAAACAGCCCAGGCCATCAAGGGTATGCATATCTGAAAAGCTATCAAATACCTGAAATATGTCACTTTAAAGAAGCCATGTGTGCCCTTCCGGCGTTAAAATGGTGGAGTCGGCAGGTGTGCCCAGGCCAGACAGTCGGTGGCCCAAAAAGAGTGCTGAATTTCTGCTGCATATGCTTAAGAATGCAGAGTAATGCTGAACTGAAGGGTTTAGATGTAGACTCATTGAACACATCCAGGTGAACAAAGCACCCAAGATGCATGGTGGGATTAACCCATCCATGAGCTCCCCCTGCCACACTGAGATGATCCTCACTGAAAAGGAGCAGACTGCTCCTAAACCAGAAGAGGAAGTTGCACAGAAAAAAAGGATCCCAGAAGAAACTGAAGAAACAAAAACTTATGGCATGGGAATAAGTTTAGCATAAAATTGCAAATAAATGAATGTTACCATTATTAAAGAAAACAACAAAAACAACACAAAAAAAACTGGACTTCAACCCTCTCTGTAAGTTTTTTTTGTTGGTCCTATGTACGGCTTGAACTCAGAGCCTGGGTGTTGTCCTTGGGCTCTTTTTGCTCAAGGCTAGCACTCTACCCACTTTCAGCCACAGTGCCGCTTCATTTTCTGGTGGTTAGAGATAAGAGTCTCAGGGACCTTCCTGCCCAGGCTGGCTTCAAACTACAATCCTCAGGTCTCAGCCTCCTAAAGAGCTAGGATTACAGTGCCTGCCGTTTCTTCTAATTGGCCTTTTTCTCTCTTCATTTCTTCCTCCTACTTGACCTTTAGTATAAGACTCCTGCTTACCTACTTAATCTCTTCTCCCAGTCTCACTTTCATAGTACTCTTGTCCCCAGTCCAATAACAGTTGGATCACATTTTTAAAAATGTTTGAAAAAAATCTCTTCAGCTGGGCACTGGTGGCTTGTATCTCCAATTAACCACTAAAAAGCTGGAAGTGGAGCTGTGTCTCAAGTGGTACAACACTAGCCTTAAGTTAAAAAAAAAAAGTTCAGGGGCTGGGGATATGGCCTAGTGGCAAGAGTGCCTGCCTCATATACATGAGGCCCTGGGTTCGATTCCCCAGCACCACATATACAGAAAAAAAACGGCCAGAAGTGGCGCTGTGGCTCAAGTGGCAGAGTGCTAGCCTTGAGCAAAAGGAAGCCAGGGACAGTGCTCAGGCCCTGAGTCCAGTCCCCAGGACTGGCAAAAAAAAAAAAAAAAAAAAAAGGTCAGGGAGAGTGCCCAGGACCAAAACAAAACAAAATACAAACCTGCACAACAATGAAAATGAAAGCACATCCTATCAGAACCTCTGGAATACAGCAAAGGTAGTACAAGCTTCAAGCAGTTTAAGCTATAAGTGCCTACATAGAGCATGCTGAAGTAAATAACCTAATGGAACTAAAACCTAACCTCAAACTAGTAGACTTAATAAAACTAAGGGCAGAAAAATAAAGTAGTTAAAAAAACCCTCCAAAACAAAAAACTCACAGCTATACAAAGAATGAGACAAGCTGATTCTTTGAAAAAATAAAAATAAAAAGTAACATTAGTAAACCCCTAGTCTGATTACCAAAAACAGGGAGGCATTGGTGGCTTATATTTGTAATCCTAGTTACTCAGGAGGCTGAGATCTGACTCAAGAGACCTGACTATAGTTTGAAGTCAGTTGTGGCAAGAAAGTCCCTGAGACTCTGCCCTCCTATTAAGCACCAAAAAGCCAGAAGCGGAGTTTGGCTCAAGTAGTAAAGTGCTAGCCTTGAGCAAAAAAGGGGGTGGGTTAGGGAAGAAGGGAGAGCAAGTCAACAAAATTAGAAATGAAAAAAACACAAATACCAAAGAAATCCAAAAAATTATGAAGGATTACTTTGAAAATCTACACTCAAGTAAGTTGGAAAATCTAGAAAGGGATAAATTTCCAGAGAGACATGAGCTGGCAAAGGTTAACCAGGAAGATATAAAACATTTATACGGAGCCATAACAAGCAATAAGTTTGAAGCAGTAATAGTTTCCCAACAGAAGTCTGGGTCCTGACAGATTCACAACTTAATTCTATAAGATCTTTAAAGGGCTAACATCAACACCCCTCACACTTGTGACAAAAGGAAGGATCACTACCAAATTCATCATACGAAACCTAAGTTATATTCATCTTAAAACCAGACAAGGACCTAACAAAAAGACCTAACTAGACCAATCTCTGATAAAAACCATAATAAAATCTTGCTAACCAAATTGAACTTAAAAATCATGCAATATGATTTAAGTCGGTTTCATTCAATACAACAAGTCTCATTCAATATCTGTAAATCAATAAACACAACACAGCACATTAGCAGGGCTAAAGACAAGAATTGCATGATCATCTCAACAGATACAGAAAAAGCCTTCAACAGCTGGACGTCAGTGTCTTATGCTGAGATCTGAGAATCATGGTCCAAACCAGCCTCAGCAGGAAAGTCCATCCGATTCAAGCTGCAAATGGAGCTGTAGCTCAAAGTGGTAGAGCACCAGCCTTGAACACAAAAGCTCACAATCAGGCCCAAGTTCAAGCCCTAGGACTGGCAACAAAACAAAATCTCTAATAGAATCCAACATCTATTTATGGCAAAACGCTCTGGAGAAGCTAGGTAGAAATAGAATGAACATACCTCACTCAGTATAATAAAGGCTGTATACATGACAGACCTACAGCCAACATCACACTAAATGGTGAAAAACAAACCATTTCCTCTAAAATCAAGAATGATAAGGATGTCCACGTTTTCTACACCTTTTCAAGAATTCCTAGCCAGATCAGTAAGACAAGAAAAAGACTGCGCATCCAAATAGAGAAGGAAGGGGCTAGGAACATGGCCTAGTGGTAAGAGTACTTGCCTCATATACATGAAGCCCTGGGTTCCTCAGCACCACATATATAAAAAATGGCCAGAAGTGGTGTTGTGGCTCAAGGGGTAGAGTGCTAGCCTTGAGCAAAAAGAAGCCAGGGACAGTACTCAGGCCCTGAGTCCAAGGCCCAGGACTGGCCAAAAATAAATAAATAAATAAACAAAACTTGCCCCAAATAGGGAAGGAAGAGGTCAAACTATTTTCAGATGGTATGATCTTACATCTAAAGGACCCTACAGATTATCTCCTTTCAAGCTCCTAGACTGATAAATATAAATACCTATGGCAAAGTAGGATAGAAACAACCCACATTTTCTGTATACTAACAATGAGCAGACAAGGAAATCAATTCTATTTGCAGTAGCCTTAAAAATACTTAGGAGTAAATCTAAACATGGAAGTAAAGGACTTTCTGTAGCAAAAACTACAAAACTCTGAACAAAGAAACTGAAGACATCAGGAAGTGAAAAGATCACTCATGTTCATGGAGTAGCAGAATGTAATATCATGAAAATGGCCATAGTGACAAAGGCAATCTACAAAGTCAATACAATACCCTCTACAAAGGTAGAGAAAATACTATGAAAACTCAGCCAAATATTGGTAGCTCACACTTGTAATCCTATCTCAGGAGGCTGAGCTCTGAGGATCACAGTTTGAAGCCAGCCCGTGCAGATAAGGTGGTAAGATTTATCTCTAATAAACTACTCAGAAAAAGCCAGAAGTGGCGCTGTGGCACAAATGGGAGTGCTAGCCTTGAGCCAAAGAAGCCCAAGACAGAGCCCAGGGCCCAGAGTTCAAGCCCCAGGATTGGGTGGGGGTGGGGGTGGGGAATCCCCAAACCCAAAGACACAAAAGGCCCCAAACAGCTTTCTTGTTAACCTCGGTTTAAAAAAAAAAAAAAAAAAAAAAAAAGGTAATATAGCTTTATGTCAATGGCTCACATCTATAATCCTAACTACTCAAAAGACAGAAATATGAGGACTGAGGTTTGAAGCCTGCTCAGGCAAGAAAATGTATGAGACTCTTATCTCTAGTTTACCACCAAAGAAAGCTGAAGTTAAGCTGTAGCTTAAGTAGCAGTGCTGGATGTATCACAATTCCAGACTTCAAACTTTACTCCAGAGCTATAGAACCAGATGGGTACTGAAATAAATATAGGTCTGAAGACTGATGGAATACACTGGACACACACACACACGTGTCTTTTTTTTGGCCAGTCCTGGGGCTTGGACTCAGGGCCTGAGCACTGTCCCTGGTTTATTTTTGCTCAAGGCTAGCACTCTACCACTTGAGCCACAGCGCCTCTTCTGGCCGTTTTCTATATATGTGGTGCTGGAGAATTGAACCCAGGGCTTCATATATGGGAGGCAAGCACTCTTGTCACTAGGCCATATTCCCAGCCCTAGACATAAATTTTTTATGCTTAAAGCCATCTAATATTTGACGAGAGTGAAAAATATATCTTGGGAAAAAAAAAAGCCTTATCAATACAAGTGTTGGGAGGCTGGGAATACATGTGTTGGGAAAACTGGACACCTGTATGCAGAAGACTGACTAGATCCCTGCCTATCACTTTGTACTAATAAAGATCCAAGATCTCAGTCTAAGACCTGGAACCTTGAAACTGCTACAGGAAGGAGGAGGTAGATTAGATCTAACTGGCATAGGCAGGAACTTTCTTAGAATTTCAGGAGCTCAGCAAATTGGAAAGAAAATAGACAAATGTGACTGGATTAAGGTGAAATGTTTCTGCACAGTGAAGGACATAGTCACTAAGCTAAAAGACAGCCTACAGAATGGCAGATCTCCTTTGCACATTGATCTCCTTTGTACATTGATACATCTGACAAGGGCCTGATATATAGAATATCTATAAGGAGCTCAAGAAACTAAACCCTGAAAGAGTCAACCCAATAACTAGGCAAAGGAACTAAATAGATTTCTAAGAAGTAGTAAAAATGGCCAATACACATGAAGAAATGCTCTACCTCTCTGGGCATAAAGGAAATATAAATCAAAACAACACTGAAGCCAAGATGATGTGGCTCATGTCTGTAATCCTAGCTACTCTGGAAGCTGAGATCGGAGGACTATGGTTAGAAGGCAGCCTAGGCTCCAATTAAGTACCAAAGTAAGTACCACAAAAGCCAGAAGTGGAGCTGTGGCTCAAGTAATAGTGTGCTAGCTTTGAGCAAAAAAGCTCAGGGACAGTGCCCAGACCCAAGTTCAAGCTTCAAGACCAGTACTAAAAAAAGGAAGAAAGGAGATTTAGTTTCCCCCCAGTCAGAATGGCCATCATCAAGCATATGAACAATAACAAATGCTAGCAGGGATGTGGAGAAAAAAAAAAAAAAAACCATTACACCTGGTCGTAATATAAACTATAGACAACCACTTTTGAAGGCAGTTTGGACATTTCTCAAAAACTAAACATAGAACCTCCCTCCAATCTAGTGATACCATTCTGGCACATCTACCCAGAACATTGCAAGTCAGGATACAGGTAAAGACATTTGCATGTCCATGTTCACTGCTGCACTATTCACCAAAGCCAAGTCACAGATGTCCTACAACAGAGAAATAATGGATCAAGAAAATGTGAAAGGGAGTGGAGGACACACACACACACACAGGAATTTTACTGTTCAGAAAAAATGTCATTTTCAGGCACATAGACAAACCTAGAAAAAAAAAATGTTAAGCAAAGTAATTCAGAATCAGAGTGACAAATGGCCTGTTTTCTTTCATACATGGGAGTTAGATCTAAATTATACATGGGTCAGGCTGGGAAGATGGCTTAGTGGTAGAGTGCTTGCCTAGCATGCGTGAGGCTATGGGTTCAGAGGTGATGCTCTCACTCAAGTGGCAGAGTGCTAGCCTTGAGCACAAAGAGGTTTAGGGACAGTGCCCAGGCCCTGAGTTCAAGCCCTAGGACTGGCAAAAAAAAAGATGTATACAGGGTCAAATACATATATACACAAAGCATAATATACTCGGGAGGATTCCCAAGGCATAACTCCTCTGAACAACTAATGAACCGTTTAACAAAACAAATACCAAGGTGCTGGGAATATGGCCTAGTGGCAAGAGTGCTTGCCTCCTATACATGAAGCCCTGGGTTCGATTCTCCAGCACCACATATATAGAAAACGGCCAGAGGTGGCGCTGTGGCTCAAGTGGCAGAGTGCTAGCCTTGAGCAAGAAGAAGCCAGGGACAGTGCTCAGGCCCTGAGTCCAAGCCCCAGGACTGGCAAAAAACAAAAACAAAACAACAACCAAAAAAAAACCACCAAGAAGCTGAAACGTGTCCTGTCAGGAGAGGGAAGCCATGGGGAGAGGGAGGGTGGGCAAATGCAGCATTACATTCAATGTACATATGTGAGAATGGAACCACATGATGCGAGGTTATGCATGGGGTCGCGCGAGAGGGATGGATGGGGTCGCGCGAGAGGGATGGATGGGGTCATACTGATCAAGATGCATCGTACGCAACTGACTTCCTGAACTGAAACTACTCTGCAACTACAGAGATAATGGGTGTCGGCTACAAGTGGGCTTCTTCGTGGACTGTCCTATGTGGTCTGTGTCAGGTGGAACATAGGAAAGGAAATGGCAAACTGCCCAAGGTCTGTGACAAATCCTGTCTCTTTTCCACGGCTGGAGACCCATGTAGGCTTTGTTAAGTAACAGGCCTAAGCACACTTCATTAGCCCTTCTCAACTCACCGATGCAGGTGCAGCAGGAGACTAAAAATGCTCCGGTAATAGTCCAACAAAGGGACGATGTGGTCCGCAAAGGAGAGGAACTCTACCAGCCAGGGCACGGTAAGCACGGCCCGTCCAGCCTGCAGCCCCTGCTGCAGCAGAGCTCGCACATCCAGGACAGGAGGGACCTGGGAGAATTGGGACTCAGTCGGAGGGTAGGCTCCGGCCAGCTGACCTACCAGACTTCTTGGACGGCCTCCACGTCTGGCCGGTCCTCCCAGTTCCACGTCCCTGCTAGGGCCCACTCACTCACCTGGCTCCTGAGGGCCAGAATGGAGTCTTGAAGCTCACGGGTTGGAGGTGGTTCAGGCCCCCGATACGGCAGAAAAGCCACAAAGCCCAGAAATTTAGCCAAGAGTCTTAGGCTAAGAAGCACCATGGCAAATTGTCTCCTTTCACCCTGCAGGGAATCAAGAGAAGCAAAAGGTCTTAATAAGCATGTGGTTTCTAAATTCCAAATCTACCAAGTTTTCCCTGAATAACCCTTCCCTGAGGGCAGACCCCATTATCTCCCTGTTGTTTTCTAACCTGCCAGTCTACATCTGACTCCCCATCTTCATCACCAGGCTCGTGCTGGGGCAGGGCAAGGCCATTGAGCTCCCGGATCTTCAAGCTCAGACTATCCATGAGATGCTGATTAAACTGGAAGCTGGGGGGGGAGGGGGGAGGAGAAGAACAGCACTGGAAAAGTATGCAGGGAAAACCATCATCAAGAAGTGCCCTCAGAAAACATATACAATGTTGCCCGGGAGGCCAAGGAACAAAGACCTTACCAGAAAGGGAAAGGAAATGGAGTCAGAGTGAACCAGGAGTCTGAATCACCTAGACCCACCCTGTCACACTGCAGGCAAGAGGGGGAACAGACCAGCCCTTTTGGGAAGCAACACCCTAACCCTTGCCCTGCAAAAACACTCAGGGGACCTTTACCTGCTGGCACTCAGGATGAAGTCCCTGAAGAAGCCTTGACAGCCGGGGAAGGTTGGGGGTGGGCAGGGTCCCCCACTACTCTGAGGGGCCACAAGTCGTTCCTGCAGCTGCCGCAGCCGCCCCAGCTTGTCAGCGCCCAGCATATTCAACACATCTGGAGCCTCCCCCAAGACAGGGCCCCCAGCACCACCAGGGCTCTGACACATCTGGGATGGCGGGAGGAGGAGAAAAATAAAGTAAAAACAAGTAAGCCCAAGAAGATAGTACAGAGAAGAACTGAACACAAAGCCAGGAGAGGTGGGTGGACTACGTATAGGGGTGCATGCTTAATATGAGCAACATTCTAGGTTCTCATCCCAAGCACTGCAGGGATGGGGGGCGGCTCTTATAGAGTTATTTTTGTTCTAAAGATGGGCAATCTTAAACTGCACGGTTAAGAACCTGCCAACGTGGGCTGGGGATATAGCCTAGTGGCAAGAGTGCCTGCCTCGGATACACGAGGCCCTAGGTTCGATTCCCCAGCACCACATATACAGAAAACGGCCAGAAGCGGCGCTGTGGCTCAGTGGCAGAGTGCTAGCCTTGAGCGGGAAGAAGCCAGGGACAGTGCTCAGGCCCTGAGTCTAAGCCCCAGGACTGGCCAAAAAAAAAAAAAAGAACCTGCCAACGATCCCCAGAGCTAAGATTTTGTCTTTGTGCGTGTGTGCGCGCGTGCCCTGGGCCCTGTCCCTTAGCTCTTTCTTTCAAGGCTGGCACTCTACCACCTGGACCACAATTCCACAATTTTTTGTGGTTAGAGAAGAGTCTCACGAACACTCCTGCCTCGGCTGGCTTTGTAGCTGGATCCTCAGGTCTTAGCCTCCTGAGTAGGTAGGATGCAGATATGAGCCACCAGCACCTGCGTAGAGCTAGGTGACTAGAGCAGGGATTTTTGAGAAGCCTGACTAGTACGTGCATCCTCAACATAGGGCAGAGAGTATTCCATCTTTTTTTCTTCTGCTCACTCAGCTTTCAATATTCAAAATTTCCCCTTCCACTCTAGCAAATGCCCTGTCTCTCCCCTCTGTGCAGAGCTCTCCGCTGTAGCTGGCCACTGGAGACTCGTCTCCTATTACCTGAAGAAGCTGCTTCTGGAAAAGCCGCACAAAGTGGCTGTGGCTGCAGGCTGCTGAGAGCTGACCCATCATGGCTCTGCGGAATAAGAGGCGAGGGCGAGAGAGAGAGAGCGATATCTTTGGACCAATGACTAAAGACTTGAGTAGTTCTCTGCCAGAGTTGGCCTGCAAAAGGACTTGGGAGAAGGCAAGAGATATTTCCCTCAGTACCAATGTCCTCTCAGGTCTTCTGGCCACGCTATATGCCTGTGAGCTTTATGATCAACATGGGAGCTAGGTGGCCAGTGGACACTTTTTTTTTTTTTAACATTTTTTTGCCAGTCCTGGGGCTTGGACTCAGGGCCTGAGCACTGTCCCTGGCTTCTTTTTGCTCAAGGCTAGCACTCTGCCACTTGAGCCACACAGCGCCACTTCTGGCCTTTGCTATATATGCGGTGCTGGGGAATCGAACCCAGGGCTTCATGTGTGGGAGGCAAGCACTCTTGCCACTAGGCCATATGCCCAGCCCAGGACACCTGTTTTGCAGCCTACTAACTAATGGCAGCAAACTAATCAATGGTAGAGAAAACAGAAGTTGAAGTTGTGCCAGTCACCTGGGCCAAGTTTCAAGCAACTTGGATCGAAGCTTTACACTCCCAAAGAGTATGTCATTACAGAACATGTGCAAGGGGCTGCAGACATAGTAACTTAGGAATCCGGGCAGATTTGTCAATAACTAGAGCTTTGCACTGCAAGAAGCAGGGGAGGCTTTCCTCCAATTAGCTCCCCAAGCACCACACTAAGCTATTAGCTGTCAGAAGCTGGAAGACAAGTTGACCAGGGGCTGGCTATTCACTCACCTTATCCTGCTGCCCAAGCCCTTTTCAAAATCCCAGCCAGGCTCCTCATGACGATCTTCCCATTCTCGAAGTACCTCATAAAACACATCCCTGAAAGACACACAAGAATGCAGGATCAACTCAAGTCACAGCTGCCCCCAACTTGTTTCTAACAGTGCCTTCCCTGATTTGAAAGGCTGGGGATAGACCTATCCAGTCATACTCCTCCAAAGTCCTCTACTGACGGTAATGCCGGAGACACAGAGTAATGCACCACATGCCTCCTGACCTGACACTCTCATCTGAGAACCCCAAGACCAGTCATAATAGTTGAGAAGGCTGGCTGAGCTCAGAGTTCAAGTTCACATGCATTAACTGAGCACAGTCAGTGGCTCTTATGCTGACTGGCACATCACATTTCTATGAATACACAACAGCTGCCCATCCCCCTCCCCAACGGTTCCCATTTCTTTTCACCTCTGTTTTTTAAAAGTGTGAAAGGCTCGATCACTGGAGAAGTTAGCACGATTGTCAGTTTCTGGCTGAAAGGAGACAGCCTGAGCAGAGGGCGGCATGGCCAGAGAGACCTAAAACACAGAAGAGACATCAGGAACTAAAACCTGCGAGTCACGCTCAGAGAACGTCACCCCTTACCCCTACCGTTAGCCCCCATGGCCGTTAGGGGTTATGAGTGGGTGGTCACAGTTGATGAATGCTAGAAAGGGCAGGGTCTGGGGTCACTACCTTGGCAACACTGCCCTCATAGGCAGCTCGAAGGCGGCCTTGCAGAGCCGGTGAGAAGCAGAGCAGCCGCTCGTTCTCAGCCAGCAGCTTTAAGGTCCCTTTATCCAAGTAGGAAAGAACTCTGCGGAGAAAAGAGCACATATGACCCAAACTGGGATCTGCACACCCCAGCAGGTGTGTAAGCCCAGGTATATACAGCAAGGTCACGAGCCAAGAATCAATATGATGGAGCAACAAAAACTCATGGAGCAGGGATCAAGCCAACAGCAAGCAGTTCAGGAATATTAGCCATAAACACAAATGTCAGCCGCCAGGCCTATTTACATTCATAGCCTCGACAATTATAAGGTTAAATGTTACAGAGGGGAAAGGTCTAGGGCCCCGCGGCTGTGTTGAGCAGAAGCCTCATCTCAAGTGAGGAGAGCCACACAGTGAGAATAAGTCCCAAAGGCCTCAGTCAGAGAAACTCACTGAAACTGATGCTCCAAAACCTGCACTGCAAAGAAGACACAGTCATGGATGCTCAGGAACAGTGGGCTTTCCAAGGAATCTAGGACCATAACGAGCTATCAGTTAAGGACTGACTGTACCATCTACAGAGCCCATTTCTCCAAATGATGCTTGCTCACTGACCTAGGGCACCTGGACTCGATTCAAGGTCACTGTCCTTGGCCGCCGCCATCCTCCGGGCAGTAAGGAGCTGAAGGACGAAGAAAAGCTCCAAGAATAGGTTGGGTACCAGGTTCTCTGAGTAGAAAAGGGAATCCCAAGGCTCAGTTCTCACTGCCTCACCCACTCTCCTCCTACCCTCGGGTTTACAGCTCCCTTTGCTCCGGGCTCACCAGCAATGCATGAGGAGTAGACTTGGGCTACCAGCTCCAGGCGCTGGCGGGAAGACACTCTGGCAGGGTCAGCAGGTTCTGCAGAGAGGCTTCCTGTCCGGTGGGGGACAGGAGACCCTGATTCTGGGGTGGGACAGGCAGGGGTGGGTGGCGGCTGCAGCTGCTTACAGCTATGGGGACAGAGAGAGGTCATGAGCAGAAGGCTGGCTACCCAGACAAGATCGGAACAGCCCACGAGGCAAACCAAGAAGTCCCCTAGGGGAAACAGCAATTTCAGGGGTTGGGGGGGGGGGGGAGCCCTGCAGGTTCCCCCACCAGGGAGGAGGCTGACATCCCAGGGAGCGGCAAGGCCATACCGCTCATTCCTGAGCATCTCCCGCTCCTCTTGCAGACTTCCGCACCCCGGGGGAAGGCCAAGGCCCGGAGGGCTAGTGTCCGGGGCTGAGGGTTGGGAACTGGGGACACAGCTGATTGGGGGTGAGGTGAAGCAGGTCTTGGGCTTGGACAGTGACCGCTCTTCGCTCACCGGAGTTGGGTTGATCCTGCGAGAAGGCTTCGTCCTGCTGAGAGTAGCCACAGGTTGTCTGCTTTCGTTCTCTCTCTAATTTCTAGCCACAACAGCTGGGCCTCTCGCGACGGCCGCCGCCACCACCCCCCCCCCGCCCCTCCGCCACCACCACACCCCTTAACCTCCTTCCAGACCACCGCACAGCGAAGCACAGCCCTGACACTTCCCGCCACCCATCTGCTCACCCTGCGGGGCCGGGAGGGACCGAGCCTACGGGAGGGAACTCCTCCAGGTTGCTGAGGTTGGGTGGATCGGCGCGCGCCAGCCCGGGGCTGCTGGGGCTGCCCGAGCCCCTAGGCCTCCGGGCGCCGGGCCAGGGCAGGCTGTCCCCGCCGACGCCCTCGTCCGGGCCCCCGGGGCCGCGGCCTCCCCCGCGCTCCCGGGCCGGCCCCCCGGGCCCCCGTCGGCGGCCCCCGCGGCGGGCGGGAGGCGCCTCGGCGGCGGGGCCCGGGGGCTCGGCGGCGGGGAAGAGCTGGCTGCGCGCCCCGCGGCCGCCCCGCGACGCGCCCCCGGGCCTCCCCGGCACCGCCGCCGAGGCGCCCGGGGTCTTGGCGGGGGTCGAGGGGCCCTGAGGGAGGACGCGGCTGCTCTGCTCCCGCAGGAAGTTCAGCAGGAACGGCACGAACTCCTTCCGCAGCGGCCCGAGCGAGCTGAGCACGGCCGCCTCCCCGGGGCTCTCCTGGGGGGGGGGGGGAAGGAGAAGCGGGCGGGTGAGGCGCGGGCCGGGGCGGCGGGGCGGCCGCGGGGCGGCGGGGCGCGCGGCCAGGCGGCTCCCCTCGGAGCGCGCTCGGCCCCAGGCCGGCTGCTGCCCGGCCGCCTCCGGAGAGGCGCTGTCCCCCGCGGGAAGCTCTTTCCGGGCGCCCCTGGGAACGCGTTGGCGCCGTTACCTCGGAACTCGGGGTGCCGCGCGCGACCCACCGCACCGCGGCTGCGACCGACACCTCCTCTCGCAGAAGCGACTCCAAAACGGCCGCCATCCCGGTCCCCGGCGCTCCGTGGCGACTGCGCAGGCGCAGGCGCGCCAAGTGCGGCCCGGCGGGGGCGGGGCCGGCAGCCGAAAAGTGACCGTTGGAGGCGGGGCGGGGCCGGGCGTGGGCGGGGCCGCCGGGAGGCGGGGCCGGGCGTGGGCGGGGCCGCCGGGAGGCGGGGCCGGGCCGGCCCTCGCTCCGGGCGCCACGCTTAAACCCCCGCGGTCCGCCTCCGCCCCGGGGCGAGGCCGGGCCCCGCCGGGCCGGGGACCGGGCGCACCCAGGCCGACCGGGAAGGTGAGCGATTTAAAAGGAGACGCCGACTGTCTTCTGCCGCAGGAAACCCCGCCCCGCAGGTGGGAGGTTTTCTCCGTTAGCCCCCAGCCCGGAGCCACTCCGAAGTTCCACCCAACTTGCTGGGCCTTGGCTTTTCTTCCGGGCCGACTCCCCACACCCCGGCCCGGGCTTCCCCGGGCGCTCCGGCCGGCTCCACCCCCTGCCTGACCTTTCCCAGGGCGGTGCGGGGAGCTCCGCGCGCACCCCGGACTCGCCTCGGGGAGCTAGGTGCTGGGCGCCCGGCCTCAGGGCCCGGCCCAAGAAACCGCGCCCCCCGGGCCCTGCTCCGCAGTGAGCTGCTGCGGAGGCTCCGGCCTGAGAATCACAGATCGGAGCCGGCGGGGGGGGCGGGGGGGAGGGCGGGAAGAAGCTGGGGGCGCGGCTCTGGGGTCCAGCCGCGGGTGGAGAGGTTGAGGGACGGCAGCTAGGCCGAGTCCAGGCCGCAGGACGGGCGCACCCCGAGCCCGCGGGGCGGGGGAGGTGGGGCGCAGCAGGAGCCCCCCCCCCCGCAGCGATGGGCTGAAAAGGAGCTTCTGACTTAGTGTGGTGGTAGCCCAGAGGGGACGTTGAGGCAGTGAGATGGTGAACTTTGAGTTAAGGTGAGACTCTGTCTTGGTCAGTGGTGGGGCTTGAACTCTGGGCCTGGGCGCTGTCCCTGAGCTCCTCGGCTCTAGGTGAGCGCTCTGTCACTCGGAGCCACAGCACCACTTCCTTTCCTCGTGGTTAATTAGAGATAAGAGTCTCGGGGACTTTCCTGCCCAGGCTGGCTTTGAACCGCAATCCTCACATCTCTGCCTCCTGAGTAGTGCTTACCGGGAAACAATCTCCTATCCTCGAGCCCTGGTTTATACTGAATAGCTAGTTTGTATTCTGTCCAGGGCTGCTTTTTCTAGGTCATTTCTGGTCACTTTTTATTTTTTTTTTAGAGTATTGCATTTATAGTACTACTGCTCCCAGTAATTCTTGTAATCAACTAGAAAAACTTTCCCAGTCTTAAAATCCAAACCATTACACACATTAAGAACTAGAGTTTGCATGCGGAATGAATATTTTATTACTAGATTATAAAAATAAAATACAAAATAATTTTAAAACAGAACGTAAAACATTGTACAAAGCTTTAATATGATACAAATGGGAAAATTAAATAAATAATTACACTTTTATGTACAGATGGCCTATACAATAGCACTCTGTATTTCTTCCAATATTCTGTCCTTGGTTGTCTGAGCAAAAGCCCATGGAAGGAGCTGCCCGCAAGGGAGAGGGGGCGCAAGGCCATACCTGTGGAGGTATTTCAAAGAGCATTTCTCATCCTTCTGACCTCATGAAGAGAAGAGAGGGACAGGAAAGTAGAATTACTAAAGTCACCCAACTCATTAGTCTTGTTCAACAAGACTGAATCTGATGTAACAGCTCCTAACATTTATATAGATGTCCCCATCTCTTTCTAGAAGCTGGGAACTTGCAAGTAAATGTGCCCAATGAGATAGGTGTGCTCTGTGTTAGGAAAGGAGTTGGGAGGATCAGGAACTGTGATCAGGGTGGAGTGGGAGGGGGGCTTCCACGAGTCCTCGACCTTATTCACTCAACATGCCTCTTTCAAAGCCCCAGGTAGCCCAAGCTTTGTTTCCTTTATCTTTGAATTTCATTAAACTTCCTTTTTCTTTAACTTGATGAACTAATTTCTCTGGTGAGTAGTTTAAAAAGAGAATTGTTGGGGGAAAACGTCCCAAAGCATTCCCCTGCCTGGAAAGCTTCAGCTAAATCCCAACCCAGCTCTGTGGGCCTGTTTGCTCCTGTGTGGAGTAAATGACAGAGTCCAAGTATGGGCCAGTGCTGCGATGGGATCTCTGAGGAGTTCAGCTCTCATAAGCAGGAAAGAAGCAGCATATAGCAAGGGTTGTTTATAGAAAACTTGGTTTACTCAGGGTTTTAAAATGGGTGAGTGAACACTTATATACCAATTTGAAACAATTAAACTAATAAAAGGAGGTAAATTTCCCATCCACTGTGTAAAATTATGTCACCAGCAAATTCTATAGTTCCATAGGCTCAAGAGTCTGCCTCATCCGTCCTGTTCTCGAGTGTATCTGGGAGCCAGGGTCAGCATCAACAGTACACGCACTGTGCCCATCCTATCTCTGCCAACTAAAGAAAAAACAAAAACCTGTTAAGGTGCACGTGGCAATGAAAGGAAGGCTTCACTTCTGCTACATATCTCCTTAAGACCAAGGTTCCAGCAGGAGTACTCAAATCATTGCCTATAAATTTTACTTCTTTGCTATTCAGCCTTAAGATTGTGTGATCATGTCACATTAATTTTCTGGTCAAAATGTGCTCCGGGAGAATAACAAAGCAGCAAGCTTTCCCACTTTAAAAGTAGTAGCAGGTGATGAGCTGAGCCAGAAGCTGTCTTGATGAGCCGTGTCTGGCCAGGGCTTGCTCAGGACAACCTCCAGCTGCCTCTGTCTAAAGGGGACGGAGCCCCTTGAGCACCCAGAAGCTGTAGGAATTCCCCGAGCCCTTCTCGCTAGCAGCTCAGAAGGTAACGGATTCTGAAGGCTCCTGAGAGTTTTCCTAATCCTACCTCTAGTGAGTGGCTAAAATAGAGAGAGTAGCCAATTATACAATGGATTTCCACTCTGTGTTCACATCCACCAGGGACATCCTATAATTTTGTTCAGTGGGGACAAGAGGTGGGGTCCACCACTTGCTATCTCCCACTTGGTCAGCGTACCAGAACTGCCTCTCCTCCTCCTCAAGCTGAGATCTAAATATGCACCACAGTGTTTTCTGAACTTGGGTATATGTTGACATATAAGGACTACCATGCGTTACATGTCTTACTCCTATATTTTGTATTAAGCCCTAAATGACGCAGCCCTTCAGCTAATCGTGTCTATAGAATCAGCTGATGTCAGCCATATTACTGCCTCAGTGACTCGGGTACTCTCCTCCCAGAAGCCAAGTTCCAACGCACTGGTGACACAATGTACAAAAACGGAAGTGGCAGATTTTAAATGAGCGAATGCAAACAATTCCAAGCTGTATGAACATGGCAGGGGAAATGCCATGTTTTGGTAGACATAAAGGAATACAAGAAGTTTTTTACATATTAAAAAAGCTAAATCTAGGTTATAAACAAACACATGTTCAAATAGGCAGAGACATGCATTTGTTTTTTCTTTCCTTAAGCCACTAAAACTCAAAATCCCGTTTCTCCTCTCATCACATCCTCTGTTAGATTAGGAATGTAAAGTCATTTGCTCTTGAGGGAAAAAAAGCATCTGTTTTAAATTCTAAGGTACTGCATGGAAGAAAAAACCCACCTTGTTCTACAACTGTGTCTTGAGTTTGTAACACATGCACAATGTATGCTTTTTTCCTTGTGAAGTCACTATTACTACAGAAACATGTAGACATCTGAGGCCTCCTGAGGCCCACAGTCCCCAGCCCAGGCTAGGAGCAAATAGAGAGGAACTGCACAATGACAACAGGGACTCCGTAGGCAGCAGTGAAGTAAGCTAGCAAGGAAAGAAAAGAGAGTGGAGGAGGATGGCAAGGGGTCATCTCAATTACCTTTTTGCTACTCATTTACGACTTGATTAGCTTGGTAACTTTCATGAAAAAAAATTCACTACATAACTTGCAACTTAAAACATAGTAAATCTCTCTACACCACAGTTAACCTAGGAGCACAGGACTGCCCAGGGTTTAAGATGACTCAGTCTTCTCACTTAGGATGAGATATGAGGCTATCTACTTCTTTGTCCACTATCCACTTAACTATATATACCCTTAGGCTGTGCAGGGTTAGAGGTGGGGTTTAAAATTTTCAACCAGTTCATAGATGAGGAGATACAGCAGCTTAATTCGGGAGGAACACTAGCTAAAGGGTATTTCTGTTTTCTGCTCTACCCAGGTAATCCAGGCTAGACTGGGAAGGCAAGGGCAAACTCAAGGTCAAGGTCACTAAGTAACCACTCTTTGACCTAAAGAATGGTTCTTGTTTTTTTAAAAGATAATTTTAACCTTTCCCCACACCACTGTCAGGCTAGTTTGGCTTCAGTTTTGCTAATGGCCATTAAATAAAACAATCAAATTGGCTTAGGTTTATGTAGATAAAGTGTGACTGAATCTGAAATATGGCATCACTAAAACCCCAAATATAAACAGTAAAAAAAAAAAAAACCTTAAAAAACCCAAGTGTTCTCTGTATCATATTTTACAATAAAACAAAGACAAAAATCTTTGCCAAAGTGCTTGTTTCTGTTTTTCTTAAAAACAGAAGTTGCTTCCAACTTCTATTTTCAGCCTGAGAGACATGTAATATCCAAAAGCACAAACTATACTTTTCAAAACTATGAGGTAAATCTCTTTATATAATGACAATACTTAGAAATGACCTACTGATCCATAAGATATAATAAGTTCTATTTTATTTTAAAAGTATCAGAGCAGAAACATCTTTGGTTAACTTTTCTTCCCTACATGCAAAATAAAATATTCTCACGGAAGGAAGCTATCTCTGGATCTTGACGGGTTTTGTTAATGTCCCCTGGAAAAGGAGGCGATCGGCGGAAAGGTTGGGAGGAATGGGGAAGAAGCCGGGAAAGGAAACGTCCAGCAGCCGCGCTCTCATAGCCTTGCTTCTGAGTACCAGCAGGGAGACGCCACTGAGAAACAGAAGCTCACAGGGCAGAGCAGCGGCCTCCCGCTTTTTCTGTTGGTTATTCCGAGCACATTTCTGACTAGAGAGGTCGGAGTGTTAATGTAGTTGATTTAACAGAAAAAAAACTTTTTCTGCGCTATGTCGGATTCCCTCAACCCTACTCTACTCCTCCAAAAAAGTGATACAAAAAAAAAAAAAAAAAAAGAGGAAAGTAACCTTTGGGAAATGTTTAAAAATCAGTTGATGTCAGACCCGTGATTATTATCCCCGTCTACTGACTCTAACCTTAAGGACAGAACTCTGTTGACTCTCATGATGAATCTTTGAACCAGTAACACAAGCATGTCCCAGTCCTTTTTCCCCTATTAAAGTCTTTGTAGGATGAAAATGAAACATCGTATCTTGGCTTGTTAAAGACTGCCAACCCTCGCATTTTACACAGGGAAGGCATATTTGAGCTGTTACATGCCAAGAAGGTGTTTTCAGAAAATGAAGATAGGCAAGGCCTAAGTGTACAGGAGGCACACAATAGAAAAGGAATTTCACCATCTGTGATCCTGAAATTACAAATGGAGAATGAGAAAGGATGAGTTGAATATAAGCATATGTCTCTTCTATATATTTATAAATATTTATATAATATACCATGAAGACATGCAAGTAGTGTTATAACAACAATTATACAATATAATACAGAAGGATCAGTCTTTCAATATTACAGTTGCTTTAGCTAAACAATAAATACACCTCATCTACTGCATTCCTCTGCAGCACTTGAAAGGGAGAGAAATGAAGATTCCATACTATGCTACATTTCTTATGGGAGACCTTTAGGTCTCAGGATAGTGTTTTGAGTTTGTTAAAAGGCTTAACACATAAGTTTCAGTGCAGCTCCAGGGCAGCTTCGATGCAGCATTAGAATGTGTTCACTGGGTGAAGGAACAAATTGCTTCCTTTTTTTGTTTTCCAATTCAACAGTACTAGGTTTGGCAGCAAACACAAGGTCAAACAGAAAGCACAGATGTTTGCTAGAAGGCAAATTTCAACAGCGAACAGACAAATTTAGCTGACCTTAAAAAGGTCTTTATAACACAAAATACAGAGTATAAAAGAGCTCGTTTCAAAAGTCTGCTATTCTTTAATTTTGCCTGATTTTTGTTAGCAGAAGATTAGAACTAATATGGTCTTCCTTATATCTTTATAAATGGAGGAGATTACATGGAAACCAGGGTAAGAAGCCCAACTATTAAACAAAAACACAGATGAGGCAGGTAACAAAACATTAAAATAAAAATATTTAGCCTAAATTTGTTTCCCAGATATTCGTTTCTTAATGGCTAAGTATACAAAATACAAAGTTTGAGCGAAGGTTATAAGCATTAACAACATACCTAATTTCTTTCTAAATCTCTAAAAAGTCAAGTCACATTCCAATAATGTGGTGTGCTTCCCTAGTGCCGTCTTGGAGGCTGGGATTGGAAAGGGCTGGCACCTAGAAGACTCGAGGAGGCTATCTATGACCGCCTCTGCCCAGTCTCCTTCCACAAGGAGGGAATGAGCAGAGTTCAGAGGGTTCTATCTTAAAGGCCATTACCCCACCTTCTGACCCTCTGTCCCTACCTGGAAAGCCTGCAAGTAACCTAGCTACAGGTTTCTTTACCTTAGTCCCTCAATTATTATTATTATTTTTACAATAAAAAGAGACTGGGTTAAAATTGTTGCTCCAGAGAAAACTACTAAGGGACTATAGGAAGGTAGCTGGGCTTGACAATCTCAGCATGCACTGCTGACATGCTATTATTAGAACACACAGTTAAAAAAAAGTGAGACTGAATCAGGTAAGGGACACAAACTCTAAAAAAAGAAAAGGAAAATCCAGAAAGGACACTAAGAATGAGGCAAAGCAAAGACTCTTAAAGCACTAAATAAATGCACAGGCCAATTTAACAGGGGCACTGGCTTCCTGGCAACGGGCTTCTACTCTCTCAGCAATGACTCCAAGGCTGGGAAGTTTTGAATGAAAATAACACACACTTCTGCTATGCAGTATTTGAATACAGGCTTACCAAATTAGAGGAAACCCCCGTTCCATTTGTATCTCCTATCCTCAACTCTTTTGTTTTGAAGGCAGATGATGAGAGTCCCCTAGTAAGTTTTTCCCTCTTCCAATAAGTTTTGCTGGATTGCCCCTTCCTATGCCAAGACACTGATTCCTGATCTGCTTGCTACCTGCATTGGGTAATTCCTTATATTTATGTCTTCTTATAAATAACTGATCATGTTACTTTCTTTTGGAAGAGAAGATCAACACTGATTTTTTTAAAAAAAAAAATAGACAGTACAGGTACACCCATGCGTCAGGTTTAGGAGAAAGATCAAGATCTCGCACCTTTCCCAGAGATGTAGCCTGGCTCCTATCTGCTGAGCTTACTGGCGGGCTTACTCTTCCCTGGGGGGGTTTTCGTGCTGGCCGAGTGGTGGTGGAGGCCGCTCGGTCCTTTGGGGCCGCCCTTGCTGGGTTTGCAATGCTCCTGTTGGCAGGACCTCCTGGAGGAGGAGGACCCTGAGTGGCTGGGGGGTGACTTGCTTCTCCCCAGGTGTGGGGACGAACTCTTCTGGTCATGGTGGGGCCGTCCAGACCGAGACGGTGAGGAACTAGATGTACGAGGCAAGGATGAGCTTCGAGGAGAGGCACTGGGACTCCTTCGGGGGACAACCGGGCTCTTGGGCGGTGTTTTCGGGTTGTGAGGAGAACCTGGGCTCTTGCATTGAGTAGTGCTTCGGGACTTCTGCGATCCATTTTGAAGAATTTGGGCCAGGCGGGAGAAAAGGTCTGAGTCAGAGTTACTACTCCCTAGGACTTTATATCTGCGTAGCCTTAAAAAGAATAGAGAAGAACTATTTTCATTTTAATTCATTCCAAGTGTGTCTTCTAAAAGTCATAATGTCTCAAATCATAATATATACAATGTGTACATCACAGAAGAAAATACAGGGTAACAGGATACATAGTTACTCTTTCACAAATTTCTCTAGATCTAGACAAATTAACACATGTAGCTTACTATCTCTCCTCTCTCTCTCTCTCTGGCACTCTCTCCCTCTCTCTCTCTCTCTCTCTCTCTCTCTCTCTCTCTTTTTCTCCTTTGTTTTGGAAGAGGGCTTTGCTATGTAGTTGGGACTTGCTTGAACTCACTGTGTAGCCCAGGGTGGTCTCAAACTCACCAGTCTCCAGTCTGTCCTCCCCAGCACTTGGTTTATGAGCATTCCTTAGCTTTCAGTGGGAATACAATCTGTATCCCAGTGTTACCTAGCTAGCCAAGTACTTAATGTCTGTCATGCAGAAGCACCTAGGTGATGCTAGGTTCCTCCCTTCTGTGGCATGTTTGCCTTTCTATTTTAGGATTCATTTAATGAATTGTCCCAGCATGTCAGCACATGAGATAGAATACATTGGGTGAGGCTGCTAGGACACCAATTCTATCAACATTAAATCTGATAAAGCATATATAGAAATAATTTACACACAAAAGACAGGGAGAGCAGAGAACATTACCTGGCTTCTACTCCGGGCCTCGTAGGTGGCTTTCCTGGTGGTGGTCGAGGCAAGAACTGAGACGAAGCCGAACTACTGACCTGATCAGTGCTCACCCAGGAAACTGGCCTTGGGATCTTACTCTTTCTAGACTGAGAGGTGAGGGGTGACAGAAGGCTGTCTTCCGCTGACCTGCTCAAGTGAGAGTCCACTGCCAGTCTGGAGAAGGGAGTGAAGACTTCCTCCTCAGAGAAGGGAACAGGAACAGTGGCGAGTTTCTCCTCCAGCAACTTATCAGAGGCACTTGAGAGGTCACCCAGAAAAGACTTGAATTGCCTTTTCTCCACCAGAAGTTTGACGAGGTCTGGCTGATAAGCTTTCTTCTGGAGGAGCTTTTCTTTTGCAGACACTACAGAGGATGATTCAAATGTTGAGTCTATTTCTTGTGCTAAAATAGGGATTCGGCTATGTCTAGTTATAAAAGATGACCTAACCACATCCTTCCGGGGTGGGGGACCATGCTCATTCTCATTCTCAGAAACACAATGATACAGTTCACCATTTCTAGGGGCAATTTTCTCTTTCTTACCCTCGGGGTGCAAAAAAGTAGCCAGGTCCCCCTGGTGCGCAGGCAAATCCTCACTCTTGATGTCCCGATCCTTCAACAGCTTGCACGTGTGCACTGCTGCCACCTGGCCTATCTGTCCTTCAGCGTGCGGGTCAATGCCTCCAGGAGAAACTGCTGAAGTTCCAGTTGCCAGCAGCTTCATTATTTCATGATTTTTGTCTTGATTTGGCACCACACTAAAAGTCTGTGTCTTTGTCACATCAAGAGGTTCAGTAGTAGCTGAATGATCCCTCTCCCCAGTTGCCAAATCCCCTAGGAAAGTGATCTCAACACACTGTTGAGCTTTACTTAACTTTCCCTCTTCATTATCAGACCCTACAAGAATGCTTTTCTCTTCTGTTTCTCCAGGAAGAGTCTCGGACTCTTTCCCAACCAGTCTATTATGGTCAGAGAGGTCTTTTGGTCCCAGGTCTTGAGATCTGTCGCTGTCTCTAGCATTGGGTAGCATGTCATTAGTAATGTGATCTATCTGAAGTCCCAAATCTGTTCTGCTTCCACCACTGGGAGCTTCACCCTCTGTCACAGCCAAGCCAGAGAAGTTCTCCCTCGGGGAATAGAGTTCCACAGATGGCTCCATAGGCTGCAGGTCTTTTTTCTCTGGTTGCTGACCATAGTGAAAACTTCCTGAAGTTGATTGTGTTGATGCTACAGAAGGTCTAGGAATTGTAATCTGGAGAAAAAAGCTAAGATGTAAATCTGAAATATCAATCAAGATGTGATTTGAGACTTGTAATTTCAATTTTTTTGGGGGGGGGTCAGTTGTGGGACTTGAACTCAGGGCCTGGACACTGCCTCTGAGCTTGTTTTGTTCAAAGCTAGCATTCTACCACTCTGAGACACAGCTCCATTTCTGGTTTTCTGGCGTTTTGTTTTGGTTGTTGTTGTCTGAGATAAGAGTCTCACAGACTTTTCCTTTCTGGACCGACTTTGAACTGGTGATCCTCAGATCTCAGCCTCCTGAGTAGCTAGGATTAAAGGTGTGAGCCACTAGCACAAGGCTTCTAATTTCAATTTCAAAGAACACAGATGCAAGGCACTGGTGGCTCATGCCTTAATCCTAGCTACTCAGGAGGTTGAGATCTGAGGATCACAGTTCAAAGTCAGCTCAGGCAGAAAGTCCCTGTGAGATTCTTATCTCTAATTAACCAGTCAAAAACTGGAAGTGGCGCTGTAGCTCAAGTGGTAGAACACTTGCCTTGAGCACAAAGAAGCTCAAGGACAATGCCCAGGCCCTGAGTTTAAGCCCCACACCCAACAACAACAATAACAAAAAGAACACAGATGTTGATCAGATCTGCCTAACTCATAGTAAAAATGATCCATTCTGAATAAAGATAATGGTCCTCGAGCTCCCTTACTAAGGGACTGTGCGAAACGCTGGCCTCCCTCTTGGTTTCCAGCTCTTTCCTTTATTTAGCATGTTCTAAGCCCTGGAAGACTGATTTCAACAGACTGCATCATCCTAGTTCATTGCTTTCTGATTTCTGGTGGGATTTGCCAAATGGGTGGCAATAGAAAAGAACTAGATGGTTGGGAAGAAGGAGAATTACTTTTTGTTTTGTTTTTGTTGCCAGTCCTGGGGCGTGGACTCAGGGCCTGAGCACTGTCCCTGGCTTCTGTTTGCTCAAGGCTAGCACTCTACCTCTTGAGCCACAGCGCCACTTCTGGCTTTTTTTCCTATATATGTGGTGCTGAGGAATTGAACCCAGGGCTTCATGTATAAAGGCGAGAACTTTACCACTAGGCCATATTCCCAGCCGGAGAATTACTTTTGAAGACTCCAACATGGCAATGATAATAAAAGAAGATACGAACTTACAGCAAATGCCAAATTAACATACATTAAAAATAAACCAAAACTAAACCAGGCCTAGGGACCAGTGTCTGTAATCCAGTAGATGAGGAGGCAGAAGAATCACAAGTTCCAAGTCATTCCTGGAACAGTCAGTAAGACCCTCTCTCAAAAATAAAACACAGGGCTGGGAATGTAGAGCACTTGCCTAGCATGCATGAAGCCCTGGGTTCAATTCCTCACCACCACATACACAGAAAAAAAAAAAGAGCCACAAGTGGTACTGGTAGAATGGTAGAGCACTAGCCTTGAGCAAAAGAGCTCAGGGACGGCACACAGGCCCAGAGTTCAAGCCCCAGGATCAACAAATGAAAAATTAATAAAATACAGCCAGGTGCTGGTGGCTGATGCTAGAGACTGAAATCCGAGGATCACAGTTCAGTCACCCCACTGTGAGACTCTTTATTTCCAAATAACTAGCAAAAAGCCAGACATGGAGAGCTCAAGTGGTAGAGTGCCAGCCTTGAGCACAAAAGCTCAGGAACAGCACCCAGGCCCTGAGTTCAAGCCCCAGGACCAGCAAAATAAACAAAAACAACAAAAGAGGGAAAAACTGGGAGAGAGCAAGGGAAGGGGTGACGTCCAAAAAGAAATGTGTCCTTTACCTGACTTATGGAACTGTAACCTCTCTGTATATCACCATTATAACAACAGTAAAATACTTTTAAAAAATACAACAAAACCCCCAGTATTCTTCAGTGGTAATATGTAAATATTACCTCCCACTGCTCACTCCAAATGCTGAAGATACCGTTACATCGTTTTTCAGCCCATATGGAGGGTAGGGAGGAGGGGCGTACAGGGAAAGACAGGGAGAGCCCCAAGTCTCAAGACTTAAGTACATAAAATATATGAGCTCCTTTTTCTCCTCCCATAGGCTCACTTGGGTTTGCAACTATGAAAACTTGCAGTACTAACATGTTTTACTAGTACTGAGAACCATAAGGGAGCCACAATCGAGGGTGGATTTCTCCCCTTCCCCTTCCTCTTCCCATTTGCCAAATTAGGCCTCTAATACAGGAGCTTAGCAAATCAATGACCAATCATTTCTTTAAGGCACCATGAGTAGAAGACAGAGAATAAGAGATCAGTCTTACCGCTGTGAGGGGGCCTTCTGCCTGCGCCTCCATGGGGCTTGTGGGTGTCACTGCAATGAACTGGCCAGCTCCGGGCTGGAGGTCTAGCCTCTCTGTGTATGGTTCTGAAGCGGCAGGGCAATCCACAGAAAGCGCTAAGACAACACCTGAGGTTTCCTTCCTTAAAAGATTATTTTCTGCCCAAGGACCTCCTTGGAGCTTTTCTTCTTGGGGTGTTTCCTCCAGAACCTGAAGCACTTCAGGCTCCTCATCAGAAGGGCTTCCAGTTGTTTTATGGCCTAAAGCCTCATTTGTCCTGAAGTCCTGAAGGTCTTGTTCCTTGTCCACAATCACCCACTCTTTGGAATCAACCTCCTGCTTGCAAGAGCTCAGGTTGACAGCTATAAATCCATTGCTGCCGCCTCCGTCCCCCTGCTCGGGGGTGTTGGCCGAGGCGGGCTTTGAGGCATCGGGAAGGTACTCTTCATCGTAGTGCCAGACGTGGTCAGCACGGGGCACAGCGGAGACACAGGGCTTGTGAAGCAGCGCTGGGGGAAGGGATTCCTTCCCCGCACTGGAATCCTTCTGCATTTTCTCCAGGCTTGAGGAAACAGAGAGAAGTTATTTTATTGTCCTTAGGAAACATTTATTCCATAACCTATCATCTACAAGCTCTAGTGATAACTACTAGACATACAAAGATAAAATTTACAGAGTACAAACAAAAGCGTAAAGCAAGTTGCACAGGACTAAAATATTTAGCCTGCCACAGTCCCGCTTTGGAAGATGGAGGCCAGCTCATTTCTCAGCATGGTACACTATGTAACTCCTTTTGTGAGTTAAGTTAGTTCTCTGCCAAACTCAGCTTTTCCCCCTTTTGCACTCCCATCTTAATGGAAATTCCAAATGTCCATTCTTAGAATGATATCAAGATGTAAACATGCTTATGTCTTATAGCTATTAGAAAGAATGAACTACCATGTGTGGAGGAATGTACAACAGGAAGGAAGCCAGGCCAGGTGTGGTCACAAGTGGCTAAACTGTCTTGGGACACTGTACCTACCATGACAGTCAAACCTATGGTCCTCCACTGTCATCAGAAGCCACTAGAAATACACCATGGAAGACTATGACTACTATAAAGGAGCATGAGTCTTCTATAATTCACAAACATACTGCAAGTTCTTCTTGAAGTTCCATTTCTATCTTCTGTTACCAGCATTTGTTATGTGTTACTAACATTTGTTTCAGGGAAGATGTACTCCATTGACTAAAAGCTACAAATGGTCATTGGAGTATTTATGCATAGGTCTCTCGCATGAGGAACCTGCTGCTGTGTATTTCCCTGCTGCACCTTCCTGATAAACTCCTCACTAAATTGAAAAGCCTTTTGTGTATGGGTTACTTTTCTCTCCATGTAGTCCCTTACTTTCTGCCTAATGCTATTCTTATCATGCCTTCTCAAACTCTACAACATTGTTTAGAAGAGATCACCTTACAAATAAAGTCACTGCAAAAATTCTTTTGCACTATACCTAGCATTGCAGAGTTAGCAACTCTACAGCCAAAAGCTATGTAGTGATATCAGATGGTATCATAATGAGGATAACTAAAACGGAGGATAACTGGAAGCATGAAACACAAAATATGAGAGCTTAATGAAGTCTACATTACAAAAGTGCAAGAACTTATTTGGAAGACTTTTATAGTAGGAGTGACAAATATAATAATGTTAGAACCTTTTAAAAAGAAAGACTACTTCATACCAGGTTTCAAGAAACTTGTCAGTGTCTGGCTTTGGCTCTAGTGTCAGGCGTTTCTCCAGCTCAAAGCTGTGGATGGAACGTAACTTTCGTACCAATGGAACATCCCTGTCTGGCTGAGTAATCTCGGATCGTACACGAATTGGTGAACCAAGGCTTGGCGCATTGAGAACGCCATTTGCGTGTCCATGGCTGTTCTCATCTTCAGTCGCAGCCTAGAAGAATACAAAATGAAACTAGAGGGGAAAAAACATTCCAGGTAGCAGACATGCAAGAAATCACTGAAGACTTTCAGAATAACAGAAACAAAGAATTTGATGTCTTTTCAGAGGATTAGGTATTCTAATTACATAGAAGACATTGTCAAAAAAATCACTACAAGAAGAAAAATATTAAAATGACATTAAGAGATGTGAAAAAGACAGGCCAGGCATGGTGGCTGATAATGCTACTGCTAGCTACTCAGGAGCTGGAGATTGGGAAGATTGTGTTTCAAGGTCATCCTCAGTAAAAAGTTTTTGAGACTCCATTTCAACACTAAAAAGCTGTATGTGGTGGTGTGTTCCGGTCATCCCAGCTAACCAAAAAGCACAAATAGGAGATTTGTGGTCCAGGCTGACCTGGACAAAAAAATCCTATTCAAAAAAATAACAAGGGCTGGGAATGTGGCTTACCAGTGGAGTGCTTGCCTAGCATACATGAAGCCCTGGGTTCGATTCCTCAGCACCACATCTACAGAAAAAGCTGAAAGTGGTGCTGTGGATCAAGTGGTAGGGTGCTAGCCTTGAGCAAAAAGAATCCAGGGACAGTGCTCAGGCCCTGAGCTCAAGCCCCAGGACTGGCAAAAAATAAAATAAAATAAAATAATAACAAAAGCAAAAAGGGCTGGGAGTGTGGTTCAAATGTCAGTGTTTGTACAGGAAAATGTTTCTATTGCTGGGGGGGATACACAATGAAGCATCATGTTTACAATCTATTCACAGATGCTCTGGCAAAAGGAAATATGCAATATTGTATATGCATGCATTCAGCTGAATTATCTACTTGTTTTGTTTGTTTTCAGTCCTGGAGACTGAACTGAGGGACTGCTTGCTAAGGCGAGCCGGCGAGCCCTCTAGCTTGAGCCATGCCCCCAGCCCCCAAAAGGACATTTTTATTTAGTTCTACCTAAGTAAGTGGCCAGTGTTAATGGTCGGCATGGCTCAGTAAAGGCATATTTAAAATAAGTACCAATACAATGTACTATCTACTTTACACTCAAAATTGAGAATCATATACTTTGCTGTAACAGTAGGAGAAAATAAGGACATGGAAACATATTACTTCAGATCCAAGAAATACACACCTTGCAAATTCCAAGCTTTATCTTATTCTTGTTGGCATCCATCTCCTCCCAGACATCCTTCTCCTGGGGACGAGGGTGGCCAGGAGATCCAGGCAGTTTATCTGGTGATACACCAACAGGGATACCATTCTCCCCATCGCTAAGCTGTTCATCGGGAAATACCTCATCTGTATTTTCCCGAAGCAAGTCTCCAGGGATGGGAGTGGCATTGGCAATTCTAAAATGGCAGAAGAAAAACAACAAACCACAGAACACTAAAAGACGAGAATCAAAAATTACTATGAAACTACCCTATATTTCATTTCTTTCTAGGTTTAAGGGAAGTCTCTCTCTCTCACTCTCTCTCTACATACATACATACGTACATACATACATACATACATACATACATACATTGCCAGTCCTGGGGCTTGAACTCAGGGTTTTTCCAGTGTCCCCAAGCTTTTTTGTGAAAGGCTAGTACTCTATTCACTTGAGCCACAGCTCTACTTCTGGCTTTTTGCTAGTTATTTGGAGATAAGAATCTCATCTTTCCTGCTCTAGCTGGCTCTGAACTACAATTCTCAAGCTCTCAGCCAGCTGAGTAGCTAAGATTTATAGGTACAGCTAAGGATTCATGGGATTTGTATGTGAACCACCAGTGGCTGGGGCAAGAGGTATTTCTGTTAAACTTTTTTTGAAAAGGTACAGGTCATGCCAATTCTACAATAAAAATTCTAGTAAATTTTGAGAATTTAGAATTTAACATTTTTAAATTCTAATTCTAACACAATAACTCAATGGTTTAATGGTCACTTTGGAAGTCAGGCACGCCTGGTCTATTTTCTAAGATGTTTCCATCAACTGTAGTGAAGATTACAGGTGTAAGCCTCCAGCAAGAAAGCCAAGGAAGGGCTGGGAATGTGGCTTAGCAGTAGAGCGCTTGCTTTGCATTCACAAAGCCCTGGGTTCGATTCCTCAGCACCACATAAACAGAAAAAGCCAGTAGTGGCACTGTGGCTCAAGGGGTAGAGTGCTAGCCTTGAGAAAAAAGGAGCCAGGGACAGTGCTCAGGCCCTGAGTTCAAGGCCCAGGACTGACTGGCAAAAAAAAGAAAGAAAGCCAAGGAAGAGCATGGGGCCTTGAGTTCAAGCCCTAGTAACAATGCACACGCACACACTCACACACACACTCCCCCCCCCCGCCCCAATACACAAAGGCCTGAACAAAAAGGGCAGCACTGAGTGCAGAGTGTAGGACATACCCAATGGCAGCAGGGGTCAAGCGGGTGTGCAACTGAGGAGTGGTAGAAGTGGTAGTGGTGGTTAGGGAGCCATCGGTTCCAGTCTTCTCCCAGTCAAAAGGATCACTCTCAATTACGCCAAAGGTCTTGATGCTGTTGTCAAACACGGATGTAAGAAGCTAAACCACAAAGAAAAGTAAGCATAGTCATTTTCCTCTACAAGACAAAGCACTGAAGACTCATTTAAAAAAGTGTAGTAATCTTTTCTTTAAAACTAGAAGTGGCTGGAGCTGGGGATATGGCCTAGTGGCAAGAGTGCTTGCCTCGTATACATGAGGCCCTGGGTTCAATTCCCCAGCACCACATATACAGAAAAATAACGGCCAGAAGTGGCGCTGTGGCTCAAGTGGCAGAGTGCTAGCCTTGAGCAAAAGGAAGCCAGGGACAGTGCTCAGGCCCTGAGTCCAAAGCCAGGACTGGCAAAAAAACAAACAAACAAACATTAAAAATGTTATCATGACTGGCCAATAATAATAATAATTTTGTTTTTAAATTCCTAATGTCACACTTCCTACATTTTTGCAAAAGAGCCTTCACAAAGCAGCTTGATGTTCTTGCCCATGTGCAACGTTTTTAATTGATGATTATGCTTTCATTCTTTCTTTATTTGTTGAACTCTGTTCATATCCAACCCTCTGGGATTCATCTTACACAGTTCCTGCCCTAGATGTGAAGTCAGCACTTCTTTATTGGAAGATTTTTCACTCATTTATTTGAGACTTTTTGAAAAATAGACTAGTCTGAGCTGGGAGCTGTTAGCTCATGCCTATATAATCCTAGCTACTCAGCAAGCTGAGATAAGAGGATCATGGTTCAGAGTCTGCTGGGAAAGGAAATGTTGTAAGATTCTTATCTCCAATTAACTAGCAAAAATCCAGAAGTGGAGTTGCAGCTTGAATGGTAGAGCACCAGCCTTTGAGTGAAAAAGCCATGCGAGAATACAAAGCCCTGAGTTTGAGCTCCAGTACCACAGTACCTGAATGCACGCGCACACACACACACGATTAGTTTGGTCATTGTGTGGAAAACAGATGTCACAAATAGGAAGGGGAAGAAGGCGCTGAGCACCAGCTTACGATCAGAGAGAAGGCTTCTGTTAGTTGAATCAGTAATGGTCAAAATAGAGGTGGTAAGAAGTGGGGGGACGCTGGGCGCTGGTGGCTCACGCCTGTAATCCTAGCTACTCAGGAGGCTGCGGCCTGAGGATTGAAGACTTAAAACCACCAGCTAACCAGCAAAAAGCTGGAAATGGAGCTGTGACTCAAGAGGTAAAATGTCATCTTTGAAATGCTAAACCAAGAGCCCAAGACCCTGAGTTGTTCAAGCTCCAGTGCCAGCACACTCAAAAGTTATTCAAGGCCTGGGAATGTGGCTTAGCGGTAGAGTGCTTGCCTAGCATGCATGAGGCCCTGGGTTCAATTCCTCAGTACCATATAAAAAAAAAAAAAAAGCTAGAAGTGGTGTAATAGCTCAAGTGGTAGAACACTATCCTTGAGCAAAATAAGGTTAGGGACAGTGTCTAGGCCCAGGGTTCAAGCCCTAGAACTGACAAAAAAAAAAAAAGGTATTCAAGATACAGAAAAGATAATCTAAATGAAGTATTATGTCTAGATATTAAGAACCTGAATAATTCGGATTTTCAATTTTCGGGAATTTCTAAATTTTATGACTTTTTTTTTTTTTTTGGCAGTACTAGGGTTTGAAGTTAGGGCCTCACACTTGCTAGGAAAGCATTCTACCACTTGCGTCATGATCCTAGCTCTCATATATTATTTTAGTAGAAAATATTTAATCAACAAAAAAAACATTATCTGAGTAAAATTTGACTATATTCCTAACTATATGTAGTCCACAAAGATGATCCATGCTAGTTCTACCACTGAGGACACTTACTTGTTATACAACAAATAGTCTGACATAAGCTCAATGCCCTGGGGAAACACTGCTCTTTTTTTTTTTTAATTAATTAATTTATTTTTGCCAGTCCTGGGGCTTGGACTCAGGGCCTGAGCACTGCCCTTGGCTTCTTTTTGCTCAAAGCTAGCACTCACTCTGCCACTTGAGCCACAGCGCCACTTCTGGCCGTTTTCTGTATATGTGGTGCTGGGGAATGGAACCCAGGGCTTCATGTATACGAGGCAAGCACTCTTGCCACTAGGCCATATTCCCAGCGCAACACTGCTCTTTTATCCCTAGCACAGAATGCTATCAAAAGCTATATCATATTTGCCTTCCCAGGAAATCCACATGCCCTTTCAAAGAGAATAGAGACAAGGTTCTGGCATTTCCAAAACCCAGAGTCATTTGTAATATGATACAAAGAACACTGAGAATTTTGATTTCCCAATTCTCAGTTAATAAATGGTAAATTAATGGATCAATAAAGCACTTAACCAAGAGAGCACAATAGCAATGCTGCCTTGGCATATTCAAAGAGATTATTTACTGCAAAAGAAACGGCTCCACTTCAATGATAAGAAGATGCAACAGAGGGAAAGAAATGCAGGTTTCTTTATTGCTCTGCTCATTCAAGGAGATTTTAGCAAAATTCACAGAGGAAAAAAAAATTGTACTGTACCCATTCTCTAGAGACTAAAACCATGAAACGACAGAAACAAACCGAATGAAGAGAAGGGTGAGGAGTTTGCAGAGCTTCGGCTGTTTCCCCCTTTCTGTCGGGACAGTGGAGCCATGCAGCAAGGTCGGCATGCTCAGTCATGCCGGGCCGGAGGTGCGAGGGAGCGCACTGCTCATGCAGCTGACAGTCACGCTCGCTGACACCAATGTCTTTCTTTCCCTGCAGGTGCTCAAGCAGCCCAAACGTAACTTGCCCAGCAATGTAGGGCTTCTCAAGGCCTACTAACAAAGTCAGCTTTTAAATAAAACTGTCTTGTAGGCCAAGGCAATATAACAGACATTAAAATGTCATTTCATATACAAGTAACATAGAATAGAATTATCTTCAAGAATGACAAGAAGTGAGGTAATTAATTATAAGCAGGACCAGTATCACCCAAGTACATATACAACTGCTTACATTTACATACCATCTTTTAACTTACATATCATGCTCACAAGGACCTCACTGAAATCTCAATACTGGGCTGGGAGGTAGCTCAGTGGCAAAGTGTGTGCCTCACAAGTGCAACGTCCTGGGTTTGACCCCCGGTACCAACAAAAGAGACAGAAAACAAACCCCCAAAATACTATATATTATATGTCCTAAAAAAACTTAAGAAAAATGAAATCTCAATACTACAAGGTAGGTATTTCACCATCTCACAGACTATAAACTGAGGTTTAGAAAGGTCATACTAAAGGTATATAGCAAACCATCAATTTAAACAGGTCTTTCAAGTGTGTGCTAATTCTGCTAAACAGGAATTATAACCATCTAGTAGGCAAGACAAAAACAACACATAGGAAAAAATAAACAAAAAAAAAACCCAGTTGAAATTATCCTTGAAAGTCCCTTAAAATGTCTCCAAAATACAAAATTCTGCCTTCCTTCTCTCCTTCCTTCCTTCCTTCCTTCCTCTCTTTTTTGTTTATCCATTCACTATTATTTTGTATATGTGTGCACTGGTCCTGGGGCTTGAACTCAGGCCATGAGCGCTATCTCTTAGCTTTTTTGCTCGAGCCACAGCTCCAACTTGCAGATATTTTGGTGGTTAATTGGAGACAAGAATCTCATGGATGTTCCTGCTCAAGCTGGCTTCAAACCCATCATGATCATCAGATCTCAGCTTCTTGAGTCGCTAGGATTATAGGTGTGAGCCACCAGCACCTGGCATCTGGATAAATTTTGACTTGTCTAGTTTCTATAATTATTTCATAACCCAATAAAAACAATGTTTATAAACAATATTTACAATAAGGTATCTGTCTAAGCTTGTAATAATTCTGATATATTCACTTATGGTTCAACAGGCAGACATAGTATTTATGCACTTTTTGTTCTTACATTTCCTAAGACAGCAAAAGTAATTCTAATTTTTTAAGGATTTGTAAAACACACACATTCAAAATGAAAGCTTACTCTGACACACAAATACATATATATGCATATATATGTTGTCTTAGCTCTGAATATACAAAGTTGTAGACCTATCCTTGAATATAGTTAGAGGGGCAGTCATGCTAAATATTCATGTGCTTTTCACCTGTTGCTAGAGAAGATTGGTTCTTTTTTCATTAAGCTGGTTGTCCTACGAAGAATTAAATTTTTTGAAAGAACAGTAATCATAAGCCAATTCAGCAATGAATTTTGAGCTGTAAAGCAAACTGTATTGGAGACTGATGTCAACACTAGTCATAAAACACTGTAGTCACTTATAGCAACACCTCTTCCCAGTTATCTTTCTCTTGTCTGCCTGTTCTCTGCTCTCTCTCTTGTTTATGAAAGATCAGAAAGCAGCAAAGACTAGATTCTTAGAGTCTTATTTTTTGCTTTTCTGTCCTTTCCTGAAGCATAAATTAACCAGACCTTGTCTGGTTAAGTGAAAGAGAAGCGCTTTAAATAATGTCCAAATGGAAAATCGAGCCTAGGAATTTATTAATGTATTTATTCTGAAAAATCCAAAAAGTAGCTAGTAACTATGGTAGTCATTTTTTCAGATTACAAATACAACTAAGAGGCAAGTACAATAAAAAATCTAAGTAAACTCTGTTGATAAAAAAATTATTGGGGCAAGGAATATGGCTTAGTGGTAAAGTACTTGCCTAGCATGCATGAGGCCCTCAGACTCCTTGGTACCACATAAACACAATAAATATATCATTATTCTATTACAATTAAGGTGAATTTTCTATATTTCAGAAAATACATATAAAATGTAAATATTGGACCACATTCTCTGGGCATGATGGTACATGCCTAAAATCGCAGCATTTGAGAGGCTGTGATAGGAATATTGCAAGTTCAAGGCCAGCCTAGGTAATACTGTGAGATCCTGTCTCAAAAACAAACAAAGAAGTAAACAAAAAACTATTCCAAAGCAACTCAAATACAACATATTATATACAAATAAGCTCATTGTGCTGTAGGAATGCTTTGTCTTTTGACTGGACATTTATAAAACTAAAATTTAAACTTTCACTAACGGGCAACAAAGTCTATAAAAATGGTACAATAATACATTATTATTATTAATCTATATGTGTCTACATTTATCTTTTCAGTGCTAGCAATTATTTTGCATTAAGTCCCAACCAAATTCTACCTAAGAATAACACAGTCTTCTGAAACACAGCTTGCTGGAGTGAGGGGATGCACTTTGTGGTAAACCTAGTTGACTCTTAGAAGGCCTCATTAACAGATGCTCTGAGGAAATGATTCACTGACCACAGACAAAATGGAGCCAATATTCATTGACCGCTATCCCATGGCATATTAACACATGATAAACAGCTCTGGACAAGGAACTTTTTCCAGTTGGAAATTTCCCTCAGGTCAAGAAACTAGATACAGAGTCTGCATGACTTGAATTACCAGCAGGTTCTATATACCAGGTGGATCACATTAGGAGCAATAAAATCTGCTTTACAAGAAGCAAACCTAAAACTCTGACGTAAGGTCAGCCCAGGAAAACACACACACACACACACACACACACGTGCACACGCACACACTCACACCTTTCTCATACTCAATTCTACTACATTTCTCTCAGGATGTATTTGAATAATATCATTTTTGTGATCTCCCATACTCAACATACTTAATACATTCTCAAGACTATAACGCATGAAAGCAGAGACTAAGAGAATTAACACACAAAATTCAGAAAAATGCTTGCTTACCTGGTAATCTGGTTTTGTAAAGTAATCCAAAGAGGAGATATGGTCCAGAAAGACGCTGAATTCTGGAGGAAGATGTTTCAGCATGAGCCTATGGTCATACCTCTCCTTAATAGAGCCTACTTGCTCCTTGGAAATAAAGAGAAAAGGAACCCAAATCAATTTATCTTGGCAACTATGCATTGAAAGCCCCTCAGATAGTCTCAAGGGAATGTACTAGGCAATGAGATAGTAGGCAATTAAGTATAAAGCAAGAACTGAGCTCTTTCTAATAGCTTAATGTACAGAGCCTTAAAGAGCCAGAAAACTGTCATGCAAACCCAAAGAATACCAGAGTTCTGTATCAGTGAACAAATGATAAAAACCACCAAAAGAATTTATCTTGAGATTACATTTCTTTTTTTTTTTTTTGCCAGTCCTGGGCCTTGGCCTCAGGGCCTGAGCACTGTCCCTGGCTTCCTTTTGCTCAAGGCTAGCACTCTGCCACTTGAGCCACAGCGCCACTTCTGGCCATTTTCTGTATATGTGGTGCTGTGGAATCGAACCCAGGGCCTCATGTATACGAGGTAAGCTCTCTTGCCACTAGGCCATATCCCCAGCCCCCGAGATTACATTTCTTTATCAATACACGCTGATAGTTTCCTAAACAAAGAACATAGGTGATGAAAACTAAAAGCTATTTGAACCTAGCTGGGGCAGAAAAGTCCCTGAGACTCTTATTTCCAACTAACCACTAAAAATGGTTCAAGTGGTAGAGCACTAGCCTTCAATAAGGAGCTCAGAGACAGCACCCAGGCCCCGAGTTCAAGCCTCAGGACGGGCACCAAAAATAATGTTAAAAAAACAACAACCCGGGCTGGGGATATAGCCTAGTGGCAAGAGTGCCTGCCTCGGATACACGAGGCCCTAGGTTCGATTCCCCAGCACCACATATACAGAAAATGGCCAGAAGCGGCGCTGTGGCTCAAGTGGCAGAGTGCTAGCCTTGAGCAAAAAGAAGCCAGGGACAGTGCTCAGGCCCTGAGTCCAAGGCCCAGGACTGGCCAAAAAAAAAAAAAAAACAACAACCCTAAAAGCTTACTTGACTTACAAAAGAGAAATTAAAAACTAAGGAGAGCTACAAATCTGATCAGTAGTAAAGTTTATACTTACAAATTAAAAATCTACTCTGCATGTACCCAGAAAAAGTCTTAATAGCTCTCTAACACCAATACATATACACATGTTTACATATACAGATATACATGTACACATATTAGCCCTCTAATATCAAAAGCATGTGTGTGTATAAATTTTTTAGAGAAATGGAGGATTGAATTTAGGGCTTTTTGCTTGCTAGGCAGGTGCTTAAACCATTCCCCTAGTAGCCCTTTGCTATTATTATTATTAATAATTTAAGAGACACTTTTTTTGCCCAGGTAAGCCTGAACTATGACCCTCCCATTTTTTTTATTTGAGTAACTAAAATGACAGGCTTGTATGACCATGCTCAGACTGTTTGCTTGTAAAGGGTTCTCATAAACTTTTGCTCTGTTGGCCTCAAATCATAAATCTTTTGATCTCCGCCTCTAAAGTAGCTATGATTATAGGTAAGAGTCACCACACTCAGCTTAGGTTTTAAGTTTCATATGCAAGTACATTTTACTTTTATTTAAATTAAAATGTACATTTTTAACTGATAAAAGCAAAACCATACATGTTAATGAGGTGTTATGTTTCAATATACTAGATACATTGTGTAAGGTTTACTATATATATATATATATTTTTTTTTTTTTTTTTTGGGGGGGGGCCAGTCCTGGGCCTTGGACTCAGGGCCTGAGCACTGTCCCTGGCTTCTCTTTGCTCAAGGCTAGCACTCTGCCACTTGAGCCACAGCGCCACTTCTGGCTGTTTTCTGTATATGTGGTGCTGGGGAATCGAACCCAGGGCCTCATGTATATGAGGCAAGCTCTCTTGCCACCATATCCCCAGCCCCACTATATATATTTTCAACACAAATTCATACTTGTTCTTTCCTGACTAAAACTGACATAGACTGTTTGCAAAACTACCTTGTCCTTTATTTTTCTCCAAGGCAGCTGACCCACCACAAACTCCACCAACATGTAGAATAAGGACCACAGGTCGTCATGTCTTCCCATTTCCTTGGTAAATAAAAACAGAATTCAGTGACATTGTATTACAAGTTCTTGTAAATATATTCAATTGTTAAAGGCCTAGCCATTTTGTTCATTAGGCTTAAAATTTTAATGTATTTCTAGAAAAATTACTGCTTTATCTCCATAGCTACACAGCAATCTGATCAACAGTGAATGTATATTTGTCTGTATACACACAAACATACTTTTTGATATGAAGAATACCAACTAGATGGAGGTGTAGCTCACTAATGATAGAGTTCTTGCCTAGCATGCATGAGACCCTAGGTTTGATGCCCAGCACTGTCTAAAGTACACAAACAGGGCTGGGAATGTGGCTTAGCAGTAGTGCTTGCCTTGCAAGCATGAAGCCCTGGGTTCGATTCCTCAGCACCACATATACAGAAAAAGCCAGAGGTGGAACTGTGGCTCAAATAGTAGAGTGCTAGCCTGAGCAAAAGAAGCTCAGGGGCAGTGTCCCAGCCCTGAGTTCAAGCCCCAGGACTGGCAAAAACAAAACAAAACAACCATTCAGATATACTTACAGCTATAAAAGGGACTGACTCTGCTCCTTGAGCTCTTTTCCCATCTTTGTCCTATATACTGTAAAGTCAACGTGATTTGAGACACTGCATACACATACAGGTGACTCTAGTTTAGATACTTACCCTGTTACGATGAGCATTGATTGATGCATAACGAACTGTCCCTCGAAAGCCTGCCACAGCTCTAGGCTACAACAAAGCCAAGCAAGAATAAACAATTAATTTCAAATACCAACAGTTTCAGTGAATTGAACACATGAGGGAAAGGGAAAGAGTTAAGGGAAAGAACATAAGAGTGCTTGTGGTATCTGAATCAAGACCACCCCTCTCCCAGCTGGACTAGTGGGTCTCCATTCCACACTTCTGCAGCCAAGAAGGCTGAGCTAACCTCTTTCCTCATTCAAAAACCTAAAAAGGTTTTCTTCTGTCAGAAGCAAGAACTTAAGCACTATTCACCTTGCTCCCCATCTGCCTGTTGATGAGAATTATATCCTGACCTAGTTCAAGTGGAAAGATGGAAGCAGCCTTCCAGCACTCTGTCTCAACAAAGACTTTCTCCACTACACTAGCTCCATTACAGGCCCCACTAGTCTCTTCCTGTATTCCATGATCTGGGGACATCTTTGTTGGTCTCTGCTTAGTCTGATTTTAGTGACAATCTTAGTTCAGTTTTAGCACAAATCCTGAACCCTTAGAATCTGTCCACCCTTGACATCTGACCAAACTTTATCTCTCACCCTCTCTGCCTTACCATTCTTTTTTTTTTTTTTTGGCCAGTCCTGGGGCTTGGACTCAGGGCCTGAGCACTGTCCCTGGCTTCTTCTTGCTCAAGGCTAGCACTCTGCCACTTGAGCCACAGCACCAGTTCTGGCCATTTTCTGTATACGTGGTGCTGAGGAATCAAACCCAGGGCCTTATGTATACGAGGCAAGCACTCTTGCCACTAGGCCATATTCCCCAGCCCTGCCTTACCATTCTTTCAAATATAAAACCTAAAATTTCTCATTTCCAACAACAAAGACTTAGAAGCATGCACAGAAACCAGAAAGTATGACATCTGCATGGGGGAAAAGTGAGTAGAAGAAAACGTCTGTGAGAAGGACTGGATGCTGGAACCAACTGGGGAAGATTTTAAAGAAAAATGATAAATATTCACAGAACTAAAGAAAAATTTGATTAAAGAAGCATCTTAACAATGGTACATCATATAAAAATAACAAAAAAAAAGCCAGGTGCTGGTAGTTCATGCTTGTAATTCTAGCTCCTTAGGAGGCTGGGATCTGAGGACTGAAGTTCAAAGCCATCCAGGCAGGAAAAGTCCACGAGACACTTATCTCCAAGAGAAGGAAACAGAGCTGGAAGTGGAGCTGTGGCTCAAGTGGTAGACCACTAGCATCAATCAAAAAGAAACTCAGTGACAGCACGCAGGCCCTGAGTTAATAAAGCCCTAGGACCAGCACCAATAAATAAATAAACATGATAAAGAAAACCAAAATACAGAGTATAGAAAGTTAAAAGAATTTCCTGCAAGTATCCTAAAGCTGAATTCTGTAGTTGAAAGTCAGGCATGGCAGTATACTACTACCACTAGTCTGGAGGCTGAGGCAGAAGAATCCCAAAATTGAGACCATCCTGGGCTACATAGTAAGCTGGCCTCAGAAGATAGATAAATAAATGAATAAACAGATAAAACATAAAGAGAATTGTAGCATGTATGAAAGGTATCAGAACGCAAGAAAGGTCTATAAATCCAAATGGGCATGTTCTTACTATCAAACCACTCTAACCTTGCTGCTAATGTATATAACTTTAAAGCCATAATTCTAAAAAGCAAAACTTACTATTTTCAGTGTATAACATATCATAAAAGATGTGATACTTCTTAGATCTCTAACATTTATTTTATATATATTTTATTTATTTATTTATTTATTATTATTATTATTTTTTGGCCAGTCCTGGGCCTTGGACTCAGGGCCTGGGCACTGTCCCTGGCTTCTTCTTGCTCAAGGCTAGCACTCCGCCACTTGAGCCACAGCACCACTTCTGGCCGTTTTCTGTATATGTGGTGCTGGGGAATCGAACCCAGGGCCTCATGTATACAAGGCAAGCACTCTTGCCACTAGGCCATATCCCCAGCCCTCTAACATTTATTATTTATTTATTTATGTATGTATGTGTGTTGGTCATGGGACTTGAACTGTAGGCCTGGGTGCTATCCCTGAGCTCTTCAGCTCAAGGCTAGCGCTCTACTACTTTGAGCCACAGCACCACTTCCAGTTTTCCAGTGGTTAACTGGAGATAAGAGTCTCATGGATTTTCCTGCCAGGCTGGCTTTGAACCTCGATTTTCATGTCTCAGTCTCCAGAGTGTTAGGATTACAGGTGTATGCCTCTTGGCGCCTGGCTAATGTTCACTATTTCCAATTAGCTACATTCCCAAGCCATAGATAGCATTCATTCTAATACACAATTAGCATTTCTTGAGAGTGATACTATAAAGGATATTTTATGTAATACAAAATATCTTACTGGTCTGACGTCACCACAGGAGTTGGTAAATTGTCGAGCCAAGCCAAAATCAAGCATAAAACATTTCCTACATGTGCTAGGAAAGCGACCCATGGCAAAGTTGGACTGGAAAAAAAAAGGAGGAAAATATTCTTATAACGTAGTCCTTACATTCACCCTTATTTTCTCTAAATTACCCTTCTTTTTAAGAGTCTACACAACACATGTTCTAGACATTCTAGCAGTCACTATAATAATGTTTACAAAACATTAATTAAAATACTTAGTTCTTTATTCTATTAACACTTAACATCAGATGAACTTTGATCAAAAAAAGAATTTAGGCAACTGTTAAAATACAATATAACAATGACTTAATTGACAACTCTAAGTCACTTGAAGTTATAGTCTATGACAATGTTTAAGTGACAACCCAACCCTTCTTAAAATGAACGAAACAAAGAATGTACTTAAAAAAAATACAGTTCAGGGCTGGGAATATGGCCTACTGGCAAGAGTGCTTGCCTCCCATACATGAAGCCCAGGGTTCGATTCCCCAGCACCCCATATATAGAGAATGGCCAGAAGTGGCGCTGTGGCTCAAGTGGCAGAGCGGTAGCCTTGAGCCAAAAGAAGCAAGGGACAGTGCTCAGACCCTGAGTCCAAGCCCCAGGACTGGCAATAAATAAATAAATAAATAAATAAATAAATAAATAAATAAATAAATAAATAAATAATACAGTTCATAAATTTCCTACAAGGATCAGAAAGCTGAATTTCACTAAGTCTAAAGTAAAACTACAATTCAAGGAAACATTTCTAAACAGACTTAAGGAAAATATACTTTGCATTTTTCTCAAAAATCAATGTAGCAGTGGGCTGGGGATATGGCCTAGTGGCAAGAGTGCTTGCCTCGTACACATGAGGCCCTGGGTTCGATTCCCCAGCACCACATATACAGAAAACGGCCAGAAGTGGCGCTGTGGCTCAAGTGGCAGAGTGCTAGCCTTGAGCAAAAAGAAGCCAGGGACAGTGCTCAGGCCCTGAGTTCAAGGCCCAGGACTGGCCAAAAAAAAAAAAAAATCAATGCAGCAAATTACACACGATTCTAGACACTCACATACAGTGAGACCAAAAGAGGACACTCATAGAAGAGAATCACAAAGGTGCAGTGCCCTAAGCAACTGTTCATACTTATACAAAATAATAATGCACATACTGAAACGAACTCCTGAGATAAGGAAACAAAAAACATTTTTCTTTTTCTGATGAGTTCTGTCTTCTTCATTTTATATACGGTGTATTCACATGTGTATCTTCAGGAGGCGGGGGGGGGGGGCACAGAACTTGAGGAAAAAGCATAGCAGTGGAACTCACTTGACACTGATGAAAATGAACTATACAACTCCTGGCTGGAGATGGGAGGGAGGGACTGGGAGAGAACAAGGGAACAGATGATACTTTATGAAAGGAAATGTACTCATTACCTGACTCGTGTAAATGTAACCCCTCTGTACATCACTTTTATAATAACAATAAAGTAAATTTAAAAAATCAATGCAGGGCTGGGAATATGGCCTAGTGGTAGAGTGCTTGCCTCGTATACATGAAGCCCTGGGTTCAATTCCTCAGCACCTGCTGTGGCTCAAGCGGCAGAGTGCTAGCCTTGAGCAAAAAGAAGCCAGGGAGGACAGTGCTCAGGCCCTGAGTTCAAGCCCCAGGACTGGCAAAAAAAAAAAAATCGATGCAGCATATCCCTGGCTATAAAGGAAATGCAAATGAAAACAACTTTGGGATTCCATTTCACCCTGGTTAGATTGGCCAACATCAATAATTCGAACAACAAATGCTTGGCAGGGATGTGGGTAAAAAGGAACCCTACTGCACTGTTGGTGGGAATGTAAACTAGTATAACCATTCTGGAAGGCAGTTTGGACATTCAAAAAAACTAAACACAGACTTTCTCTATGACCCATACCACTCTTGGGCACCTACCCAGAGCATTATAAATCAAGATAAGGTAAAGACACTTGCACATTCATCTTCATTGCTACACTATTCATAATAACTAAGTTATGGAAACAGCCCAGATGCCCTAAAACAGATGAGTGGATCAATAAAATGTGGTATATAGCTGGGTGCCAGTGGCTCACGTCTGTAATCCTAGCAACTCAGGAGGCTGAGATCTGAGGGTCACTGTTCAAAGCCAGACTAGCTTAACTACCAAAAAAAAAAAAAAAAAGCCAGAAATGGAGATGTGGTTCAAGTGGTAGAGTGCTATCCTTGAGCATGAGGAAAAAAAAAAAAGCACAGGAATGGTGCCCAGACCCTGAGTTCAAGCCCAAGAACCAGCATACACATACACACAAATGTGCTATATATACACAATAGAATTTTACTCATCTATTAGACAGAATAAGATTATGTCATTTGCAGGGAAATGGGTGGACCTTGAACAAATCATGCTAAGTGAGGTAAGCCAAGTTCAGAAACAAATGACATGTTCGCTCTCACATGTGGAAGTTAGATCTAAAATATAACTGAACATGATAACCTATATAGGACTAAGCATTCATACACAAACAGTCAGATACCCTTAGGGGAGGAATTCTGAACATTTAAAATACTATTTATGAAAATGAATTCCAGGAAATGAAAACATGGATTTTTTTTGTTATTGTTGTTGTTGGTGGCAGTGTTTGTTTTTCCTTTTGAGTTTTTTTTTTGGGGGGGCACAGAAAGGGAGGGAGGAAGAGTGCACAAAGCAATCATGCTATCCAGTATACACTATGTGGAAAATGAACTATGAGACTTGTGGGCTGGGATGGGAGGGGGAAACTGGGGAAAGTGAAGGAAAGGGTGACATTGTCCAAAAAAAGAAACGCACTCATTACCTGACTTAGGAAATAGTAATCCCTCTGTACAACACCTTAATAAAAACAATCATATTTAAAAAAAGAAAAAGAAAAATCAACGTAGCTGGATGCTGATGGCTCACACCCATCATTATCCTTGCTACTCGGGAGGTTGATATCTGAGGATCACGGTTTAAAGTTAGCACAGGCTGGTAAGTCCATAAGACCCTTAGCTCCAAAACAGCAAAGCAAAACAAAACAAAAAGAAACCTATAATACTCAAATCATGACACAGAATGCACAAATCAGGAGAAATACCTAACAAAAACAAAAGCAAACAAGACCCACTATATTCCCATAGTAGCACTCAGGAGAAAAATAAGGTGTTGTTTTTTTTTTTTAGAGCTGGTTGTTTCTTTATAAATAAATACAACTTGAGAAACAGAGAACAGCACATGAACTAGAAGCAAACGGTCTATCTCCCCCCCTTTTTTTTTACATAGTTTAAGTAGATGGGTAAAGGGGCTTCAATTCAACATGTCAATTTATGTGTACAATGCATTTTGATCAATGTCACCCTTTCTATCATTCTCCCCCTATTTATTCCAACCCCAAACATCCCCTCAGGTTTCCTAGTTCTATTTTCATATATGTACAGTGAGTATCATGACTGTATTCACCTACCACTTCTCTCTCCATTCATCTTTCCCCTTCCCCTTAAATCCCATCCTCCTCAGACAGGACATGTTTCAGCTTCCTAGTATTTATTTTGTTAAACTGTTAATTGCTCAAAGCAAAGTTCATATATATTTTTAACCAGTTTCGGGGGGTGGGGGAGGAAATCCAAAGAACTACTAATTTAGATGTCAAGCTGAGTAATCAGCAATGTAATAACAAGACAGAAGCATAAAATAATTTGGCTGGCAAATAACATTTGTTATGAGAAAAGCTCTTGAAAATAAGTTGTGGTTAGCAATTACCATTCTCAGAAAAACTGCAAGTTATATTTTTGCTTCCAAGCTTTTAGAGAAATAAAATATTTCTTTGTATTTAACTGCAGTAAGTACAGAAAGCTACACTTGTAATTTATTGTGTCTCATCATAACACTAAGGGTACCAAACAAAACCCATCTGTGTTGTGATAGAGAAAGCCCCTACCGGTTTGATGTCTCGGTGCAGAAATCCCACAGAATGGATGCTTTCAATAGACTCCAGAATCTGTTTCCCTAGCCGAAGAGTAGTGCTAATGGTGAATGTGCCCCGGGATTGGCTTCGGCGAAGATCTGCCAGATTCCGACCCTGTGGAACGAGATGCTCACTTTCAAACATGGTACTGAAGCTATGATTAGACAGGGAAATTATTCATTTACCATTAAAAATGCTGTGACTGGAATAGCAAAGGTTGTGCCCAAGTTGTAATCCTCTGATTCAACAAATGGTAACTAGCCTTGAGCAAAAATAGCTTAGGGACAGTGCTTAGGCCCTGAATTCAAGCCCCATAACCACCACCAACAACAAAAGGAAACAAGAGCTCACTAATCTCCTACAGAAAATATTAGGCAACCACCTCACATTTCTGAAAACAGATGAAGGAATCAAACATTAATCCTGCATTTCCTATATGAAATGTACTGCACGAAAAGCCCTCTGATGAGAAGAGGACACATTTAAACCAAGATTTATGTCTCTGAAATCACTGTTAGGTAGGTAAATTGAAAAAAATGTATAAAGGAACCAGATGTTCAAAACGAAGCCTGCTAAAGATGAAAAGAAATTCTCAGAGTTCAAAATTAGGCGATAAAACTATCATCCTCATTCTGAGGATGAGCATGTGTGTGTTGTGGGGGGGGGGTTTAGGGTAGAGGAGGTGTCAAAGAACATGGAATGGCTTCCCTATTATCCCTTTGTAGTCATTACTCTCATTTTCTTTCTAAGAATGTCTTTGCTCTGCTTTCAACTCCATCTTCATCTAAAGGAGAAGGGACAGTTATGTTAAGGATGGAAAGAAAGAGATGGCCATTTATCCAGGCCCACTAAAGCTTTTATTTTTAAGTAGCTATAGCTGGTACTTGAATGCATAAATGGGAAACTAAAATGCTAAAGGTAACAAAAATGGTATGAAGAGCTAGGGATAGAAGGACTTACACTACATCCCACAATTCAGGTTGGGATGAAAACCTTTTACACAACAATCAGTGAAAGAAAACTAAAACAGCTGAAAAGAATGTTTCCATTTCATTTTTGGAAAGTTTATATCAAATCTACTTAAATGCAGTTCTATCTGTACAGTATAAAACATTCTAGTATGACAGCAATAGATTGTCATTTTATTCCAACTCAATGTCACTGAAAGATTTTCGGATAAGTTTTCATGGTAACCTACCTGCAACTGCATGACCACATAGTTGAATCGATCATTCCTCCCACAGCCAATAAATCTACAAACATGGTCTTTCCCTGGATTAAAAAAAAAAATAGAAAAGGATATACCATAGATTCCTTTCTCAAAAATGAATACTTTGTTCTTTACAGTATTTTATGATTCAGTAAAATATCTTGAGACCTTATGAATAGGAAATATATTTTCACAAATGTTATCCACCCACGCTTAAATCTGCACTGCTCCTTGTGTAGTCAAATAAATATTCACTGAATGAATAAGAAATGAATAAAAGACCTAGGTAATGCTGACTTATGCCTATTAGCTACTTAGAAGGCTGAGATATGGGGATTTGAAGTTTGAGGGCAGCTCAAGCAGAAAAGTTTAAAAAGCTCCATCTCCAAAATTAACTAGCAAAAGACAGGGCTAGATATATGACTCAAGTAGTAGAACACTAGCCAAACGAGCAAGCTGAGCAAGCTGTAGTCCTTGAGTTCAAGCCCTGGAACCAACCAAAAAAAAAAAAAAAGGGATGAGTGGAGGAAAGAACAAAATGAATAAATCAATGAAAGAACAAATATCTGGCAAGTTATTTAGAAAAGATAGAAAAGATTTAAGGGGTTATTTCAGATCAACCTGTTTAGATTCAATACTTATTAGAGGGCTGAGGATATGGCCTAGTGGCAAAAGTGCTTGCCTTGTATACATGAGGCTCTGGGTTCGATTCCCCAGCACCACATATATAGAAAATGGCCAGAAGTGGCGCTGTGGCTCAAGTGGCAGAGTGCTAGCCTTGAGCAAGAATAAGCCAGGGACAGTGCTCAGGCCCTGAGTCCAAGCCCCAGGACTGGCCAAAAAAAAAAAAAAAACTTATTAGAGCACAGAGAAACAATGCATAAGAACTATATAAAATATAAATACTGCATTTTAGATATATTCTACCAATTACTATTCTGTAACTTTAAAACTAACATAATCTTTCTAGGCTTTGTTGATTTGTATTAGCCCAGTTGTTTTCAACCTCAGATCCATATGTGAAATCCAAGAAGGTGCTGGCTGGGTTACAGGGAGCATTAGTGGAGAAGGTAGAAATCTGAGGTTCTCCTATTTTAAAAAGGATGCAAAGGTTTGAGAAAAGCATCAAGTCAAGAAAAAGGCACTGGGAAGGGGGAACAACCTGAGGTGCTGTAGAAGCAGGCACACACAGACCCTGAAGGGTCTTGACCTCTATGATGAACAATTTGAATGATATATAAGGTCCCTGTTTTCACATGGGTGGGGGTATGAGTGGCTCTTGCCAGTAATCCTAATTGTCTGAGGATCCAGCTTCAAAGTCAGCCTGGGAAGGAAAGTGTGTGACACTCACATCTCCAATTAACCACCAAAATGCCAGAAGTGGCACTGCGGCACAAGTGGCAGAGTGCTAGCCTTGAGCAAAAAGAAGCTCAGGGACAGTGCCCAAGCGCTGAGTTCAAGCCCCAGGACTGGTAAAAAATAAAAATAAATACACAGATAAATGCAATCCTGAAGTATGGTTTAAAGGCAGCTTCTTCAATATGATTCAAGATAATGTAACCTCAAAGACATCAGTAGAAATATCTCAGTGGTGTTCTGTGCTTGATTCTCCAGAAGGAAACAATAAAAGACTAGAGCATCTAGATCCAGGCTACTACCTCAAGCACTGGAAAGATTCTGCTTATTCTCCCATCTTTACTCACCATGAAAACTCCTAACATCTATTTATTCCAAGCAACCACATATTTCTACAAGCATAATATAGTAATACAATTTTTGGGGTTTTTTTTTGTTGTTTTTCTTTTATTTTGCCAGTCCTGGGCCTTGGACTCAGGGCCTGAGCACTGTCCCTGGCTTCTTTTTGCTCAAGGCTAGCACTCTACCACTTGAGCCACAGAGCCATTTCTGGCCTTTTCTATATATGTGGTGCTGAGGAATTGAACCCAGGGCTTCATGTATACAAGGCATGTACTCTTGCCACTAGGCTATATTCCCAGCCGCCCTATAGTAATACAATTTTTAAGAAAAAAAATTTGTGCATACTTAGACAACACCAGATGACTCAATTAGTAGCTACAGAATAAAATCTAGGTTCAGAAAGGTAACAAATTATAAAGTTATTACACAAACTACAGATGGTATCCAAAGCAGTTTACCTTGTAGTTTTTTCAAAACAGCCACCTCCATTTTCAGAACTTGTTTTGGTTGCTGAGCTGATTCTACCTTCAGTGCCACATTTTCCCTGGTGAGCATGTCCAAGGCATCGTAAATTTCTCCAAAGCCCCCACCCCCAATCTTTCTCAACTGCAGAAAAAAATAAAATAAGAACATATTTAGCATTATGAGAAGATAACTAGACACAAATCCATCCCTTATTCAGAAAAAATAATTATTTTAATTTCTCTATTTTATAATAAAATATATCTAAATTCTTAAATTAACTATATAGAGAGAGGAAAAAGAAAACAGATCTCTAGAAACAACATGAGACTTTCTTCCACAGATCTTCTCACAAACAGTAATGAAATTATTTCAGTTACCAATTCTGGTATATAGCCAGTATCAGAAATGTCACACACACATACACAAAAGGTTCTGAATCACTTCCCACAAATGCCACTCAACAACCAGATTTGTTGTTTCAATTCTGACACAGTTGTTTGTAGACTTTTGAAACCATGAAATCTTTCTGCTAACAGAAATCTTAAATGGAACCAATCTGGTGTCTGTAAAAAGTGGGAGGTTGGAAAAGAGACTAAGCAGTGAGTACCCGGCCTTCCCAAAGTTTACTCTCCTTTCTGAGGCAACCAGTAGGCTCTATACAGCAGGCAGAGCACTACTCCAAATTGTCTCGGAGCTCACTATCTACATAATGGAATAGGAGTAAATTCTAGTCAACTTAAGTACTTCCATCCAACATTCAACATTCTTCCTAATAAAACAGTAGCTTCCCTGGTCAAGAGCAGCATCCTTGAGTATCATAAGCAAGTTTTGAAGAGCTAACAACAATTGAATCTGGAAGGCTCTTAAAACCTGAGGTATGCTGATTGATATACTCCATGCTATAGCACTGGGGCTGTCTCATGTGCAAAGTTCTGGGATCAATACCCAGCACTGCAAAAACCAAAAAAGCAAATAATATATAGCAGAAAAGTAGTCAAAGTAGTTAAATTCCCTGGAGCTAGGGTTTCTTCTCATCACACTATCAGACATCTAGGATATGACAGAATATAGGCAGTTATCACTAGAGGCACAGGATCCAAAACCTAACCTCCCTGAAGGCCTCCAGCTCATGTCCTACTTATTTCTTCAGCAAATTGTCACTGATTACTGTATCTAGGCTGGTTTCTTTAATATCTTTGGGATTTTTTTGTCCAATCATTCAATTATTTTATCAGGCCATATACCTCAGAGATCATTTGTATTATATTCTACTGCTTTTCAATTCATGGTGATTAACTTCCCATTGTCAATGTCTCACTCCACCTGGGAGCAACCAAGCTTCTTGAAAGAGGCCACATGCCCTTTTTCTTTATGGTCCCATAGCACTTGGCAAAGTTCTACTTGTATTTATTTATTTATCCATTCTTCTGTCCTGGAGCTTTAACTTAGGGCCAGGGTGCTATCCCTGAGCCTCTTTGTGCTCAAGGCTAGTGCTCTACCACCTGAGCCATAGCACCACCTTTGGGTTTTTCTGAGTAGTTTATTGGAGTGAGAGACACATGGACTTTCCTGCCCTGGCTGGCTTCCAATCAAGATCCTCAGATCTCAGCCTCCAGAGTAGCTAGAATTACAGGTAAGAGCCACAGGTGACCAGCCTCATAATATTATTATTGCTTCAGAACTCTTTATGCTGTATGTATAAGCCATTACTGTTCTTTATTTTTATTTGGCAATGGGAAGAGAATACTATGAGGAATTACAGGGAGGAGTTTAATATTCAAAAAATAAGTTCCATAATTATTCAGTTAAACCAGTTGCTCTTTGTTAAACTCTGGATTGATCTTAGGATTCTATACATTTTGTTCATTAAATAAAACCTAATGCAACCTTAAAAACTCATAAATAAAAAATGGTGTGTGCCTGTAGTCCTAACTACTTAGAAGAATGAGGCAGGAGGATCACCTGGACCCAGGAGTTTGGGGTCAGACTGGACAACATGAGATGCTGTAATCACAGAAAACAAAATGAACAACAGTAACAAAAACTATGTATATAGTACTGAAGATATATCTTTCCAACACAGATGAGAGGTGGCTTATCATTCTACCTCACAAAAAACTTTATCAGTAAATAGTAAATGACAGAATTTAAAAAAATCTAGTAGATTGTTAATTTATTAGGTTTGTAAATCCCTAAAATATCATTGCTTTTGAGGCAAAGAGACAGAGAGGCAGTTCAGTATGATAATGGCACTTAGGTTAAAGAACAGAACTGAGGATTGTGGCATGGTGTACTGTTCAAAGACAGTGACTGAATCATCTCCCATCCCAACTCTTCTACAATGTGAGAAGGACCTTTCACTTTGAAGGAGGAAATGGGACCTTGCCACTTGCCACTCTCCCCCTCAAGCTGTAGGATCTAAAGACAGGGATGTAGCTTGGTGGTACAGTACTTGTTTAACACGTATGAGGGTTCTATCTCAACACAACAGCAAATAGATGTATGGTCTATCTTCCTGTTTCTTTAAATCTGGGTGAATCTTACATTGCTTTAAGTAAGAGAAAAAGGCAAGGTGATATGATACTGTTCCTGCTGTGAGAAGAGAGGCCTGATAGCTTGTGTTTCCTGACTCCTGAAAGTGAGCCATAGTACAAAAAGTCTGACCATCCTGAGAGGTCAGAGCCACAGCAAATTCCCTAGAAAAATGAGCTACCAAATTGGAGAGAATGAGAGAGCTAAGGAGCCCAAGGTTAGAGACCTCAAAGAAGCTATTCTGAAGTGGATCCTTTCCAATCAATCCTGTTATGCCAGATGGATGAGAGGAATCAACTGGGTGAACTCATCCCTTCCTTCTCCTGTCTGTTTCTCTCCTATTCTTCCTCCCTTCTCCCTCCCTCCCTCCCTCCCCCAATCTCTCTCTCTGTTTTGGTTTTTGTTGCTGTTTGGTGCCAGACTTAAACTCAAGGCCCCATGCTCTTCCTTATTAGCTTTTTTGCTCAAGGTTGCCACCCTACCACTCAAACCAACCTCCACTTCCAGCTTTTTGCATGCCAATTAGTAATAAGAGTCTTTAGGATTTATCTGTCTAGGCTGGCGCTTTGAACCTTGATCCTCAGATCGCAGCCTCCTGAGTGGTTAGAATTACTGACCTGAGCTACCAGTGCGCCTGGCTTCTGATGACGCTGAAAGCTGAGTCATTAATATATGTAAGTTCATCATATCCATCTTTCTATTTTTATGTATACTTACAAGTTTCCTTAATTGTAAGTTAAAAAAGCGAAAGAGGGGCTGGGAATGTGACTCAGCAGTAGAGTGCTTGCCTAGCATGCATGAAGCCCTGGGTTTGATTCCTCAGCACCACATACACAGAAAAAGCTGGAAGTGGTGCTGTGGCTCAAGTGGTAGAGAGCTAGCCTTGAGCAAAAAGAAGCTCAGGACAGCGCCCAAGCCTTGAGTTCAACCTCCAGGACCTGCCAAAAAAAGAAGAAAGGGAGGGAGGGAGGGAGGGGAGGAAGAGAACAACAACGATGACGATGACAATGACAAGTTTAGGCATATAAGCAATGTAGATAATATTTCCAAAGAAATGCTATTTTTGTGAGGGTACCACAAGTTACTGCTCCTCGATATGTGCGCGCACATGCACACACTTCCTCATATGTGTGTGCACATGCACACACTTTCTCTCAAGAGATGTACACTCACCACTTTCCATCTTTCTTTGACCAGGATTCCAACACTGAGGATATCTGGCTGCTCTCCTCCCCCACTCATTGCAGAACACTGATGTGGTGAAACAGCTACACAGGCATCTAGCTCTCAAAGGTGGTTTCCATTTAACCTAAGGCAAAAACAGCAACAGCATATCAGGGCTAATTAACCAAACATTGAAGCATCAAGAAGCACAACATAAAGTTAGGTTACTTTGTTGGAGGGAGAGAAGTGCACACACACACACACACACACACACACACACACCCTCTCTAAAAATTAATACAAATTTACAAATGTACTTTGCCTTGGATGCTCAGACATTACAAATACATTATTATGACACAGATACAGTGACTGAGATAGAGAGATTACAGGGCAAGCATGGGAGTCAATGGCACTTGACCCAAACAGATTACTATCCTGAGTACAAATATTGCCCAAGGGGAGGATGTTATTTAACTTAAGCAGCTTATAGTTTGATAGGTTTGTAACATAGAGCTTGACACCATTAAAGCTAATAATATTTTAATGTTACAACATGCGTAGAAAATAAACCTAACATGAGAAAAGGCTTTGACTAAACCTTATCCAATATTACAAGAAAAAGAACAACAGTAAAATGAATAGCATTTCTGTAGGAGATGTAACTGTAACCTAGTCTGGGAATGAAAGATCATGACAGGATTTACAGGAACTATTTTCAATGAAAAAAACCAAGATGCAGTTAAGGATTACATTTATGGTATGGCACATTTATACAAAAGGAAGGTACAATGTATTCATATTTTTAATATATTTTAGTATTTACTTTTATTTCACTTATTTGTGTGTGTGTGTGCTGGTCCTGGGGCTTGAACCCAGGGATTGGGCGCCATCCCTGAGCTTTGTTGCTCAAAGCTAGAGCACTACCATTTTTTTGGTGGTCAATTAGAGACAAGTGTCTCATGGACTTTCCTGACTGGGCTGGCTTCCATGGAGATCCTCAGACCTCATCCTCCTGAGTAGCTAGAATTACAGGCATTAGTCGCCATATGCTTTTGCTTGCCTTCCTTCCTTCCTTCCTTCCTTCCTTCCTTCCTTCCTTCCTTCCTTCATTCCTTCCTTCCTTTCCTTTTCTCTTCTTTTCTTTCCTTTTTTAAAGAAGATAAGCCAGTAATTTTCTTTGATAAAAATGATTCTCCAGGGGCTGGGAATGTGGCTTAGTAGTAGAGTGCTTGCCTAGGATGCATGAAGCCCTGGGTTCCATTTCTCAGCGCCACATAGACACAAAAAGCCACAAGTAGTGCTGTGGCTCAAGAGGTAGTGCTAGCCTTGAGCAAAAGAAGCCAGGGACAGTACTCGGGCCCTGAGTCCCAAGCCCCAGGACTGGCAATTAATTAATTAAATAAATAAATATTCTCCATAACAGTCACAGACAAACTTTCAGTGAAAGGCCAGCAAGTATTTTAGACTTCACAGGGAATATATTCTTGTCATGGCTACTCAATTCTGTCACTACAACACAAAAGAAGCCACAGACAATATGCAACAAGTAAGTGTGGTTGTATTACAACAATCTTCAAAGAAAAACTAAAGGTGGCTGGATAAATTGGCCCAACAGACTGTTGTTCATTTACATTCACTCAACAGAGACAGGGAGAGAGGAGAAAGTGGAGAGGGGAGAAGCCTAGCTTCTGTGAATATACCAAGTTTTCAACTTGGAACTGTGTAATTGTTTTTATAAATGACAAAAAAAATTTCTATACTTCGTTACAGAAATATAAGAAAAGGTAATCATCAAAAATGTCTTTAGGTGGGGCTGGGGATATGGCCTAGTGGCAAGAGTGCCTGCCTCATATACATGAGGCCCTGGGTTCGATTCCCCAGCACCACATATACAGAAAATGGCCAGAAGTGGCGCTGTGGCTCAAGTGGCAGAGTGCTAGCCTTGAGCAAAAAGAAGCCAGGGACAGTGCTCAGGCCCTGAGTCCAAGCCCCAGGACTGGCCAAAAAAAAAAAAAAAATGTCTTTAAACCTTTTTGGTCTATCAATAATAGCTTCAGCTGGGAATTGTAGCATAGACTAAGGCAGAAGGGATTTGAGGCCAAAGGCTCAAGGCCAGCCTGGGAAACAAATAATAATGATAATAATGATCTCACTTTAGAAACCTAGCCAGTCAGTAGCAGCCACCTTTATATAACAAAAGGAGAGCAAATCCTAAATACTCTTGTTTTATCAATCCCTGAACTCCATAATTTTCCAAACCCAGTAAGGAAAAGTTTGCTTCACTGGAAGAAATCCTTTCCTACAGTCATAGCTCTCTTTTGCATGAAACATAACAAATTTAGAATGTTATTCAGTTACTGAGTGGGTGGCATCTTCAAGATAATCAAGAGGTAAAATTAAATTTAAAATATACTAAAAATGGAGAGGGGACAATCTCTAAAACTGTAAAAGAATACAAAACCAATAACACATTGCCGAACAGGTTTGTGGCAGAGAAAAAAAAATCATATAGAAAATAATTACTTTAAGTGGCTATAAAATACAGTTTAAAAAAGCCAGACCAGCCAGGCGCTGGTGGCTCAGGCCTGTAATCCTAGCTACTCAGGAGGATGAGATCTGAGGATGGTGGTTTGAAGCCAGCTTGGGCAGAAATGTCCATGAGACTCATCTCCAAAAAGCTGCTCAGAAAAAAGCTGGAAGTGGTGCTTTGACTCAAGTGATTGATCACAAGACTTGCGCAAAAGAGCTCAGAGACAGCATCCAGCCCCTGAGTTCAAGCCTCATGACTGACCAAAAACAACAACAAAAACCCAGACCAACCAAACTAGTATTTTGAGTAGGGACCAATGTTAACAGTAACTCATACTCTTCACTGTGGTGGGATTTGGAATGATGAGAGGTGTTCTTTTAAGAGTCAGAATGGATCTTTACTAACCTGTAATAACATTTTCTCCCTTGAAATAAAAATAAAGTATTTTGATTATAAATCCTATTAAGATATATATTAGGAAATAAAAGAACCACAAAAAAAATCTTAAAACTACACTTAGTAGTTTTGATATGAGTTAGTAAGACAGCAGCCAGTTAGGGAATTTTGGACTATAGAACTTGCAGAAGGCAGGATAAGGTGATAAACAAAAATCTGCGGGCTGGGGATATAGCCTAGTGGCAAGAGTGCCTGCCTCGGATACACGAGGCCCTAGGTTCGATTCCCCAGCACCACATATACAGAAAACGGCCAGAAGCGGCGCTGTGGCTCAAGTGGCAGAGTGCTAGCCTTGAGCGGGAAGAAGCCAGGGACAGTGCTCAGGCCCTGAGTCCAAGGCCCAGGACTGGCCAAAAAAAAAAAAAAAAAAAAAAAAAAATCTGCCAGACAGCAAAATGCAGCAGAGAGCAATAAAAGAATGGGGAAAAAGGACAGCACAGCCATAAGACACACCAATTAGAAAGCCATCTTTCAGGGACTCTAATTCTTACTTTTTTTTTTTTTTTTTGGCCATTCCTGGGCCTTGGACTCAGGGCCTGAGCACTGTCCCTGGCTTCCTTTTGCTCAAGGCTAGCACTCTGCCACTTGAGCCACAGCGCCACTTCTGGCCATTTTCTGTATATGTGGTGCTGGGGAATTGAACCTAGGACCTAATGTATAGGAGGCAAGCACCCTTGCCACTAGGCCATATCCCCAGCCCCTAATTCTTACTTTTGAACCCAAGGGCAACCTCTGTACCAAGAAAAACTGCCAAGATGGCAGAGATGAAGAGCTGTCTTCCAGTGGCATATCTGTGCTAGTATTCTCTTTCTCTGCTATATTTCTTTTCTAGCAAACTTTCCTATCTAACTTTTATGTTTGTCTTGCCTGACTTATTCTCTTGCCTGATGTAAGGACCCAGGTTAATTTAGCTCCCCTAAACTTTCTGGTAGCTTATTTGATATGTTGGCTAGGAAGTTAGGGATTAACTATGTCTGCTTCTGACTTGGATTCATCAAAAGGTTATGGCTTTGTTGTTAAGAGTATTATGGTTCAAAGCCAACCCAAACAGAAAGGTGAGATGCCATGTCCAATTTGCCAGCAAAATGGTTGGCTGGAGGTATGGGTCAAGTGGTAAAATACCAAGCTGTGAGCAAAAAAGCCGAGTGAGAACAGGAGGCCCTGAGTATAAGCTAACGAACTGGCAAAAAATAAAATTCAAATTTTATATATCATTCCTCAGATGAAACTATAAAACTATATGACAATTATTTGTCACTAACTCACTAACAGAAACACATGAAACAAAATGATATTCTTAAAAGTTTTAGAACAGGGCTGGGGATATAGCCTAGTGGCAAGAGTGCCTGCCTCGGATACACGAGGCCCTAGGTTCGATTCCCCAGTACCACATATACAGAAAACGGCCAGAAGCAGCGCTGTGGCTCAAGTAGCAGAGTGCTAGCCTTGAGCGGGAAGAAGCCAGGGACAGTGCTCAGGCCCTGAGTCCAAGGCCCAGGACTGGCAAAAAAAAAAGTTTTAGAACAGGGAAATGCATCTAGGAACAGATCTATCCCAAGTTGGGCCTATATTCCCCCTGCTTACCCAGAATGCCAGCCCTTGGGAGACAGAGGTGGGAGGTAAATTTTACGTGTTTTACTTATTTCTTGCCCTAAATTGTTATATTGTTAGGTACCTTCCAAAATGATAAAGAGGGCTGGGAATTTGGCTAAGTGGTAGAGTGCTTGCTTAGTATTCATGTGGCCCGGGGTTCCATTCCTTGGTACATTAAAAAAATAATAATAGGGCTGAGAATATGGCCTAGTGGCAAGAGTGCTCACCTCATATACATGAAGCACTGGGTTCGATTCCTCAGCACCATATATATAGAAAACGACCAGAAGTGGTGCTGTGGCTCAAGTGGCAGAGTGCTAGCCTTGAGCAAAAAGAAGCCAGGAACAGTGGCTTTTGGCCCAGGACTGGCCAAAAAAAAATCTAAAAAAAAATAATTTTTAAAAAGATGATAGTTTAGGGCTGGGAATGTGGCTTAGTGGTGCCTAGCATGCATGAAGCCCTGGGTTTGCTTCCTTAGAAATAGAAAAAAAAAAGGAAGTGGGGCTGTGGCTCAAGTGCTAGTCTTGAGCAAAAGAAGCTCAGGGACAGGCCTGAGTTCAAGCCCCAGGACTGACAAAAAAACAAAACAAGACAAAAAAAATAGTTTAAAGTGAGTCTGAGCTATACACCAAGTTCAAGGTTAGCCTTAAAAAAAAAATCCACTAGGGCTGGGGATATAGCCTAGTAGCAAGAGTGCCTGCCTCGGATACACGAGGCCCTAGGCTCGATTCCCCAGCACCACATATACAGAAAACGGCCAGAAGCAGTGCTGTGGCTCAAGTGGCAGAGTGCTAGCCTTGAGCGGGAAGAAGCCAGGGACAGTGCTCAGGCCCTGAGTCCAAGGCCCAGGACTGGCCAAAAAATAAAATAAATAAATAAATAAATAAATCCACTAAGTTTTGGGTAATTCGTTATGCAGTAATAGATTACAATACTAAGCATTACAGTAATAGTTTCTCAAAACTGTGCATTCGACATCATGGATTATATCTGGAAAATTAACGTAAGTTGGCTTCAAAAGCAATGCTGTCAATAACTGCTTTGGATTATTTCTTTCAATAATACAAATAATTTTAAAATAAACAGGAAACTAGATACTACAAGAAGTGAATTAATATCCTTAATGACCTAAAACAAGAAGGAAATAGCTAATGAATTCTGACAAGGATGCTAAATCTAGAAGTGTTGCCAAAACAGATCCAAAGAGGATCAAAATATGAACAGAACATGCAAAATGGAGATATACCTTATAAATATAAAACAAAATGTGAAAAATCATTTGAAATACTTGCTAGACCAAAAAACACCAAGAATAACTACCGAATTATAACAAGTTGAGAATATCATTGAGCACCAGTGGCTCACACCTGTAGTGCTAGCTACTCAAGAGGCTAAGATCTAAGGATCTCTCAGTTCAAAGCCAGACAGGGCAGAAAAGTCTGTGAGACTCATTTTCAATTAACTACTCAAAAAGGCAGAAGTAAGTCTGTGGCTCAAAGTGGTAGAGCACTAGTCTTAGGCACAAAAGCAGGGACAGAACCCAAGGCCCAGGACCAACACACACACACACACACATACACACACACACACATACATACACACACACACACACACACCCCAAAACATTAAGAGTACCCAGATCACAAAGTCATTCAACACAAAGACTACATCAATCATAATCAGATATTTGGTGAAGTTGCTCAGTCCAAAATGAGACATCAAACTGCATACAATTTAACTCACAGAGATTCACATAGAAATATAAAATGGAAAAGTGAAAAAAGAAAAAGCCAACAGTAGAACAAAATAAACAATAAAACAACAAAAGGAACTTTATTTTTATTTTTTGCCAGTCCTGGGGCTTGCACTTAGGGCCTGAGCACCGTCCCTGGCTTCCTTTTGCTCAAGGCTAGCACTCTACTACTTCAACCACAGCACCACTTCTGGCTTTTTCCATATATGTGGTGCTGAGAAATCGAACCCAGGGCTTCATGTATATGAGGCAGGCACTCTACCAGTAGGCCATATTCCTAGCCCTGGAAATGCTTTTTTTATTTTTATTTATTTATTTATTTTATTTTTTTGGCCAGTTCTGGGCTTGAACTCAGGGCCTGAGCACTGTCCCTGGCTTCTTTTTTTTTTGCTCAAGGCTAGCACTCTGCCACTTGAGCCACAGCGCCACTTCTGGCCATTTTCTGTATATGTGGTGCTGGGGAATTGAACCCAGGGCCTCATGTATACGAGGCAAGCACTCTTGCCTCTAGGCCATATCCCCAGCCCTGGAAATGTTTTTTAAAGTGTATGAAAAGTGAAAAACAAAGCAGGAAAGGCTGGGCTAATATCACAATATAAACATACAAACACACACAGGACTAAGTAAGACAATAAAGAGGATTCCCTAAAGGCTATTGTCTGAGAAATAAACATACCACTGAAATAAATTTATCATCATCTAACTGCAGGGACAACTTCACAAAACAGAAATCAATTCTGACTGTTAGGCCCATCATTTCTCCTTTTCCTTCTTATTTCCACTTTAACAATGGGGACTAAGAATTGAAAGTGCTAATATAGGACACTGTTAAAGACATATAGTACCCCCCAAACTGTCAGGGCTCAATAAATGACAGTCATTACTTATCATGTCATTTTGTAAGTTTTATTATTATTATTTTTTTTTTTTTTGGCCAGTCCTGGGGCTTGGACTCAGGGCCTGAGCACTGTCCCTTGGCTTCTTTTTGCTCAAGGCTAGCACTCTGCCACTTGAGCCACAGCGCCACTTCTGGCCGTTTTCTGTATATGTGGTGCTGGGGAATTGAACCCAGGGCCTCATGTATACAAGGCAAGCACTTTTGCCACTAGGCCATATCCCCAGCCCAGTTACTTTACTTTACTTTATATTATTATTTTTTTTTTTTTGCCAGTCCTGGGGCTTGGGACTCAGGGCCTGAGCACTGTCCTTGGCTTCTTTTTGCTCAAGGCTAGCACTCTGACACTTGAGCCACAGCACCACTTCTGGCCATTTTCTGTATATGTGGTGCTGGGGAATTGAACCCAGGGCTTCGTGTATAAGAGGCAAGCACTCTTCCCACTAGGCCATATCCCCAGCCACTGTAAGTTACTTTAAAAGGAGGAATAGTTACAGCCACAGATACAATCAAATCAAAAACAGTCCCTGGCTTATTTAAATATTGATGAAGGAGCTGGGTGCTGGTGGTCATGCCTGGAATCCCAGCTACTCAGGAGGCTGAGATCTGAGGATCATGGTTCAAAGCCAGCCCAGCCAGGAAAGGCCATGAGACTCATGTCCAATTAACCACCAGAAAACTGGAAGTGGTACTGTAGCTCATGTGATAGAGTGCTAGCCTTGAGCTGAAGAGCAATATAAATAAACAAAGCTCCTGGACAGTGCTCATGCCCAGAGTTCAAGCCCCACTAACAACAACAACACTGATGAAGGGAAATAGTCATATCTGTATGATCACTGCATTTAAATCTCATTTGCAGAAAAACAACCTTAATGACTACTTATCAAATTTACATAAAAGTGTTTTTGGCAGTATGACAAAATTATTATTCTACAACTACAATTACTATCTTATCATTATAATTTTGCTTTTAATATAAGTAGAAAAATTAGTTGATCAAAAAATAATAAAAATAGCTGGGCACTAATAGTGCCAGCCAGTAATTCTAGCTACTTAGGAGGATGAAATCTGAGGATTACAGAAAAGTCTATGAGACTAATCTCCAATTAAACAGCAAAAAGCACCCAGAAATGGAGCTGTGGCCCTATCCTTGAGCAAAAAAGCTCAGGGATAGCACCCAGACCTTGAGTTCAAGTCCCAATAACAGTATAAAAAAATGGAAGTAAAAAGAAAAAAGTCTTCAAAAAAAAAAAAAAAAGAAAGAAGGAAAAAGAAGTCCTTAAAAAGCTACTTTGGAGTGTTTTGTTGTTATTTTCTGGTGCTAGAGACTGAAACCAGGGTCTTATGCATTCTATCACTGAGCTGCATCCCCAGTGAAAAGAGTTTATAGTATGAAAGGAGAATACATAGGCTTGAAACACATAAGTTCAATTTAGACTGCAAAAATGAAGAGAATGGGAATTATAGTGCAATGGTAGAATGTCTAGTACCACAAAAAAACGAAAACAAAAATAGGAAGTGCATCGACTTTATTCTGTCTCAGTGGGCAAGGAGGAGCCATCAAAGCACTTTAGAGAAAAAGTTCAGTTAGGAGATAATCTGAAGCAATATCTCCCTTTATCCATGGGATGGAAGCTAGATAATTCAAGAAACAAACAGCACCGATTTTATAAGTGTCATATAGAGTTTATGTAAGATTCTGTTCTTTAACAAAAAATGTAAGTTATTTTTCGCTATGATTTTAATCTCAAAGAGTATGATGCCAGAATTAATCATCAAAAAAGTTCATGGTGTATCTAAAAGTGAGGAAATATATCTGCAGCTATATTTAGGGCATAGTGGGGAATGACTACTCTTTTAAGATTTAAACACACCCACCACTGTACTGGCGAGGATAGTGTAAAAGGAAGAAAATTTACCCTCCCACCTTAGGCAACTAGAAAAACAGACAAAATATATGAAACAACTGATTTCAGTCACTCAACCACAGGCTGATGATCACAGCACCGGGATGGGTGAGAAAAGGAAGGGTGTGAAATGTGCTCACTGGTTAGGACAGGGGATGGGGGACACAAACAGAGCCCAGATATCACAGCAAGTTGAGGAAAAGTTAAGAGGCACAGGAAGCCAAGGAAGCTAGAGTTGACCACAGGTAGAAGACTGGAGAAGAGGAGCCCCACAGACACTCCTGGAAATCTACAGAGGGTTCTCCTTGAAATGGGAGCAGTTATCAGCGTGTGTTGAAATGCAGCAGTCAAGACCAAGGCAAGGGGCTGGGGATATGGCCTAGTGGCAAGAGTGCTCACCTCCTATACATGAAGCCCTGAGTTCGATTCCCCAGCACCACATATATAGAACACGGCCAGAAGTGGCACTGTGGCTCAAGTGGCACTGTGGCTCAAGTGGCAGAGTGCTAGCCTTGAGCAAAAAGAAGCCAGGGACAGTGCTCAGGCCCTGAGTTCAAGCCCCAGGACTGCAAAAAAAAAAAAAAAAAAAAAAAAGAAGACTAAGGCAAGAATCACTATCAAGGGGCAGGTAAAATAATCTCGATGTTCATACAGGATTATAAAGTTTGTATAATCAATTGTCACAGTAAGAAAAAGAAAGAAAGAGAGAAAGAAAGGAAGAGCAACAAAGAGAGAGAGAGAGAGAAAAAAAGCTAGTGGCTCTCACACCTGCAATCCTACCTACTTAGGAGGCTAAGATCTCAGGATGGCAATTAGAAGGCAGCCAGGGCAGGAAAGTAGATGAGAGTTTTATCTTCAATTAACCACCCCAAAGCTGGAAGTGGAGCTGTGGCTCAAGTGGTAGAGCACCAGCCCTGAGCAAAAAGTTCTCAGAGACAGTGCTTAGCCCTGAGTTCAAGCCTCAGGAATGGGGCCCAAAACAAAAAGAACACAAAAAGCTTCAACTATTCACAGCCTTGAAGTCACGAAACTATGTTCAAATAATTGTATCCAAAAGCAAATTCCAAAAATATTTTAAGAAAAAAAAAGAAAACTAAGTACATAACAGAGTAAAATTAAGTCTGACACTTAATAAAAAATGACCAGTGACAGCACCCTCCCACTGGCTGGGAGTCTGGTGGAAAGGAAAGGATTAAAGCTCCTTAGAGCTCCCTCTCTCTGCTTCCTGACCACCATTTAGTGAGCTGCTCTGCCCTCCACCCCTAACCAGGTACCTCAAAGGTATCACAGACTGAAACTTCTAAAACCATGGACCAAAATTAAGGCTTCTCTCTCCTCAGCTGTTTATTATGTGAAGTATTTTGTCACAGTGATGATGTCTAAAATAAAAAGAAAAAATTGAGCCAGGAAAGTGAGGTCATTGCTCTGACTATTTGACCAGGTGGTTTGGCAGCCTTTGAAATGGGCTTCTGGAAGAGTCTGGAGGAGTGGGCTAGGGAAAGCCTAAATAATGGAGCAAGCAGAATTTAACAGGTGGGGCTGGGAACATGGTCTAGTGGTATAGTGCTTGCCTCGTATACATGAAGCCCTGGGTTTGATTCCTCAGCACCACATATATAGAAAAAGCCAGAAGTGGCGCTGTGGCTCAAGTGGCAGAGTGCTAGCCTTGAGCAAAAAGAAGCCAGGGACAGTGCTCAGGCCCTGAGTCCAAGCCCCAGGACTGGCAAAAAAAAAGTTAACAGGTGGTTCTGGTGGGAGCTCAGAAGACCAGAGTGCTGACAGTAATACACACAGAAAAGGCTGTTTTCATGAAGTTTCAAATAAGAACAAGAACTCTCTCAGGAATTAAACTATGGACCATCCACTGACATTCAGCAAAGAACCTTCCACACGTGCCACCATGAACCCTGGATGCAAGACAGGGGGCTGACCATCTAATGTTTGCCCTACTGGGTTTTGGCCTTGCTTTGGTGTCAGTCCCTCTTGCTATATTTATGTTCCTCCCAAATGGAATGGGAATCTTGACCATGTGTCACTGTATGCCAGAAGGATGCAATTTTTTTCCTCTGGGTATTTGAATCCAGGGCCTTGCATTTATTAGTCAAATACTCTACCACCTGAGCCATATCCCCACTTTTTCTACATATGTGGTGCTGAGTAATTGAACCCAGGGCTTCATGTATGAGATGCAAGCACTCTACTACTAGGCCATATTCCCAGCTCCCACTTCTTTCATTTTTGAGGTAGAGTCTCAATAACTTTGCCCAGGCTAGCCTCAAACTTGAAATCCTCCTGTATTTGCTTCCAAGGAACTGGGATTACAGACATGCACTGTCACTTCCGGTCTTCACTCTTCTTTTTAACCTTATAGGGGATCACAGTCTCAAAGGAGACTTTGAATGTGGACTTCTGAACAATGTTGAAACTGTTGTGGGACTCATGGAGTCAGATAATGCATTTTGGATTATGAGTCCCCTTTCGGGGACTAGGGATAAAATGTAACAGTATAAAGAGATGTGTTTGGCCGTGAACTTAACCTGTAATGGTTATTCTTCATTGTCAACTTGATTGGCTCAAGAAGTGCCTCAGAGATTAATAGAGTAGCCAGACACTGGTGGCTTATACCTCCTAACTACTCAGAAGACTGAGATCTGAGGATTGCAGTTCAAAGCAAGCCTGGGAAAACAAACTCAAGAGACACTTAATCTGCATTTAACTAGCAATAAACTGGAAGTTGAGATGTGGTTTAGGTGGTAGAGTTCTAGTTAGCTTTTAGTGAAAATGCTAAGGGACAACGCCCAGGCCCAGAGTTCAAGCCCCACAACTGAAAAAAACAAAAAACAAAAATAATACTTGATTCTTATTTGCAATAAAGATATAAATTTCCATGCTAAGTAAATAATGATTCTTAAAATATTGTTAGCTCCGATCTTGATAGGTCACCAAGGAGAGCCAACAAACCACTTTTTACCTCCAATTTCTAAGGACACATGATTCTAGATCCAGATTCTTTTCAAAGAACAGTTGACTTTTTACCTTGGGAAATTTTACCCTGAAAGAACTGAAAAAAAATTTAATGTAATTTTAAAAACAGTTGTCAATTGCCTGACATCAGCAGCTCATGACTATAATTCCAGCCACTCAGGAGGCTGAGATCTGAGAACTGTGGTTTGAAACTAGCCTGGAAGGAAAGTCTGTAAGACTACTATATCCAATTAACCACAAAAAAGGAATCCAGAAGTGAACCTGTGGTTCAAGTGGTAGAGTACGAGCCTTGAGAAAAAAAGTTCAGGGATAGTGCCCCGGCTCTGAGTTTAAGCCACAGGGCTGGCACATACATTAAAAAAAGTTCACAAAAAAGTTGGGAGTGCTATGGACAATAGTTTAACTTAAAAGCACTGTGTATTTTCAGTGCAAAATGTTCTGTTCTCTGAAGCTTTGGGGAAAAACTGCTACTACTGTCACTATATTTACAATATACTGGCTACCAACACCAACAGCAAAAGAGAATGAAGTGAAATAGCGTTAAATGTGTTTAATTTCAAAACTCTATGAAAACTGAAGATATCCTGAAATATTTATAGGCAAGTGAATAGAAACAATCAAGTAAACAAATAGCTCTGACCCAATTTGAATTTTTCTACAAAATCTCAGATAGGACTATGATACCGTCCAAGTGGTAGAGTACTTGCCTAATAAAACACTGAGTTCAATGTGTACACATATACACTTATATGTGTATATACAAATACAAACTAGAGGTAGAGTTCAAGTGGATTTACCTAATAAGCATGAGGCCAGGTCAATCCCTAGTACTGAAAAATTACTTTTAAAAAAAGACATCAAAAAACAAAGAGATTCCAGGGCTGGGATAATATGGCTTAGTGGTAAAGTGCTTGCCTCGTATACATGAAGCCCTGGGTTTGATTCCTCAGCACCACATATATAGAAAAAGCCAGAAGTGGCGATGTGGCTCAAGTGGTGAATGCTAGCCTTGAGCAAAAGCTCAGGGACAGTGCCCAGGCCCTGAATTCAAGCCCCAGGACTGTCAAAAAAATAAATAAAATGTGGAAGTATTTTAGCTTGGTGGTTTTAGTTCAAGGTAACACATAATTTACAACTAAGATGTCATCTGTGTAAATTATTATTATTGGTCAGTACTAGGGCCTGAACTCAGGGCCTGAGCACTGTCCCTTATTTCTGCTCAATAGTTGTGCTCTATGCTTGAGCCACCCTTCCATTTATGGCTTTTTAGTAATTAATTGGAGATTAGAGTCTTTAAGAACTCTCTTGCCTGTGCTGGCTTTGAACCTTGATCTTCAGATCTCAGCCTCCTAAGTAGCTAGGATTACAGGCATGAGCAACTGGCACCCAGCCCAATAAACTATTTTTTTTAACTGTGAAACATAGGAAGAATCCCCTGCCCATCACCAAAGTGAAATTTGAGTTCTATGATCAAGACTAACTCAACTCTGTAATATTCATTTTCTTTGAAAAACCAACAGCCGTGCTTGTCATAATACGTTTTTAGATGTGAAATACCTTCAAAATTGTCTAAATTATATAAAATTTCACTCCTAACACTACCTTTAAAGATATCTGAAGTCCTATATAATTGAGTTCAATTTGCCTGGCTTTCCTGAGGTATTAAAATAATCAGTACTTAAAAGCCAAAAGAAGACATAAAAATCTGAAGTCATGTATAATAGAGAATTGACTAAATTATGTATGAAACATAGTACAAGATAATCATCAAGAGAGTGTTCTTAGCTCCCTACTCATGATCAAATTTGCCTCAATTTGATATTATAAATTAAATTAAGGAAGCTATGGACTTTTTTGTGGTATGGGGGTTTAAACTCACGGCCCTGTGCTTGCTAGGCAGGCACTCTACTGATGAGCACACCTCCAGCTTTTATTTGTGTCCAAACTGTAAGAGAAAAAGAGCATTTCCTAACACTTTACCATATGGAAAAACTTTCCTTTGTAATTATGCTTCAAGCATCCACTGTGAAAATGTATCATATAGGAAATATATGCCTCTATTAAAGATTCCTTTCAATGTTTTCCTCATTTGTATAGATCACAATATACCACACCTATGTCCACATACTTATCAATGGAAATATTTTATTCTCCAAGATTAACCATATTGCTATATTTGTTATCACTATAGCTTTATTTAAAAAGAGGGACCATTTTGTCCCTCATGTTTTTGTCCCTCATGTTTTTGTCCCCTAAATGAACTCTTCCATTTAGCCAAACACACACACACACACACACACACACACTCGCACACTGGTCTATTCTAGTAAATCCAGTGTTTTAAATACCAATGCAACTATTAATGTCTCAGAATCAAACATTGTAACAAAACTGTGCTATTCGTAACGTAACTCCCTGCTGAATAACCAAATACCTTCGCATCATACACAGGCTACAGTTACACCCGGTTATCATAAAAATCATCCTCTTCAATACTCAAAGAAGGAACAATTTCCGAAGCAAGGGAAGAGACCAGTTACTACCAGGACTGCTGCCACCTATCAACTTCATTCTTAAGCAAAGTACAACTCAATGTCATTTTCCCCCTGGAATGCAGCTCCGATTGAAACAAATTTTAACTTCAAGGTATCCTGGCACTCCGACGGATTATTTACTTCTCGGATTTTGACGGCACGGATGAGGGGCATCTTTTTGTCCCTCCCTGGACATCCCTATCTACACCATCATCTTTGTCAAGCTGATGGCAAGAAAATTCCTCGGGCCATTACTTCAGCACCCCAAGTAGCCCCCCCCCCACACACACATACACCGTCCTGGCTTGCCTGGATGAACATAACTCGGGGGGGCGGTGTGCTTCACAGACCTCGTGCCCTCCTCCATTAATTAAGAGAGATGAGGGGAGGAGGAGGAGGAGGGGAAAGAAACCGCTCCTATTTCAGAATGCCCCCCCTCCCCTCCCCTCCCCTGGCGCTTGGAAAACCTTCGGCGTTCGGTCCTGGTAACAAGCAGCCTAACTACAAGTGATATGTGGGTCACCCACAGGGAGAGAACCAGACGCAGCTTCGTGACCCCTCCGAGTTCAGCGAAGACACCCCCGAGCCGGGGGTGGGGGTGGGGGGGCAGGCCGCGACGGGGCAGAACCGGGACGCCCCCCACCCCCGAGGTGGAGGCCGACTGGGTCTGTCCAGGGCGTGGGCCAGCGACCCACGGGTCTCCAGGCGCCCCCCGCCCCCTCCTTCCTCGCCAGGGCGATGGGGAGGGGGGGGCTCGTCGAGTTTGCAAGGAGGGCGGGGACCCTCGGCTACCCCGCGGCGCCCCGGGGTTCCGTGGGGAGGGTGGTGGTGGGGGGACGTTGGGTGGGGGGGGTGTGTCCTACCTGGGCCGCGGCGGACGTCGAGAGATTTGGGGTGGAGGGCCCGGGCCCTCAGGGGACGCCCCTCGGCAGGCGGGACCGCCGCCGCCTGCCCATCCCCCGCCGCCCACTGCGGCGGGACCCGAGCGCGGCTTCGAGGGCCGGCCGGCCGGGCCGGGGACTCCCCTCGGGTACGGTCCGCGTCTACTGGCGGCGGCGGCGGCTGCCGCTGCCGTTCCCGCTGCCGCTGCCGCTGCCGCTGCCGCTGCAGGCCGCCCCCGGCCGCTGCTCTGGTGTCAGCCTGTGCTCCTCCTCCTCCTCCTCCTCCTCCTGCCGCCGCCGCCGCCGCGTCCCCACCGCTCCCATCGCCGCAGCGGCGACTACTGCAGCGCCCGCTGACCCGACCCGACGTTATTCTCCCCCTTCGCAACCCGGCACAGCCTAGCCCACCTGCCCCCCGCCAGTGGGCACGCCCACCTCCCCAGCTCGGATGATGATTGGACAGCTCGTTCCGAGGCTGCAGCGGCGGTTGGCTGAGCCCATTGCCTATCACGAAGAAGGGCGGGGGGGTGGAGAATCAGGCAGCAGAGCGTCTCCGCCCCCCCGTCCCCACCCCCACCCCCCCACCGGAGATTTGCCGCTATCTTCAGGTTTGCCTGAGAGGGCGAGTTACCGGGAAAGAAGCATCACAATGGCAACGCGCGTGCGTGCGGAGGGTGCGCGCGGGGGCTTCTGGGACTGGTAGTTCCAGTCGGCGCCGCAGCCGCCCGCCGGTGAAGCGTCCGGACGCACGGGGTGGGCGGGCGCGCGGAGGTGTTCTCCGGGCTCGGCGGCCGTTAACTTCGTTACGGAGAGAATCGGAAATGCTTCGTCACGTGCGGAGTGCGCCTCGAAGGGCCTCGACTTGGGAGTGCCCCGTCGCGGCCGTTCGGCTCCTCGGAACCGGGGTGACGCCGGGGACGGGCGCCGTCCCCGAAGCTGGTGCCCGGCAGCTGGCCCCCCTCGAGGGCGAGGGAGGGCCCGCCGGGCGGCGGCGTGAGGCGGGGGAAGGAGGGCCGGCGGCCCGGAGGCGCCCCCGGGGGGAGAACCGGACCTCACGCCACTCTTTGGACCGGAGCGACCCGCTGCGGAGCGGCGTGGGATGCCCGGCCGCGGCCGGCGGGAGTCGCCCGGAGACGGGAGGAATGGCCGCCGCGGGGCTGAGCATTGAGGTCGGGCCTTCGCGGGGGGGGGGGGGGTCGTGATTGTGTATTTGGTATCGTGTGTGTGTGTAAATTAAGTCAAGTCAAGTGTAAGTTAAGTCCAGAAAAGTCAGACCTTAGACGGCTCTCGCCCATGCCTAATAACCAGCGATAAAATACACACTCAGCTAACCCATGCCATGCCCTTCCGAGTTTGTCACGGAGATAATGGATGCAGTGGATTCGAAGCTGCTTTTTTCTTTTTTCCTTCAGTCAAGTGACATTGTCGATACAGCTGATTCCGAGTAGCGTAAGTCCTATATCCATTCTCAGAACAGAACTGATTTCTTCAGGAAATACTATAGCCTCTTGACATTTTTTTTTTTTTTTAAGGCGCCTCTGTCAGGTCCCCCGTTCTTGGAGAAAATGCAGGATGAAATATTTGTACAGGAAAGGTAATTGCTGGCACAGCTCCTGCTGTCCTATCCGAGCTTAAAAGAAGTTGCCAAATTGTTTCTACTGATTAAAACCACAAACGACCCACATCACTTTGTCTAAGAGGATATAGTTCACAGTATTGGTTAGTATCGAAAGAATTAGGTTTCTATAAATACTTTTATTTAAAGTTGGGAGGGAAAAATCATTGATTGAAATTGTGTCCAATAAAAGCCTCCCTCCCCCCAGTCCTTTCCAATTAAGAATTTTGATCTGTCCCCAGAGATATTTTTTCAGTTGGGATAATTGGTGAGATAATATATTATTCAGGAGCTAGCCCTAGAATTCTGGAATCCCCTTTGATCTCTGTCTTTTCCCCTCCCCCCTCTCAGAGAGATCTATATTCTTAGGGTATAGATCCTTTAACTGCAATCAAGCCTTCGGATGAAAGTCAGGCATTTCAAGCCATTATCACACAGCTAAGCTACTGCTAAAACTCAGGCCTACAGAAACGACCTGATAAAATAATGTTTATTAGGATTCAGTACCCAGCACAATCAAGACATTACTGATAGGATGATTGATGATGGTGCCAAAAGTGCACCCTAGTGCAAGCTATATGGAAGCAAAGGTCTCTGATTTTTGTCTTCCTAAAGCACATCGTCCACTGGCTAGATATATTTACAGTTTTTATGGAAATGATCATGATAAACATTAAAACAGTTTCTTGTGGTATTTGGTTATGGCATAGTCTACAAAATATAGATGGTAGGTAGAAAAAATTTAGAGAAATAAGTAACTTTATTGGGTGTGGTTGCTATGCTATTTTGAATTATTTTTATACACTTTTAAAAATAAGTCATAGGGGGCTGGGGATATAGCCTAGTGGCGAGAGTGCCTGCCTCGGATACACGAGGCCCTAGGTTCGATTCCCCAGCACCACATATACAGAAAACGGCCAGAAGCGGCGCTGTGGCTCAAGTGGCAGAGTGCTAGCCTTGAGCGGAAAGAAGCCAGGGACAGTGCTCAGGCCCTGAGTCCAAGGCCCCAGGACTGGCAAAAAAAAAAAATAAGTCATAGGGAGATCATTTATTTTACTGTGTACCCTCCTGTTTCTCCCCCCTTCCAGCTTTCCTCACTCTATAAACATGTAAGTACACCAATAAGTTGTGTTGTGTTTTGTTTTTTCAACTGTTCCTGGGACCCGAACTGAGGACTTGGGCGCTGTACCTGAGCCTCTTTGTGCTCAAGGCTAGCACTCTACTGCTTGAGCCACAGTGCCACTTCTAGCTTTTTATTGGAGATAAGAGTCTTATGGAGGGCTAGTGGTAAAGTGTGCTCGCCCTGGGTTCGATTCCTCAGCACCACATCTATAGAAAAAGCCGGAAGTGGCGCTGTGGCTCTAGTGGTAGAGTGCTAGCCTTGAGCAAAAGGAAGCCAGGGACAGTGCTCAGGCCCTGAGTTCAAGCCCCAGGACTGGCACAGAAAATAAAACAAGAGTCTCATGGACTTTTCTGCTTGGGCTGTGATCCTCAGATCTCAGCCTCCTGAGTAGCTAGGATTACATGCGTGCCCAGCTCAGTAAGTGTTTTTAAATAAATCAATGATAGACTACTTGCCCAGCATGCTGAAAGCCCTGGGTTTGATTCTAACACCACAGACTGATTAATGCAGAAATGCTAAATACTAAATACAAGTACAAAAATAAATATGCAGCCATATTTTGTATTAACATCTGGAGACTTCTCGGTTTACCTTAAAGATAAAAGATTTTTTTTTATTTTATTCATTTTATTTATTTATTTTGGCCAGTCCTGGGGCTTGGACTCAGGGCCTGAGCACTGTCCCTGGCTTCTTCTTGCTCAAGGCTAGCACTCTGCCACTTGAGCCACAGCACCACTTCTGGCCATTCTCTGTATATGTGGTGCTGGGGCATTGAACCCAGGGCCTCATGTATACAAGGCAAGCACTCTTGCCACTAGGCCATATCCCCAGCCCCCAAGATAAAAGATTTTTGAGTTTTGTGAGTTGTTTTTGTTTTGTTTTGTTTTGTTTTTTGGCCAGTCCTGGGGCTTGGACTCAGGGCCTGAGCACTGTCCCTGGCTTCTACCCGCTCAAGGCTAGCACTCTGCCACCTGAGCCACAGCGCCACTTCTGGCCATTTTCCGTATATGTGGTGCTGGGGAATCGAACCCAGGGCCTCATGTATATGAGGCAGGCACTCTTGCCACTAGGCCATATCCCCAGCTGTTTTTTTTTTTTTTTTTTTTTGTTGGTTGTGGGGCCTGAACTCTGGGCCTGGATGCTGTCCCTGAGCTCTTCAGCTCAAGGCTAGCACTCTACCACTTGAGCCACAGCACCACTTCTGGTTTCCTGATGGTTAATTGGAGATGAATCTCTTGGATTTTCCAGCCTGGGATAGCTTTGAACCAAGAGCCTCAGATCTCAGCCTCCAAGTAGCTAGGATTACAGGCATGAATCTTATTTTAAAAAATGCTTATATATATATAATTTTAATTATTTATTAGCAGAAATGCAACAAGGGTAATAGTTTGGAAAAAAATTCCTATGTACAAACTAAAGGGGGAGCAAATAGTACAATCTACTTCAGAACTGGTAATATCAGTTCAGAACCAGAATTTATCTTTTCAGCTTCTATGGTGAGTTTGTCTGACACACTGCAGTCTGGTGGATTCTGCCTATTTTTAGCATCTCATCCTGTGTGCTATGTTAAGCTTGCTCTAGATAAATCAAGAGTTGCAAGTATATTAGGAATGAATGTTGTGATCTAATTGCTTTGAACTTAGGGCCTTTCATTGGGATGATTTACTTAGCTGCCACTTTACCTCTTGAGCCATGCCTTCAGTCCAACTCTTTGCTGGTTGGGAGATGAAATCTCCAGGATTTTTTTTTTTTTTTTTTTTGGCCAGGGAAAGATGTGGCAGACCATTTCACCTATCTGCTTTCTCCCAATATTATTTGTTTGCTTTAGAAAATGAATTCACATGGTCACTCTGCTTACCAGTTTCTTGTTCAAGTTCTTACACGTATACAAAGCAAATAGATTCCTTTTCTTTATAGTAATAACAAGCAGTGCTTTATGTAGTGTTTGGCAACTTAATTTCTTCACTAACAATATTAAAGCTCATTATTGTACATGATCTGTTTCATTCTTTTTTTAAAAAAAATTGTAAAACACAGTCTTTGTGTGTTGCCTAAGCTGGCCTCTAATTCCTGGAGTGATCTTAATTTTTTAATTTTTTTCTAAATTAGTGACTATTTTTATTATCATCCACAGGTAATTTAGGTTTTTTGTCAGCTGATATCACTTATAAAGGTTATTTACTCTGTCTACAATTTAATTAGTTCTGGAATCTAACAAAAATAACCCACAATCTGCCCTGATAGGAGCATGTTTGTGAGAACATATGTTCTAGTAACTGATGGTGAATTAATTTTTTATGGTTTTGTTTGTTTGAAATCCTGATAATATTTAAATTTCTTTTTGGCACTAGGATTTCAACTCAGGGCCTCAGGCTTGTTAGGCAGGCATTGTTAAACCACATCCCAACACTTTCACTTTAGTTTTTGAATAGGGCTGGAACTATGATTGTCCTTTTTACACTTCCCATATGGCTAATACGACAAGCACAAGCCACCACATCCAGTTTCCCATTGGTTGAAATGGAACTTTTGCCACCTGACTTGTCACTGCCATCCTCCTGATTGCTGCCTCCCAAGTATCTAAGATCACAGGAATGAGCCACTGTGCCTACCCTAAAATGTTTTTACAGTGGCTTCTGGAGGTAATTTCCCCTCAAGGAAATGGCATAAATTATGTGCGTATTTTCATTGATTGGCTTACTCAAATTGCACTTAATGTGGACTAAGTGGAGACAGTTTATCTTTGAAAAATCAATTCTCCATTCTGGCTGCCACCTCCCTAGCTTAGGTCACCACAGCTTATCCATATTACTTCGGGAGCCTCCTAACTGGTCTTCTACTGTTTTTCCACACTAGTCAGCTCTTTACAAATAGTAATTTAACCCCCTAGCTCATCGATGAAGAAATATTAGTGACTCCTCATTGGCCTTGGCATGACTTACAAACTGTATATCATTTTCCACTCTTGCCATTAAGTTGACACACACTATACACCAGTCTACAAGGAAAGAAGAAAAATAAGGTGTAAGAGCTGAAACAGAAGAGAAAAACACACTTCTTATCTACACAGAAATATCCCAAACATCTAAAATAAAGAAAACAGTAGAGTGCTTACGTAGCATGTACAAGGCCCTGGGTTCCACCCCCAATCCTGAGAACAGACACCAAACCACAGACAATACTGAGAGTTACCACAACATTGACCCGGTAGAAATATGTTTAATCGTGTTTTGGCACTGCTGGGGATTGAACTCAGGGCTTTGTACTTGCAAGGCAGTGAGTGACTACCACCTGAGCCACTGTCAACTCCCTTTTTAGGTTATTTATTTATTTTTTTAATTTTTTTTTTTTGGCCAGTCCTGGGCCTTGGACTCAGGGCCTGAGCACTGTCCCTGGCTTCTTCCCGCTCAAGGCTAGCACTCTGCCACTTGAGCCACAGCGCTGCTTCTGGCCGTTTTCTGTATATGTGGTGCTGGGGAATCGAACCTAGGGCCTCGTGTATCCGAGGCAGGCACTCTTGCCACTAGGCTATATCCCCAGCCCCTAGGTTGTTTATTTTTGACATAGGGTCTTGCCTTTTGCCCCAGCCAACTGAAACCAGGATCCTCCAATTTGTGCTTCCCATGTCACTTAGATGGGTGCATACCACCATGCCCGGCACTGGTTGAGATGGAGTCTTGAGAATTTTTTTTTTCCCCTCAGCTGGCCCTGAGCCGAGATTCTCCTCATGAGATCCTGCTAGAATGACAGGTTTCAGTCACCACACTTGGCTTGTTTGCCAATTTCTTGAAATGTTACACATGACCTAGCATCTAGAACGTACACTCTCCAAGAGAAATGCATGTCAACAAAAAAGCACTTGTAGAAGACTGTTCATAACAGCTTTATTCAAAATAGCAATACTAGAAACAACCCAGAAATCTATAGACAGGAGAATGGACAAATTATTAAACAGTTGAATACTACATACCAGTAAATAGAACTGACGGACTACACAGCATGGGTGACTCAAAGTTTAAAGAAGCTAAACATTTAAAGAGTACATACAGTATAATATGATAACTGGGCAGCTTGTGTGGTATGTATAATGTGAATTTTTTTGTGTGTTACAGAAAGCATCCATTAGCGGTATTGCCGGGCATGGGTGTCTCACGCCTGTGATCCTAGCTATTCAGGAGGCTGAGATCTGAGGATCATGGTTCAAAGCCAACCCAGGCAGGGAAATCCATGAGACTCTTAACTCCAATTAACTACCAAAAAGCCAGAAATGCAGCTGTGGCTCAAAGTGGTAGAGCACTAGCCTTGAGCACAGAAGCTCAGGGACAGTGCCCAGGACCAGAGTTCAAGCTCCAAGATGGCACCCCCCCAAAAAACAAACAAACCACCAAGAAGTATTAAACAAGTAGTCAAAACAACAAAACCATTGCAAAGTGGCACAATAGGCTCACAAAAGGACAGAGGTTAAGCCTGGGCCAAGGAGAACAGACTTTTGCTTACTGAAACTGATAGTTACTGCCTCTTTTAAATGTCCAACTTGTCAACAGAAGAGCTTAAAACTCTACTGATATGGCCCTATTTTGTTTTGTTGTGTGCCAGGACTAGGAATTGAACCGAGGGTCTTCCCCGACTCTTGCCGGGCTGGCTGTCTACCACTTAAGATGCTCAAAAAGAAGAAGCCAGGTGAGAACAGCAGAGCCTGGGGCATTGCCTTTAAACACCAAAGAATAGTAAGAATTGCCCCTGGCCATCAAATAAACTCCTGAAGAGATTGGTCTCACTGAAACTGAGGTTTCAAATTACTCACTGTGAGATACTTTACATTTTGTTTTTCACTTACTCCACACTCAGCTTGCTTATGCTCTATTACTAGAGCCTTACCTCCAGCTGAGTTTTTGCTGGTTATTTTGGAGGTAGTCCTGTGAACTTTTCTGCCTGGGCTGGCTTCAAACTTCCATCTTCTAGATCTCCGCATACCTAATAATGATCATTTATGAGAGAGCCATTAGCACTCGATGTTTCAATTTTCTTAAGCAACCTAGTCTGTGGTAATACGTTATGGTATCCATAGAAGGCTACTACTAGAACCAACTCTTAAGACATACATAGACATATATACATGTGTGTATAATACCCTCATTTTGTTTGTAGAACTATAATTCTGTCACATATGTAGCCTTGTATAGTCACAATTAAGATTCAACTCTAGTATAAGACTCCTTTATAGCCACACTCATCTTTCCCTATCTTTTTTTTTTTGCCAGTCCTGGGCCTTGAGCTCAGGGTCTGAGCACTGTCCCTGGCTTCTTTTTGCTCAAGGCTAACACTCTGCCACTTGAGCCACAGCGCCACTTCTGGCTGTTTTCTATGTGTGTGATGCTGAGGAATTGAACCCAGGGCTTCATGTATACTAGGCAAGCACTCTTGCCACTAGGCTATATTCCCAGCCCTTTCCCTATCCTTAACAACTGCCAGCTATAATTATTAACTAGTTTTATGATATATTTCCCAGTTATTACATGAATAGAATTGCATAGTATGTATCTTTTAGAGATTTTTCCCACTTAGCATATTTCTATGAAGTTCAAGCTGTTAATAGTAACTCATTCATTTTTACTGAATAATGATTTACTTTAGGACTGTTTTGATTCCTTCTTTTTGGTTCCTTATTACAGATTTCTTTTATGGCAGTACTAAGGTTTGAACTCAGGGCCTTTTTGTTTGCTAGGCTTCTACTCTACCATTTGATCCATATTCCCGTTCTATTATAAATTTAGGTTACAGAGTTTTCATAGTGGTTACAGAGAACATCTGTTGATTATAAAAGCTATTTTTAATGAAACATTAAATGATTGGAAAAAAAGGAAATATTCTTTAAAAATTAACATTTAAGCAGGCACTGGTGGCTCATGACATAATCCTAGCTATTTAGAAGGTTGAGCTTTTACTATTTTTTTTTTTTTTTGCCAGTCCTGGGGCTTGAACTCAGGGCCTGAGCACTGTCCCTGGCTTCTTTTTGCTCAAGGCTAGCACTCTACCACTTGAGCCACAGCGCCATTTCTGGCTTTTCCTACATATGTGGTGCTGAGGAATCAAACCCAGGCCTTCAAGTATACGAGACAAGCATACTACCACTAGGCCATATTCCCAGTCCTAGAAGGCTGAGATTTGAGGATCACAGTTCAAAGCCAGCCTGGGCAGGAAAGTCTGTGAGACTCTTATTTCTGATTAAATGCCAGAAAATGAGATAGATAATGAGCTCAGGGACAGTGCCCAGGCCTTCAGTTCAAGCCCCATGACAACCCCCTAAAACAAACCAACATTTTTCCTCCATTCCTCCCCACACTTTGAATTCTTCTCAATGCTCCATTTTACTTTTTTTTTTCTTTGCCGGTCCTGGCTTGGACTCAGGGCCTAAGCACTCACTGTCCCTGGCTTCTTTTTGCTCAAGGCTAGCACTCTGCCACTTGAGCCACAGCGCCACTTCTGGCCATTTTCTATGTATTTGGTGCTGGGGAATCGAACCCAGGGCTTCATGTATACGAGGCAAGCACTCTTGCCACTAGGCCATATTCCCAGCCCCCATTTTACATATTTTTATATTGTTTACAGGGTCTCATGTTGCCCAAACTGGCCTTAAGCAGTCATCCTGCCTCAGCCTCCTGAGAAGCTGGAACTACTGTGCCTGGCTTACAGTGATTATTTTTAATTGTTTTATTTTCTAACTTTATATAATAAAGTCAGGAATGGTTTATGCAACAGATTTGCAAGATAATGGAAGATTCTGAATTTATATAGTTCCTCTTGCCAGTTTTATACTTCTGATATTTTTCTTTCAGGCAATCTCCCTTCAGCCTTTTCACTCAGGAATGGCACTCTACCACTAAGCCACAGCTCTACTTCTGGCTTTTTTAGTAGTTAATTGGAGAGGTCTCAGAGTTTCCTGCCCAGGTTAGCTTCCAACCTCAATCTTTTTTTTTTTGGCCAGTCCTGGGGCTTGGACTCAGGGCCTGAGCACTGTCCCTGGCTTCTTTTTGCTCAAGGCTAGCACTCTGCCACTTGAGCCACAGCGCCACTTCTGGCCGTTTTCTGTATATGTGGTGCTGGGAAATTGAACCCAGGGCCTCATGAATATGAGGCAGGCACTCTAGCCACTAGGCCATATCCTCAGCCCCCCAACCTCAATCTTTAGATCTCAGCTCCCTGAGTAGCAGGATTGTAGTCATGAGCCACTGGGACATGGCTCTCGTTTTCTTCTTTCTCTCTCTCCTTCCTTCCTTCTGCTCACCCATTGTCTTCTTTGATGCTTAGAACTGAATCCAGGATCTTGTTCATGCTGGGCAAGTGGTTTACCATGAGAATACAGCTCATTCTTAGTGCCTTTCTGTTTGATGAACACTCTTTGACATTTCTGTTTTTGAATTTTTCAACTATTTTTTTTGTCTTTTCTTCTTTTTTTTTTTTTTTTGGTACAGGGGATAGAACCCGCATTGCACTTGATAGGCAAGTGCTTTGCCACTGAGCTACATCCCAGCCCTCTTTAGCATTTCTTATAGATCTGGTGGAGATAAATTCAGTTAGCTTTCGTTTGTCAGGGAATGTCTGTATCTTTCATTTTCTCTCCTTCTTCATTCATAAGGGCTAGCTCTACTAGATGAAGAATTCATGAAAATCAGCTTCTTCCTTCAGTGCTGCAAAAATCTCATGCCAGTTTCTCTTGGTTTATAAGGCTTCTCCTGGAAAGTGTGCTGTCAAGCTAGTTGTGACACTCTCATGTGTAATTTCTCTTTTCTTTCAGCCTTGAGAATCTTTTATCTTTCACGTTAGAGAGCATGATTCTAGTACATGCTAGGTTAAACTTGAGTTAAATCTGAATCGTGATCTTTGACCATCTGTTTCAGCCTACATTTTAAAATGTCCTTAATGTGTTAATATAGCACTACATGAAAACAACAAAACTATACATATGTCTATATACACCCATATATTTGGTATTCATGCTCAAAAATAATTTACTGTTTGGAGATCCACTTACCTTAAAAATCTCTGGCATTTAATAGATGTGCTAGACCGACAAAAATAAATAAGTAGAAAGCTCTTTTCTAGATAGAATTTTATACTTCAAACCCAAATCCCCAAACATGAGAAGTCCCTTTTTTCTTTTTAAATATACACATATAAGATATTTTATTTCAAAAAGCACAAGAACATTATACAAGTTTAAAATTTACATTTTTGCAATAAAAGATATCAATATATGCATTATTTGTATAACTTCATCATGAATGGAATTTGAATCAGTGGTATAAACGTGTTGCAGTCACTAAATATCAATCATCATCACAGTGAACCAAAATGCATAGTTGTTATGAAATGACAAATGACCACTAAAGGTAAACTCACAGCCAATACACCAACATAATAAATTAATTATATAGATATTTTTTCTTTACTGCATCATTAAAATTCTTGCCAGCCCCTCACCAAACATTAGAAAAGCACAGATATGGAGACATCCTGCTGAACCAGTTCCTTCACGTACTAAAGAACTGTGACTTGGTTGCTTTTTTGTAAGTAAACTTCATAGACAGAAATTAAATTGTTTACCATGATGAAGGGAAGCTATTAGGACATTTGAATACAACCAGAAATCTGTAGGGTTGAGAGTAGCACTGAGGAATCCATCCAGCTACAGTGCAGAAATGACAATCTCAACAAGCAGAATTCACTAGGAAATGGGTTCTTTGGCAGTAAAGGTTGGCTAGCCATGCCAGACAACCCTTCTGGGCAACTTTACAGATTAACTCCAAGATTAATGAATTGACCATAAAAACATTACCCAGAAAATCAGCTAATCCTTGCCAAATGAGGGCTGGTCAATTAGGGCAGATTTCTGTTGCCTATTATAACCCAGACTTCAAAAACACCCATATACATTATTTAAGAAACAGAGGGGGCTGGGAGTATGGCCTAGTGGCAAGAGTGCTTGCCTCCTACACATGAAGCTCTCAGTTCCATTCCCCAGCACCACATATATGGAAAACGGCCAGAGGGGGCGCTGTGGCTCAAGTGGCAGAGTGAGCAAGAGGAGGCCAGGGACAGTGCTCACGCCCTGAGTCCAAGGCCCAGGACTGGCCAAAAAAAAAAAAAAAAGGGAAATATTTAATCATAATGGCAAACGTGATAGTTTTTCTTTTTGGCCAGTTCTGGGGCTTGAACTCAGGGCCTGGGCACTGTCCCTGACCTCCATTTGCTCAGTGCTAGCACTCTGCCACTTGAGTCACAGCACCACTTCCAGCTCTTTCTGCTTATGTGGTGCTAGGAATGGAGCCCAGGCCTCACGCATGCTAGGCAAGAACTCTACCACTAAGCCACATTCCCAGCCCAAATGTGACAATTTCTGATCACTTGTTAATCTCCTTACAAGTTGTTCACTCGAGTTGTATCAGTTTCCTGATTCCTGCCTTTTTCAGTCATAATTATCCAAGTAGAAAAAAAAAAACACCATGATTGTGATTCTGATGTCTGCTCATGCCAATCCCTTACTGTAAAATTCACTTTTCACATAAAACAAAACATTCCAGCCCCAAATGTACATCACTGATCACTTAGTAAAGACACTGTTACTTGCTTGACTTTGCTGAACACAAGAGGGTAAGAAAACATATACACATATGTGACAATAGCAGCCGAGGACAAATTACTAACTTTACCCAAGACATTGGAAGCTAAGAAGGAAGGTTTCAGTTTCTCTTTTGTCTCTTTTATGACACAAGTCTTGATAAAAAAAAAGTTAAAATCAAGAACCAAGAAGTCTGTGCCTAGACTTAGGAGAGCACTACTATTTATAAACAAGATGGCTCAACCACAGCAGGGTAACTGGACATAGACTACTGATCAAATGACTTTTTTGGTTGTTTATAGTAGTCATAAAACTAGAGTTTATGAAGTTTGCACAAAGACATAGAAGGTTGCAGAACTGGCTTCATACAATTTACAGTTGTTATGCTCCACTAATTGGGGAAATTTTCTTATACTTATTCTAAAAGTAGTTCATATCAGAATGGCAACAGAAAGTCAAATGGGATGGTACCACAAGATAACATCTCACTTTAGATACTTGTCTTCAGAAATTGAAAACAGAGCTTGAAACCTAACAAAGTTACTTGTTGCTAGAGGATGGGATTATAGTCTTTGTGCCATCAGGAATTAAACAGGAGCATGTTCTCCTTATTTGTCTTGAGGTCCACAGTGGGAAAAGCATACTGTCACACACTGCAGAATTAACAATCTGTCCATGAAGATATTTAGCTCAATTTCTGGCTAAAGCAATAGGTGATATTACAGATTTTTAAAAAAGTGAAACAATTAAGTTTACTTTTTTGCATCTTTCAAAATTGAAAAGTACTTCATGGTTTCCGCAATTCCTCTTTAGCTATGAAGAAGACCATAACAGATCAGAATCTTGTAAGTGATCCAGTGCTAGCAGAACTATGCTTGGGAAAATACCAAATACAAAATTGTGTTAAGAGTTAACCAACATATAAAAATGTCAACAATTCTTCAATGTGACTTCATTTATCAGGTGGATAACATGAAATATACTAGGACAGATTACTAAGGGGAATTATTTTTCTGAAATTAGCAGGATCAGATGCTTGGGGTGAAAAAACATCTCTTTAGTGTTCTAGAACATTAAACATTAATCTACATCCTTTTTTCCCTTGAAACATATGTTTGCTAATTGACAGTGATACTCCATTAAGGAATATTTTATTGACGTACTTGAATCTGGACATGGAGCAAAAGACCCTCCAATAATTCCCCAGCCCTCAGAAAGTTCTCCATAATTTGAAATTGGTCTTTATTACTGATGTCATCATTCGTGATTGTCTTGAGGCAGAGTTGGAGCTCACAGCAACTGCCAGTTGAATCCAAATAACATCTGGTTTGTTTCCTGGCTCCTGGCAATCTCTTCTATAATGCAGTGTTGCTGCCAGACCAGATGGAGCTTCCGATATCGCTCACGAGATAAATGAAGGGGATTGCCCCTCCTTCAGGGGGGAAAAAATCCAACATGTAAGTTTGAATCAAACAATGGTTACATCTTTATTGACTTAGTATGCACATGTTCCCAGAGTTGTGAGGAATCACTGGGAAAGGGCTTAAAAAGGAGTACTGTTTTACCATTATCCACAAAAAACTCAATAAGCCGGGCACCAGTGGCTCATACCTGTAATCCTAGCTACTCGGGAGGCTGAGATCTGAGGCTCATGGTTCAAAGCCAGCCCGGGCAGGAAAAGTCCATGAAACTTATTTCCAAGTAATCACCAGAAAACCGGAAGTGGCCATGTGGCTCAAGTGCTAGAGCGCTAGCCTTGAGCTGAAGAGCTCAGGGACAGAGCCTGGGCCCAGAATTCAAGCCCCACAACCAACAAAATTACTTAATGGAGCAGAAATTTACTCCTTGACAATTCGGGAAATGTGGCTGAGTACACCACATGCATATAAAACCTCATTTAAATGATCAGTGAGGTTTATACCTGAAGCAGGGTTGTATTCTTTTCTGAGTGGTTAGCCTGAATGGCTGGCCGGCCTCTGACAATTTATTCGGCCTCAATTTAGTCTTTGTATAGAAGTCAGGTCTCAGGCATATACTTGCCCATAACTATTTTACAATTCAGAAATATTTGGTCCTTAGGATACAATGGACTTGTTGGTTATTGGTTGATTTTTTTCTCTTCTCTCTTTTTTTTTTTGCCAGTCATGGGCCTTGAACTCAGGGCCTGAGCAGACATGTCCTTGGCTTTTTTTTTTTTTTTGCTCAAGGCTAGCACTCTGCCACTTGAGTCACAGCGCCACTTCTGGCCATTTTCTATATGTGTGGTGTTGAGGAATCAAACCCAGGTCTTCATGTATACAAGGCCAGCACTCTTGCCACTAGGCCATATTCCCAGCCCGATTTTTTTCTTATATATTGTTTGAGATGGGTTTTTTCCTGCCCAGGGTGCCCAGGCTGCCCAGGCTGGCTTCAAACTCTTAAGCACAAGTGCTCCTTCTGTCCTATCCTCCTGAGTAGCCTGTGAATATAGATGTGTACCTGGCTGAACAAGTATTTAAATAAAATAATTACAATTTAATGGTAAGTTGCATCGCTTGTAACACTGTGTACTAGCTAATGACTGAAGTTTGATTATTGCCAGTAATGAAGAACTAGGGGATCTTCATTCCTCGAAGCATTCAAGTGTTTTAGCTGGTGGATTAATTATTATTAACTACTTTTAGCACCCAAGGATCTTTCTTCCTAAATCTAAAGACAAGTCAAATGCTGTCACAATAAAAACCAATCTCTGTATGATTGAATAGGTCCTAGTCCCATCTACTGAGCCTATTCATTCTGAGCAATGTTTTAAAGATGTCTCACTATGTACTCAGATTGGCCTCGAACTCACTGCATCAGTATCTGGAGTGCTGGTCTAACAGGTGTATACTATTATGCTTGGCTTCTTAATCTTTATGTACTTTTGGGACCACTACTAGTGGTCTTATATAATGTAATACACCGAGACCCCAGTTCCTACCACCAGGGAAGGACACCAGGGAAGGATGGTAGTTACTCTGCAAAGAGTCAGAAGGAAGGAAGGCTGATAGAGCTTCAGATGTTGCAGTGGGAATAATAAATACCTACTCTGAACCAAAGTCCCTCTCTGGAGACTGAAGGTTCTTTTTTCATTTATCAGTGCCACACATTCTAAATACTTCTGAAGAAAGGCTGATTTAAAAACAATAAGTCATTTAATCATTAAGATGATCTTCAGAAATGTAAATTTTGGAAAGGCACAAAAGTTACTGAAAATTAGCCATTAAATTTAGGATGGCATCACATTTAATATTTTTTTAACTATTTAAAAACCACCACTATTATTAGTTTTTAACTATTATTAACTTTCGTGTTTAAGACGTGTTACCATGAGTAAGAGTGATTTACAGGAGAACTGATCAAACTTTCCTATGAAAAGAAAATCTTACATGGGGCTAGAAATATGGCCTAGTGGTAAAGTGCTCGCATCATATACATGAAGCCTGGGTTCAATTCCTCAGCACCACAGATAGAGAAAAAAGCTGGAAGTGGAGCTGTGGCTCAAGAGCTAGAGTACTAACCTTGAGCAAGAAGAAGCCAGGGACAGTGCTGGCCCTAGGACTGGCAACAAAAACAAAACAAAACAAAAAAAAGAAAATCTTACTTTAGCCCAGGGTCTGTTTCTCCATATTCATCCAAGTAAGGAGCTGGATAGGCACAGCCTCTGGCTTTCCCTTCAACCAGGACCACTCTGCACTCTCTGATTCTGAAGTACACAACAAACAAAAGAAAACCTTATTAAGTGCCCACCTGCAAAGAATAGCAAAGTTCAGGGAGAAAACATGGCAGCAGCATATGTTAGGAGTTCACTTATTAAGACAATATTAGAGGAACTGACTAAACTGCGTATTGTCTAAATAAAAACAGTTTTTTAAAGTGGTAGGAAAGGAAATGGGCATCATTAATACTGGTTGAACACACTGACAGAAAAAGGAGGCTGTTCTAATTGAGCCACAGATTCTGTGAAAAACAATGGCTGGTGCTGTTCGTTTGTGTTTGGTTTTCTAATTTCCAATCTAGAGGGGGGAAGTGTTTCAGGGAAGAACAGAAGAACAACATCCCCTACTCTGAAACCCACATGCCAGTCACAAGGATGAGCAGGGAAGCAAGTACACAGGCTCTTAAGGTGAAAGCTAGCCTCCAATCATGCAAATTAAAAAGAACCATTGCCAGATACCATGAAGACACTTAAGACTTTTATAGTACAGAGTGGGTAAGTACTACAGAGAGAAATGAGGAAGGAAGTAGGGATTTAGATATGGCTTCTTTCCTCTTCAAAAGATAGCTTAGAGCAATAATATATTTCATAGTAAAACATTTAGGCTTATGTGAAAAAAACAACTCATAAAGCTGCATTACACAGAGAGTAGAAACAAAAGTAGAGTATACATGTCCATTTGAATTTTTTCTCTCTTATGTATCCTTGACGACTCTTCTTTAATAAATATATGTGACTACTTTTCTACTGTCAACCTTGGTGAAAGACTAGAAAAGCTGAGTTAATACAAGTTAATGAAGGACAAGCAAAAGTACCTATTTACATAAACTAGCTAAACATACATTTTAGGACTAAAAAGTTCTCTCTGAATATTATACAATACCAAAGTCATGAACCCAAAGTACCCCATATAAAAGAACCCCATGTAAAAATGTCTACCTATAGTGGAAATATGAGCAGAATCCAACTACTTTTGATTACTTATTTTGTAAGTTTTCTCAAGTGCAATTTAGTAAGGATAGGTTTATGCTTTAACTTCTGATCAATTATTTCCTATCAATAAAATGTCTTATCGTAACAGCCTCTAGATAGGACCCAAAAAGAAGCTAGGGGTACTGCTCAGGCTTGGTTTATTGGATTTTGCAAATTTCCAGATCACTCACTACTTACTTCAAGAAAATGCAGACTCCTGCTCCACAGTGAAGAGCATGAAAAATGCAAGCTCCGACCTCTTCCCCATTCACAATTTCTTGGCAGCAAATGTTCTGAGAACACAGGATGGCTCCACAGAAAAGACACAGAACCGGATGCTTTCGCTCATCATCTGCAGACCGTGGACACCTCAAAAGGGAAAGGAACATTGAATGTGATGGAAAAACCCCACCACTACCACGGGGAGTTAAGAACGGAGGAAGCTTTCCATCATGGGTCCTTTTCCGGCAATGGAAGCTCTTAAAGCATAAGGGCTCATTTAATTAGTTTATTCCTGTTTTATATTTCCTGTACAGGGACTTACAAAAACTTAATATCATGATAATATGTCTTGAAAATGAGATTTACTTAGTATCTTCATTATAAGCTTAGTCAGGATTATAAGTGTGATTTTTTTTCTGTGCTGGTTACGGGGCTTGAGTTCAAGACTCTACGTTCTCCCCTAGCTCAAATGGTAGAATGCTAGCCTTGAGTAAAAAAAATTCAGAGACAAAACCCACGCTGTGAGTTCAAGCTCCAGGACTGGCACAAAACAAAACTTCAAACACCATTTGAGATCTGACAGTTTTGCATAGTGGAATACTGGAGCCTTGCTATATTTTCCAAAAGGGATACCGATTGTCTTTAAAATAAATCTCATGTTCCTCCTATCTCTGTAGTATATATACACAATGGGAAACAAGATTTACCTGAAAGAGAGGAGATCCAGAGAGTTAAATTACAGCCCGAGTGAAGAATCTCCAAGAGAGTATTGATAATTTACTCTGAGTCCCATTTTCTCAGGCAAAATTAGAAAACCACCATTGTTTATATAGCAGCAGAGGTAGTATATGCTATGACTTGGTGCACAGCATTCTCCTGTACATGAAGGAGCTGTTTTTTCATCTCCAGGGAATGCTCCACAATATATAGTCATTTAAAGATACAGCTCACATATGTTTCTTTTCATCTTTAAGGCAGAATGGCTGAGTTAGTCACTGTTATCATACAGAGGAAAATGGGATAGAAGGATAACTGAGTGTGTGCATTTGTTCTAGCTGCATGGGCAATAGACATAGGAGGACCCTAGTTTGAGGTCAGCCTGGGTAAAAAATTCAAGAAGGAAACAAGGAGGGCATGGTATAATATACCTATAATTCCAACAACTTGCGAGGTGGAGATAGGAAGATTTCAGTTTGAGAATTGTCCTGAGTGAAAGCAAGAAACCCTATCTGAAAGATAAACAATCATAAAGGGCTTTGGGTATGGCTAAGGAGGCAGACAGGTTGACTAGAAAAGACAAGAGTGTAAGCCACACTACTGCCAAGGGGAAACAAAGGTAATAATGAGCAGTAATAATCCAATAGATGAGATGATTCAGTCTAAAAGAGCATAAAATCTGTTTTTGTTTTTTGGCCAGTCCTGGGGTTTGAACTCAGGGCCTGAGCACTATCCCTAGCTTCTTTTTGCTCAAGGCTAGCGCTCTGCCACTTGAGCCACAGTGCCACTTTTGGCCGTTTTCTATATATGTGGTACTGAGGAATGGAACCCAGGGCTTCATGTACGCAAGGCAAGCACTCTACCACTAGGCCACATTCCCAGCCCCATCTTCATTTTTATTTGAAACCAGTCAGAGGTAACATCATTCCAGAGAACATTCACTGTTGTTCAACTTCATGAATACTTAATCGTAACAAATTATATGTTACATAGATTTCACTTCAATTAAAGGAGACAATATCACAGAGTATGCTCAATGCTCAGTGTTCACTTTTTGAAAAGCCAAGTTATTAGTAGTAATGAAGATGAAGTAGGAGCTCAGGACACGATCACACACACACACACACACACACGCACACACGCACGCACGCACGCATACATGCCCGTGTGAATACATGTACTTACGCACTTTTGTTTTACCTGAAATGAGAAGCTTGATTTAGGAGGCAGCTGTAGTCATCAGGAAGCTCTATCAAACTATTTCTTTTTCTAGGGTACCTACAGTGGAATTGAAAAGACACCTTTATAAGAAACAAGGCTAGAACTAAAACAGGTCAGGTGAAATAATAAAAGGATTCAAAACTGCAATTAAGAGTAAGACCATGGCTGAAGAGATTAACTCCAAGCTTCTTGACTCTTCCCTCAGTTTTCTTTCCACTCAAGTCCCACTATCTCCTAAAACTAAGTTTTTCTAGTTAGATTACAGACTGTCTAGGAAGGTTACCAACCAGAGTGGTTAAGAGCACAACTTTTGAATTCAAACAGACAATTACAAATTCTAAATTCTCTGGTGCATGACAGCCTGGCGAACCTGAACTTGTATTTCCTCATCTGCAAACTGGGTTTGAAATATTCCAATCATGAGCACATCATCAATTACAAGGCTTTGATGGTGGGGGAAACAAATGAACTCATCAAGACTCACACTGGCTTAAGAAACATTAAAACATAAGTAACAGTATCAAGGAAACTCACACTAAGTTCTGACCTCATTACTGTTCAGTGATTTGGGTGCCATGGTGCACATGCACACATACAAACGCAAGAGGGCAGGCTTCATGGAGGTGACACTTGAATTGTGGAAAAGGTAGATTTTGAAAGTCATAATGAAGGAAGTAAGAAGGCTGAAAAAAGTTCTTTTGGCTAGTTTGTAGAACGAGGAGGTATTTCTATTTATATCTTTATGCTCAAAGAAAAAAGTAGTTTATAGAAATAGTGATGTCCATTCCTTCTGCTTTGACTAAACAACAGCTCCTGATACCATCATGTTTGCCTTGTGAAAGATGTACAGTAGCTTAAGCAAGGTCCTCTCTAGAGGGGCCTCTGACAACTCAGAGGGAAAGGAAAGACATTCCAACAACAAAATCACTATGCAGAAGAATCTGATTTAGGCAAAGACTAACAGATATACAGGAAACAAAGAACCGAGTGAGAATAAAGAAGGTGGACTAGGTAGCATGCCCAATAAACCAATGATTTTAGCATACATTTTATGGAGGGAAAATGACTTAAATAGTAAAACCAACCTGACCACAGTACTTTTCTGCTGTAAACAGTCGAGTAAGACAGGATCAGCACACCACCTGTATGCAGAGCCAAGAAAAATGGCAAATAGATTATCAAAGCAGCACAAACTTCATCTATGAGCCATTTTCTTCATTTCTTGCAGCCCTTCTATGTTTATTTTTTTAACTTAATTTTATTGTCAAGGTGACATACAGAGGGGTTACAGTTATATATGTAAGGTAGTGAGTACATTTCTTGTCAAACTTGTTACCTCCTCCTTCCTCATTTTTCTCCCATTTTCCCTCCTCCCTAATTCCCCCATCTATGTTTATTTTATCTTACATTTTGTTTCTTTTCTCTCTTACATTCTCCTCTTTCTTTTTTCTAGTTTCCCCTTATTTTTTAAAAAAGATTTTGTCAATAGCCAAAATATGGAAATAACCCAGATGCCCCTCCACAGATGAATGGATCCAAAAAATATGGTACCTATACACAATGGAATACTACATAGCGATTAGGAATGGTGAAATATTGTTATTCGCAGGGAAATGGTCAAAACTCGAACAAATAATGTTGAGCGAGACAAGCCTAGAACACAGAAAACAAAGGGGCATGATCTCCCTGATATATGACTGTTAAGAAAGGGAGACGGAGAGACAGTAGAGACCAGGTTTGTGAAACCAAAAACTGCTTGTCAAATGGTATTTCCCACAGGATTGGGGCAGCGACCCAACAGTATGTAACTAAAACCAAACAACTACTCAAGGGCTGGGATATGGCCTAGTGGCAAGAGTGCTTGCCTTGTATACACGAGGCCCTGGGTTCGATTCCCCAGCACCACATATACAGAAAATGGCCAGAAGTGGCGCTGTGGCTCAAGTGGCAGAGTGCTAGCCTTGAGCAAGAAGAAGCCAGGGACAGTGCTCAGGCCCTGAGTCCAAGCCCCAGGACTGGCAAAAAAACAAACAAACAAACAACTACTCAACATATAAAGGCCAAAAATCGACCTCTCAGTGGAATACAATAGCTCAAAAGCTATGTATGTACGTTCATATAAGTCTACTGTCGACATATTGTCTAATATTGACATTACATTTAAAGCCCTAGGCGAAGTTTCTTGGGCTTGGCCACACGTGGCTACTGTCTATGTTCTTGATACATTGTATATTGTATATATGTCTACCTGACCTAGAGAAGGGAAAGAAAAACAGGGCGTAAGATATCACAAGAAATGTACACACTGCCCTACTATGTAACTGTACCCTTTTTGCACAACACCTTGTCAAAAAAAATTGTGTTCAATTAATAAATAAATTAAATTAAAAAAAAGATTTTGTCAAAGTTTAACTAGAAAGACAGTAATCATTCTAAGTATTTAAACAAGAGGAATTCGATATTAGGACACAGTAATAAAAGTGATAGGATCTGGGGTGTTGCTTGGTAGTAGAACACTTGCTTAGCATGCACCATGGCTCCGAGTTCAATCCTGAAGACTGCCAAAAACATGACGGAAATGTGAACAGGTGAATGAGGATGAATATAGTCAAAGTAGTTTGATTGCATGTATGAAAATACAACAATAAGCCAGGCGTTGGTGGCTCATGCCTGTAGTCCTAGCTACTCAGGAAGCTGAGATCTGAGGATCACAGTTTCGAAGAAAAGCCCAGGCAGAAAAGTCCCTGTGAGACTCTTATCTCCAATTAACCACTCAAAAACTGGAAGTGGTGCTATGGCTTGAGTGGTAGATTGCTGGCCTTGAGCACAAATAGGCTCAGGGACTATGTTCAGGCCTGGAGTTCAAGCCCCATGACCGAACCAACCAATAAAACCTGTTTAAATTGTTGGAAGACAGAGGAATGCAATGAGAGAGTGATAGAGGGGGTGAGGTTGGTTGGGAGACATTATTTACAAATATAGACATGTCACATGATCCCCCTTCTCTTGCCCCAACGGGAGGTTCAGGTCATAATGGGGTAGAAAGTTTTTTCTGAAAAAGAGACATAGTTCTATCTAGGAAGTTTAAGTGCTACATCTTTGGTCTAACAAATGGTTTTCCTCATCTCTTCAGTCCCCCTCCTGAGATGTGTGCTACTAAGTGAGATGCATAACTGTTTTGGAGACAGTTCTAATTTGGGTTCTTTTGATGCTTAATTTGTGATTTTCTATCTGCCAGCAACATCCAGCTACCATCCCAGAATGAAACACCATAGTGGAGAAGATGAATGAGCCAAATACACAGTAGCTACCAAGGCACAAGCAGAAAGTGCATCTGCTTACGTGCTCGTCTTCCTCCTGCTCCTGAAGCCTATGAATTAGGAATTGCCTGTAATTTTGCCACCCCTTCAATCCATGCAAGTCAATCTCAAAGCTGAGCAAATAACTGTACTTCAAATTTTCACACTGGGCATTTGGGGGGCTGAGGTGGCAGGAATGTGAGTTTGAGGACAGTCTAGGCTACATAGTGAGATTTTTGCCTCATGAACAAATGAGTCAATAAAACAAAAATGAAAATAAATATAGTAACCCAACAATGACATATTACCCCATAGTACCTCTGAAGCAAAGGTCTTACAGTATCCCAATATTCCTGGAAAAGCAGGAACAAATTTGTGGGTAAAGACAGATAGCTACATAGTGCACTGTACTCTCCTTCTGCAGAATCTGCAAGAACATGAAAAAAAATGCATTATTTTTCTCTAGTCAACATGCTCATAGTGTCATTTCGTTATGCTCATTTTTCTATAATACATAGAAAGGATAGCTTATATTCTATGTAACAGTGGGTGGCAAATAGCCTCATGATCCTTTTACACACTAACCCCTTTTAGGTATTTTGTTTTAGTTTTTGGACTTGAACTCAAGGCCTGGGTGCTGTCCCTGAGCTTTTTGGCTCATGGCTAGTGCTCTACCACTTGTGCCACAGATCCACTTACAGCATTTTAATGAGTAAGCAGAGATAAGAGTCTTGCAGAATTCCCTACCTGGGATAGCTTTGAACTGTGATCCTTAGATCTCAGCATCCTGAGTAGCCAGGATTACAAATGTGAGCCACTGGTGCCCAGCTCTTTGTGTGTGTGTATGCGGGCACACACATGCACATGTATGTGCGTGTGGTGCTGAGGACAGAGCTCTGGCTTCATACATACCAGGCAAGCATTCTATCACAGACTCTCACATCCCACTCACAAAACCATGCCCTCCAGGATCTAGACCTTAGCTGCCTCTGCAACCTGTTACCCTCCTCACCCCGTGCTCATTAGGGTCCCAGCCATACTCAGGTCTTTGGTTGTCTCTGACTATGCCAAGCAAAGCCAATGCATTTGTTTTACCATCTGCTTAGAATGTTCTTCAATGACTTGTCCCACTCATGCAGCTCTTTCTTCAGTGCCTCCCCAGGGAGAGTGTTTCCATGGTTACCTTTGCAGGGGCCCATCCTGGCCCCAGCGCTCTCTAGTCCCATGACCAGCTTTATATTTTTCTTTGTAGTGTTTTTTATAATTTGACAACATATAATATGTATCTATCTCTTTCTTCATATTCAGTCCCCTCCCAATGGAGGATTTTCTTTACTATGACTACTAGATCATGTGTGTGTATGTGTATGTGTGTGTGTGTGTGTGTGTGTGTGTGTGTGTGTACATACATGCAACATATTTATTATTGGAAAAGTGACAGCTTATTTTATATTGAACCAAGAGTGTGGACAGATATACTTTACTGAACCCAGTTCAAGATAAAGAAGCTGATACCCAGTAAAGGTGACTGATTCTCAAAGGACAAAAAGAAGAATCTGTATGGTTTTGGTCACTGTTTCAAAATCATACAATGTTTCCGACGTATACACACAGAAAGCCACAAGTAAGCCTTTTTACTTTGTCCTAAATTTAGAGGCAAGTATATGAGAATGGAAATGATCCTGCTGCTTAAATATCCATAGTCTTAGTTGATACTAGCAGGCCTTTTCCACTAGCATTTGCATTATTTAATACAGCTTTATGTTCAAAATTCAAATAACAGAATACACAATAGTCTTCCTATCTAGCGAAGAGTCCTCTTCCCTAAAGACAACCAGTCTCTAATTTCTGTGCCTCCTATCACTTATATTCTGCATTTGAGCATTTTATATATGCAGGCGCATAAATTATACATGCCATGAGGAGCTTTTGCTGATGAAGCTAATCTGGTTTTGGACTTCACTTTTCACATACACCAGGGCAGAATGCATAAGTCTGCAGTGAAGAAAGATGATGGGTAGGGCCAAGAAACAATTTTGGCTGCTCTAATCTTGCATTTTTGAGATTAAAGATGAGCATAAAGAAGTCTCCATTTGCTACTGCTACTTACTGGTAAGCAATTCTTCAGGTGGAGTTACCCCAAGTAAGTAGTGGAAAAAGAGCGCAGCGCAGCGAAGGTAAGGGGTGATGCCATTCTTCAATGCGACCCACAAATACCAGCCAGGAATACTACACCCAAGGCAGCTGGGAGACAATATTCCAGAATAGAACAGAACATTTATCAGATAAACCTCTAGACTTTAAGCATATCTATCCCCTGTATTTAGTATTTAGACAACTTACCAACCACCAACATTTTCAATATTTAAAATACTTAGCTAGTCAGGGGCTGGTGGCCGAGCCACTGGGCCTGTAGCTACCCAAGAAGCTGAGATCTGAGGAGCACAGTCTGAAGCCAGCTTGAGCAGAAACTTTTTAACTCATTTTTTTAGGGTTCAAAAGCTATATTGCCATTCACTTGAACTAAGATGTGAAATTATTAAAACAATATGAATGCAGACTAGACAAATGAAGTTACTCACCCGTTTGTATACTGTGAAACTTCTGCAAGGAAAGAAGATGCAGAATGAGCCTCTTCACTGTCTTCTTCAACTGGAGATAGGGGAAGGCCTGAAAGTGAAAGTCCTATAAGATGAATTCATGGATTTTCTATCAAATCTACAAATCACACCTTATAACATCCAACTCTGCCTCTCACCTTCAAGCTCTGATTAAGTCACTTAAGTTTGCTCAACTTTAGTTTTATTATATTAAAATACAGATAAAATGCCTACTTTGCTGTTTGCTGTGAGGCATAGTTATACCATTGCTGCTATATGCTACTGCTGTTGCTTTAAAACACTTTTGCTTATGCATTAAGCCTTTTGAAAGGGCACAATTAAAATAACTCTGAGATTTTGTGTTATCTTAGATGCTAGTAGTTTCATTTTCCAAATGAGAACTGGACTAAGTATGCAGGTATCTGCCATTGTCAGCATCATATAAGCTAGTGTCATTGTCTTAAAGTGCCTGGGTGAAGTCACTGTTTTCACGAAATGCTTAATAAACTTAATTTTGATTTCCCTCCATTCAACTTTTTTAAATAACCAAAACATTTATAGGGCTTTAAAATCAAACTACATTTTATTTATTGTTTTAACCAGTCCTGGGGCTCGAACTCAGATCCTGGGCACTGTCCCTCTGCTTCTTTAGCTTACTTCCAGCCTTTTCTGTTTATGTGGTACTGAGGGCTTCATGCATACTTCGAGCACTCTACCACTAAGCCACATTCCCAGCCACCATCAAACCACATTTTAAAAGGACCTTTGCTGGAGTGCTTGCACCATCTTTTGTATCTTTATCTTCTTACCCTAGAAGCAATAATTTTTAGTTTATACTGTTTCTTTTCTTTTCTCTTCTGTTCTTTTTTGTCAGTCCTGGGGCTTGAACTCAGGGCCTGGGCACTGTCCTTGAGCTCTTTTTGCTCAAGGCTAGCACTTCTGGTGCTAAGGAATCAACCCAGTGTGTCATGCATGCTAGGCAAGCACTCTACCCCTAGGTCAAACTCCTGGCAGACCCCTTTTGTGTCTTTTATAACATAAATATAAACATAAATATGCAAGCATATACACACACAAAACATCTAGCACAAAGGCACTATATTACAACCACTCTCCTGTACCCTGCTGTTGCCACTATTAATAGAACAGGCCCTGCAGAGCACTATATAGAAATAAATCTTGTTCACTCCAGACTGGTCTTGAACTCCTGGGCTCAAGTGGTCCTCCTGTCCACCATCCTACCCTGCCTATAGCTGGTTCTACAGGCATGTGCCACCCTACTTGGCTGGGATAGATTTTTAGAAGCAGAAGTGATGGATCAAAGGGTGGATGCATATGGAATTGTGTTGTATTTTAGTTGATATCATCACTTTAATTGTCTATTTGCCCTCTAAGTTATCTGAATTTTTAGCATCCTTTATTACATTCTGATACTCAGAAACAAACTATTTTCTATTAAAGATCAGGCTCTCCACTCAGAATTAAATAATGTTGCATGACACAATTTCATAATGTTGCTTTAACTTTAGGTACCCTATGAACATTTATTCATAAAACATTTAATAAACATTTACTGTATGTAACAAGGGATGCCAGGCATTTGAGGCTAAGAGGGAAATTTCTGAAATTCAATTGTTTCTTATTACAAGGAAGGAAAAGTAGAGAGGGGCAAAACAAGAACAAAATAAAACAACAAATTGCTAAAAAACAAGGCAGGATGTGAAATACCAAAAGAACAAAGTACTGTCATTTGGGCTACAAGAATAATGAAAAGGGGCTGGGGATATGGCCTAGTGGCAAGAGCGCTTGCCTCCTATACATTAGGTCCTAGGTTCAATTCCCCAGCACCACATATACAGAAAATGGCCAGAAGCGGCGCTGCGGCTCAAGTGGCAGAGTGCTAGCCTTGAGCAAAAAGAAGCCAGGGACAGTGCTCAGGCTCACCTGAGTCCAAGGCCCAGGACTGGCAAAAAAAAAAAAAAAGAATAACGAAAGGTTCCTTGCATAAGCTTAATGAAAAGTTGAAAGTACTCAGGTCAGGAGACACTTTGAGAATAAGGATTTTTTTTTTTAATGGGAAAAGTGGGTGCAAATGGCTTCCCTATATATCTACAGAACAGCTACAAATGAGACAACCAGTAGCCTTAGCTAGTTAGCATTTTCACAGCTTAATTCTAGCTTTCCCCGTTTAAGTGGAATCTGTAAAGAAGAAAATGATCATTCAACAAAAGATATACTCCAACTTAGAAATACTTACCATGATTGATCACACATCTAATTCTGCCAGTAAAGCAGGGCAGATGTTATTTCTAGTCAATACCCACGCAGGAGCTTTACCTGTGTCTATTGTAAGAAGTATCTGAAGCATGTGTGCCATGGTGATCAAATGGAAGAGATAAAGTTGGCTATAGGAAGAACTAATTGATGAAGGCTGCAGGTCAACGGTGTCATCCCAGTACAAGGATGGGAATGCGAACACAGCACCTACCTAGGAGAGAAAAATGGGCATCAGCAAGAATAACAATCAAAGACTATTCCAGTTAGTATCATGACTAAGCATTGGGGCCACCAGAGGGTGTACTGTATTGGTGGTTCCTTTAACAGCTACCATATTTTTCCTAGCTATTCAGCATAATTATCTTGGCACATATTCATCAGCAAATAGGTTATTCCTTTGCTTAGTTCTTAACTCTAGACCTAGGTAGTGGTTTTCAATGTGCACTCTGGAAGATTGAACATTACAGTCATTTGGAGGGCTCTTACAGTGAGTGGCATGGACACACAGGCTTCAACCCAGTCCAACAAAATCAGAATCTCTGGGGGCAGGGTCAAGTTATCAGCATTCTGTTCAAAGACTCCCAGGGGATTCTATGTGAGTCAAGGCTGACAACAACCGAGTAGAGGCTTAGAGAATTCGCAAGGGAGGTACAGGCTCCCAATCTCAGGATGAGAACAGGTGCCACCTGTCCACAGGTGTTAAGGAGAAGCCTGGTCCCTGTTACTAAAAATGATTTTAAGATAGTTTACAATGTCATTCACTACCTATAATGTAAACAAAGCAAGAAAATGGGATGGGAAAGAAGCCTAAGGTAGCCTAGGAAAGTTTCCTTATACATATACCAATAAATACAGCAAACTTGGACATAACCAATTGTAAACTTAAAAAAAATGTGGCTTTATTTTTAATGCTATCTTGATGATCTTAGTCAAATCTATACTTGTTTTATAAACAGAATGGGTAAAGGCTAAACTTAACATGTTGAACATCAGTAAGTATTGCCTTGAACAGACAGCATGAATTTGAATGAGGAAAACTTGAAAGTATCAATTTCGTGACTTTGAAAAATTTTTACTTAACACTTACCAAAACATGAAACAGATCTATAGACAAAAGGCATGGTGTATCTTCTGATTTTAGGTTTGGAAGAATAACTAAAACAAACAAAATGCAATTCAGTCAGAAAAATAGCAATGTAATTAAATAAAATGCAAGCTAGAAGTAGAAAATTCAGAAACTAGTACAGCATACCTTTAAGATATGAGAACTATCATAAAAGATAAATTGAACTGCGGAACGGCTATTAGAAAGGTTTAGATACAATTTAAAGGCTGAAAGATAAGATCTCAGAGGAAAAGGTGAATGAACTACAAAATAAACTAGAGATTGTTCAAGAAATATTTGCTGGGCTAAGGGTGTAGAGTATGGGGAGAGTGCCAGCTTATTTGCATGCAGAAGGCCCTGTTTCAACACTCAGTAGCCCTTTTATCCACAAATACTGAGAAAGTTAGGAGAGTTGCTTTTACAAAAATTCCATCTATCACTTTTTCTCCTCAATTGAACTAAATGTTCTGTGATATATAATATGGCAGAACCTGTCTCTCAAAGAAAAGCTAAGCCCTGATAACTCAAGCCTATAATCCTAGCTATTCAAGAGGTAAAGACCTAAGGATCAAGGATCAAAGTCAGCCCAGGCAGAGAAATCTAAGAGACAATTATCTCCAATTAAATAGCAAAACGCCAGAAATTAAGCTGTCTGTGGCTCAAGCAAGAGAGTGTTAGCCTTTAGTGAAAAAGCTAGGTGAGAGCTAGAGGCTCTGAGTTCAGGCCCCAATACTGACACAGAAAAGGGAAACAAAACAAAAAATGAACTTACAGAAAATGATATAAACCCAAGTTCTAAGATTCCCACACTTAGCATTTCCATTATTTTATTCATTTACTGGAATAAAATTATTTTCCATGGCTTTGGCTCACTACCAAAATTAAACATATTTTATTTTAAAATCTTCTATTCAAGTCATTTATCACTTTTCTAACCAGATAAGGATGTTAGTCACTATGGGTATTGATCCAATTTCCTACGTGGATGAAAATATTTGGAAAATACCCAATCTTTAAAATAAGATTGCAAATATTCAACAGTAGCTATGCATTTCATTTGTTCTCCGCTCCCAACCCTTCATTCCCTCCCTCCCCCAGCCCGAGGCACTCAGGATCTGGGCAACTGTCCTTGAGCTTCTGCTCAAGGCTAGTGCTACCATTTGAGCCACAGTGCCCCTTTGGGCCTTTTTAGAGTAGTCACACAGACTTTCTTGCCCGGGACAGCTTCCTCAGATCTCGGCTTCCTGTGTGGTGAGGATTACAGGCGTGAGCTACCAGCACCCAGCTTACATATTTATTTTTGTAAGTCTACTACAGGCAGTGAGATTTCTTTAGTGAGGGCTCAAAATCACAGCAGTATGTTTCTTTTTTTTTTTTTTTTTTTGCCAGTCCTGGGCCTTGGACTCAGGGCCTGAGCACTGTCCCTGGCTTCTTCCCGCTCAAGGCTAGCACTCTGCCACTTGAGCCACAGCACCGCTTCTGGCCGTTTTCTGTATATGTGGTGCTGGGGAATCGAACCTAGGGCTTCATGTATCCGAGGCAGGCATTCTTGCCACTAGGCTATATCCCCAGCCCAGTATGTTGTTTCTTAATGAACTTCACCACTAGAAATGAAGTAGGAAAGTATACACAATATCACAATTATAAAAAGAAGACACTACCTGACAGGAGGCGAACCAGATGTTTCTGTACCAGGACCTGAGAACAGGTAGACCTCTGTGCAACTGCAAACTGCATCAACGCTTTCAGACCATTGTGCTAGATTGTAAGAGAGGGGTAGACAGAATGCTAAGGACAGATGACAGTGTAAAACCAACCACCACAGCTACAAACTCAGATACTTTACAGCCCAGTTACAATATCCTTAATACCTGTAAAGTTTGTAGTCTTACTAAAATTTTAATAGATTTTGATATGACAAGTATATGACAAGATGTGATACTTTCAATTCTCTTAACATCCTCATTTTAAGAGTCAATTTCTTCTATTGAAGGCTGTACAAAAGTATTTCTAGAAATTCTAAAATGATGGTTAAGAAACCACTTGACATATGTTCTGCTTTCCAAACAAAAGAGCTAGAGGAAAGCACACATGGTGGATTCTTAGTCTCACGTGCCACCTGTCAGGATATAAGAGGGGAACGACTAACAGTGGAAGAGCCTGATAAACCTACTGCTGCCTATTCTTTTCAGCTACTGATACACACTCTGAGTGTCTTTTTCCAGGGTTACTTATGTCATGATGCTTAGGCTGGGGTTAGAGACCACTCTGTTGGGTAGTGTTCAGGATCTGTGCATCAAGTAGTCATGGCTACGTTTTATTCTCAAGGTCTGTAATGATGAATTGTCTAGAACTAAGCCAGCCTTATCAATAATATATGACGTTACATGATGGTGAATGAGGTCATCGTCCGGAGCCTATGGGAACTGCATCTAACTACTGAAGTTGACCACAGTGCCTAACAGTGGTCATTCGTTTTCTACAATATTGAAGCAGCTCTTCCTCCTCCCACAGAATTCTACTGTTCTTCACAGGAAAAGGAGCAAACATTTTAAAAATTGATAAACCAACTCTGGTTATTTATTTTTAAGATAAAACACCCCACAAAACTACAGCCTACATCCACCCTGTTGGAATATACATACCTGCCTGTTTTGAAGTGCTCCAAACAGAGGTTTTCCTTCATCTCCCAGTAGGTTTTCTTTCAATTAAAAAAAAAAAAAAAAAAAAGGAAAACACAAGAACAATAAATCCAGAATACTGCTACTTTTTTTTTTGTTTTTTTGACAATTTGCTATGTAGCTCAGGCTGGCCATGAATTCACTAACTCAGTCTGCCTCAAATTGATCATCTTTCTGCTGCTGTTCCCAAGTGCTGGGATTACAAGTATGTAATATTAATCTCCACTCCCTTTTTCTATCTTTAAATGGGCCATAATAAATGATGCTTTGATTCTTCAACTACATCTTAGAGTAATGTATCTGGTATATTCCTGACCATTCCCATAAGAGATGGGAGAAGTTAACTGACTATATACTACAAATAAATATATCTAATGAAATTGGATATATATAAATATATACCTATGTGTGGTATATGTATGCTAACAATTGTTATCTCCTCTTGATGTATTTTCTTTATAAATATGAAATAATATTTGTCTGTTCTGATTAATTTTGGAGACTCTATAATTTTTATCTTTAAGTAGTTGTATAAAGAAGTTGCCACTCAACAAAGCAGTTTATGAATACACTGTGTCTTGATCAATGTTACCCCTTTCAACATTCTCACCCACTGAAGACTCTATTTTATTTGGTGGACCTGGGCTTGAACTCAGGGACTGGGGACTGTCCCTGAACTCTTCTGCTCAAGGCTAGCTAGCACACTTCTACTTGAGCCACATTTCTTCCACTTACCGTTTGTCTGTTTGTTTGTTTTTGGTGCTTAATTGTAGATAAGAGACTCACAAACTTTCCTGCCTAGGCTGGGTCAAACTGTGATTCTCAGATCTCAGCCTCCTAAGCTAAGATTGCAGCTAGGATTATACCAGCACCAGGCTGAAGAATCTTTTTTTTTTTTTTTTTTTTTTTTTTTTTTGGCCAGTCCTGGGCCTTGGACTCAGGGCCTGAGCACTGTCCCTGGCTTCTTCCCGCTCAAGGCTAGCACTCTGCCACTTGAGCCACAGCGCCGCTTCTGGCCGTTTTCTGTATATGTGGTGCTGGGGAATCGAACCTAGGGCCTCGTGTATCCGAGGCAGGCACTCTTGCCACTAGGCTATATCCCCAGCCCCTGAAGAATCTTAACAGTTATGAGTACAGCTACTCCTATCCACTTTCCAAGTCCATGTGTTGGGAAAACTTTTAGGTCTTAAAACTCTTCTATGGTATCATACCTTGTAACTATAAGGAACAAATAAGTGTGCTAATTTAAAAATCTAAGTGATTCTTGCTACTTCATTTTTCTATGGGAAATTTCCAATAAGGTGAAGAATTTGACAGAAAGCTTCACTTCAGACCTGTTTACCATATTCTTGACCATGTCAAGTTACAAATCAGCCAGTATAAAGTGGCGCTGTGGCTCAAGTGGCAGAGTGCTAGCCTTGAGCAAAAAGAAGCCAGGGACAGTGCTCAGGCCCTGAGTTCAAGGCCCAGGACTGGAAAAAAAAAAAAGAATTAGCCCAGGGCTTTATATATGCTAAGCTAGACAAGTGTTTTTCCACTTGAGCTGTCCTTCCTTCCTTCCTTCCTTCTTTCTTTCCTTCCTTCCTTCCTTCCTTCCTTCCTTCCTTCTTTCTTTCCTTCCTTCCTTCCTTCCTTCCTTCTTGTCTTCTTTCCTTTTTTTGGCAGCACTAGTGCTTGACCTTGGGGATTACAATCTCAAGGAATTTGCTGCCTGGGCCGATTTAGTTTGTTGTGTGTGTGTGTTTTTTTTTCTTCAAAGAAATTGTTTATTTTAATGTGTTATTAACAAAATCATGAAAATGTATTAATACTTGTTATGAAGTACATGCATTATGAGTGTATTAAAATATCTCATTATTTTATAACATACACATATTAGTTTACAAATCAATGTATTTATCCTTTGAAAGATTATAAAATGTTGCATATTTTTCTTATACTTGATCAAGTAACTAGTAACTGTGACCTATCAACTCATCGTTAACAATAAGCACTGTATTATTTCCTATGAGTAAATAAGAATTCTTATGGCTCTCAGCCCTGGGCTAGTTGTGAACCATGCTCCTTCAGGACTCAGCCTCCTGAGCAGCCAAGATTGCAAGTGTGAGCCGCCAGTGCTTGCCTCCCTCTTTATTTTGTTTTTGTCTTGCTAACTTTTAGCTGCACTAACCTAAAACTTACAAGCTGTCTCCACTCTCAGGAATTACAGGCGTTTGTCACCATTTTCACCTAAAGCTACACTTTTGACTATTACATGCTTGAGTTATCTATCCATTTAAACTGTCTTTAACTCATGCTGCATATGGTCACTATGACAGTTAGCTAAAACTGACCAATATAAAAAAAATTACCAAACTTTAAACAGCCTTCTGGAATATTAGGAGAAAAATGATATAATTTTTGGTCCTACTGAAATGCCTAAGCCATTTTCTTCTGGGCCTCACCAATCGCTTGGATCGTAAAAGCACATGTGCTCCAGGTCATCACAGGGACGCGAGGATCCATTTCATCAGGAGGCACTTTGAGCCCAATTCTATAAATTGTTGTGGCAAAGAGAACAACCATTTCCTTGATGCTATTAGAATACTTGATCCTAAAAATGAAACAGGAGAAATTTATGTAGTAATTTAGTTAAAAAAAAAAAAAAGACTCCTTTCTTAGAAGTTTCATTATGGAAAGAAGCAGCAGAAACAACCTTTTCCTTTTGGCCATACTGGGATTTTAATTCTAGGCCTCACATGTGCAAGGCAGGCTCTTTAACAATGGAGCTATGCCTCTGTCTTTATGCTCAGGCTGGCCTGAAACATAATCCTATTTCCACTTCCTGTGTAGTTGAAGTAACAGGTGCATACCACCATTCCCAGCTGAGATGGGAGTGGGGGCATCTCACAAACTTTTCCCAGACTAGCCTGAAACCACAATCCTCATGATAGCCACCTCCCAAGTAGGTGTAATTACAGGCATGAGCCACCAGGCCAGGCCAGGCCATTCCTTTTTTTTTTTTTTTTTTGCCAGTCCTGGGCTTGGACTCAGGGCCTGAGCACTGTCCCTGCTTCTTTTTTTGCTCAAGGCTAGCACTCTGCCACTTGAGCCACAGTGCCACTTCTGGCCATTTTTTATATATGTGGTGCTGGGGAATCGAACTCAGGGCTTCATGTATGCAAGGCAAGCACTCTACCACTAGGCCATATTCCCAGCCCAGGCCATTCCTTTTTGATGTAAGTAAATAGTTTTGTCAAATGAGAGACTAGAACCTCTGGAAACTACTTTTGTATAGATAGGGGTATGTATATGCTTGTCTGATATGTATGTGTGATAAGGTAAAGCATGCAAAGAAGTGATAATGTGGTTTTTGGAACTTCCATTTGCAACAAATACTTCAATGGTACAGCTAATATAAAGATTAAAACTATATAAAAAAAAAAGCTCCAGAGAGTAATATTCATGACCTAATGATACTTGGTTTTATTGCATTATGTATTTTTTTAAAGTTTTTATTATAAAACTGATGTACAGAGAGGTTACAGTTTCATACGTTAGGCATTGGATACATTTCTTGTACTGTTTGTTACCTTGTCCCTCATACCCCCCTCCCCCCTCCCCCTTACCTTTTTCCCCCCTGAGGTGTTCAGTTCACTTAACACCAAACAGTTTTGCAAGTATTGCTTTTGTAGTTGTTTCTCTTTTTTTACCCTGTGTCTCTCAATTTAGTATTCTTCTACTATTGATGATGTTCTTGTATCACCTTCTTGTGATTGTATCTACACTATCAATGTAATCTTATCGGAGTATATTGGAAATCGTGTATACGGGTATTAGAACTAGGAAATTGAAAGGGAATGCATTATGTATTTTTCAAAGTGTCATCACATAAGTATCTTTCAGATAACTATACGAGGTAGATTGGAAAGCCACTGCCTCAATTATGTATACATGAAAAACAGATTTCAGAAAGGTACATGAGAAATGAAATGTAACTTTAAGTAATGTCTGAAATTCTTCTGATCCTCTTATAGATTGGGCCATACAGAACTGACATTTTTGGTTGTTGGTGGTGAAAATCTATGCCATCTAATATGTTTTTTTGTTTTTGTTTTATTTGTTTTGTTTTTGTTGCCAGTCATGGGGCGTGGACTCAAGGCCTGAGCACTGTCCCTAGCTTCTTTTTGCTCAAGGCTAGCACTCTACCTCTTGATCCACAGCTCCACTTCCGGCTTTTTTCTATATATGTGGTGCTGAGGAATTGAACCCAGGGCTTCATGTATACGAGGCAAGCACTTTACCACTAGGCCATATTCCCAGCCCCTAATATGTATTTTTAATGTCTCAAACCACTTCATTTTACTAATACAAATAAAACTCCAGGGTGAAAATAGGATTAAATACTTTTACAAATAAAGAATGAAGGAAGGAAAGATGAAAGGACCATTTCCACTATAGGTTTTACAACCACTTATAAGCTTCATGGATACTTACGAAGACTGAACTCCAAAACTCAGGATGGAATGAAACTCAAAAGTGGAATCTCCCATTCCTTGATTAAATAAGACAGGAATGGCTGGGCTTTCTCCTTATACATTAAAATGAAAATGAAAGAAAAATTATGAATAAATTAAATCTGACAATACATGTAGTTTTAAAAATTATACATGATCATCTTAGAAAATACTAGCAAGCACTGAACCAAGTATTCATACCTTCTCCACCCAGACAACCAGAAATGATATTGGGGTGATATTCCTTTCTCCATATAAATGTTTCTCCATATAGATATTCCCAAACCCCAATATGCTAATTTCAGAAATAAAGTAATGGCTTCTAAGCAAAATAAGGAATTTCAATAATGAGTTTTCTATCAAACACTCTGATAGCTCCATTAGAACCAATTGTGAAAGATAAAATTAATGGAAGAGAGATAATTATCAGGATGCTACCAAAGTCATTCACTGCTGACTGCTGTCATTGTGTCTCTAAATGATCAAGTCCAAGTTCTTATTTGCAAACCTCTATAACCTTGTCCCATAATTCTCCTGTTTCCTACTATGTGCCTTCAATTCTGGTAGGCCAGGCTTTTTGAATGTCTCCAAAAATGTCACATTTATACTGTCCACAAAACATTTTCTCTTTCTGATATCAGAACATTGTGCTCATCCATATCTCCCCGCCTCCAAATTTACCCCAAGATCAAATCAAGTCCTGTTTTTCTCCACAATATTTTGCCTTGCTACTTCAGCTTCTATGAATCAATTCTGTCTTTAAATTCCAGTAAATAGATCTAATCCTGCATAATGTACATATCTGTTCTTGAGGCAGGGAAGATCAAGGCTTATACAGTGATAAGCATTTGATTCAACACTCAGCATTACGGAAGGAGAAATAGCTGGGGAACGCTGGGCAAATAAAAGACGGTAAAGATGATAGAAATAAAACAAATAATCTGACTACAACTAGAAATACTCTGAAGTTATTATTTTCTAGGTGAATTAATTTCTCATCCATTTTGGATCTAAGGAAGGAGTGAGACTGGAGTACATTTTTAAGCAGGACATGTGAGCACAAGCCTGTTGTGCCGGCCACTGAGGCCGCAGTGGAAGGACGATGATGCAGGGGCACAAAGCCAACCTTGGCAGTCCAGCAAGACTAGGTTAAAGAAAAAAATTAAACTACCGGGTTCCTTTTCATCCTATTCATTCACAACTTAGTAAAGTAAGATATTTTTTCTTCACTAAATATTATAAATGTCCCTGGCTTCTTTTTGCTCAAGGCTAGCACTCTGCCACTTGAGCCACAGCGCCACTCCTGGTCATTTTCTGTATCTGTGGTGCTGAGGAATTGAACCCAGGGCTTCATGTATAGGAGGCAAGCACTCTTGCCCCTAGACCATATTCCCAGAACTCCTTCTTATTTTTCTAAGCATATCTCTACTAATAACCAGTCTCTAAATTGTATAGAATATACAAACAAGGCTGTAGATTTCAGTGGTTTTCTAGTACTGTGGTTTGAAGTCAGGGCCTTGCGTTGCTAGGCAGGTATTGAATGAAGCCTCCAGCCCTCTTGCCTTGGTTATTTTGAGATAGGACTTTGCTTTTCTGCCCAGGTGTTGGACTGGACTGTGGTCCTCCTATTTGGTAACTAGAATAACAGGCAAATACCATAGCATCCAATTTCTTCAACTGAATTTCTTTCTTTCTTTTTTTCCGGAGCTGGGGACCGAACCTAGGGCCTTGCGCTCGCCAGGCGGGCACTCTTCCACTGAGCCAGATCCCCAACCCCTTCTTCAACTGAATTTCAAGAACACTTTGTCTGGGCTGCCTGGAACCTTGATCCTTCTCACCTTAACCTCCTGAGAAGGTAAGATTACAGGCATACACTGTTCCAGACTAGGTAAAAAAAATGTTTCTGTTATTAATATTAATGTTAACACAACAATAGTATCTGTATTAGTAATGGCTAACACATATAGCTCTAGGTGCCATAGCTTATTCTACTTAATAGATAAAAATCCAGTTCTTCAAGCAATGAAAAAGGTACTGACATTACCACAGTCAAATTGTAGGTAAGTGCTTTGCTGCCTTAACTGTCTTAAGTAACTGACCTAAGATCACAGACCCAGTAAGGAATCCTTTCTTCTTCTTTTTTTCAAACGCCTATAAGCACCTGCTATTCCTACGCGGTCTCCCATCCAAGTACTAACCAGGCCCGACCCTGCTTAGCTTCCAAGATCAGAGGAGATCGGGCGCGTTCAGGGTGGTATGGCCATAGACATAAGGAATCCTTTCTAAGTGAGATGAATCTTCGGATCTAAGATTCAAAGCCAGGCAGACTGACTCCAGGATAATGGCTACCTTTTCTCCTTCTCAGTAAGAAAAATGACCGAACTGAGGACACTGATGTAAATCAACCTTTGTCTTGAGCTCAAAAACCTCTTTTCCTGATATCAAACAAATCTGTACTTCTTTTAGCACAATTACCTTTTTTAAAAAAATTAGAGATTCAGACATACTTTTCACACAAAATAAATTTAAGCAAACCTTTTGTGTGTTTCATATTATAACCTGATATTCTGGCGAGAACGGTCTGTATCCACCGTGCCAAGGTCAAAAGTTGAGCCAGAGCTTCTGCATTCTCACTGGAAAAAATAACATTATTTAGAAATTATTAATACCACCAGAACAAAGTCAATTTGAAAAGCTGAACTCCTAGTCTTTCCTTGAGGAAGTGGCTATATTAAAATACCAAATTCTGCCAGGCACTGGTGGTTTATGCCTATAATCTTAGCTACTCAGGAAGCTGAGATCTGAGGGTTACAGTTTGAAGCCAGCTTGGGCAGGAAAGTTAATCTGCAAATTAACCACCAGAAAACCAGAAGTGGTGCTGTGGCTCATTGTGGTAAAGCACTAGCTTTGAGCACAAAAGCTCAGGGATAGAACCCAGGCCTTGAGTTCAAGCCCCACAATGAACACCAACAAAATCAAATTACTCCAGATTAACTATCTAAGTCAAGGAAACCTGTTATTTGGGGAAAAAAGAGGATTTCAAAAGTATAAAGAGGGCTGGGAATATGGCTTAGTGGTAGAGTATTGCCCTAGCATGCATGAAGCCCTGGGTTCCATTCCTCCGTACCACATAAACAGAAAAAGCTGAAAGTGGAACTGTGGCTCAAGTGGTAGAGTGCTAGCCTTGAGCAAAAGAAGCTCAGAGACAGTGCTCAGGCTCTGAGTCCAAGCCCCAGAACTGGCAAAAAGGAAAGTATAAGGAGTAAGGCACTGCCCATGAATGTATTGCCCAGAGTACTAAGGACTAGTAAACAAATACCATTCTCACTGTTCAAAGCAAAAACTAAGCATTGTCACTGAGTTCTTGATTTTCTCACACTATTATCTACTAGCTACTCTTACAGGTTTTACCTTATGAAAATATCCTAAATGGATTCCTTATGATTGTCTCCTAATTTGGCTATTACTCTAGTCATTGAACAGAAATATTTAATAGACTCTTTCTGCTTCTATTCCTGTATTTTATTATTAAGTTCAAATTCAACACATGGCAATCAAAGGGAACTTCCACAACTAAAGGTCAGATATTGTTTTCTTATTCAAATATCGCAGTGGTTTTCCATCATATACTTGTCAACATAGCTTATGAGTCCTTTTATAACCTGGCTATCTGCTTGCAGGCATGCAGCCTCCCTGCTATGAACATGTGTAGCTTTCTAGCCCAGTGTCCTTGCTCTTGAGTTGCCTGTGCGGCATCTTCTCCCAGTAGCACGCTTGTCCCTCATTTCATTAGTGTCTTCACTCACATGTCCCCATCCCACACAGGAGCTTCCTCACAATTCTGTCCACATATAGTGTTGTTCACTAGTTGATAGGCAACGACCTGGCTGCTTTTTCCCCCCCCACAGTATTTCTCACTATGAGAAGGAGGAGCTGGCAATGAATGTTCCAGAAAGACAAGGACTTGACCCAAACTACTATTAAGAACCAAAGAAAGGGGACCAAAACCATCCAGTGTTATTTAAAAAGCTAGTATAATAAAAATTCTGGGGCTGTGGATATGGCCTAGTGGCAAGAGTGCCTTGCCTCATATACATGAGGCCCTGGGTTCGATTCCCCAGCACCACATATACAGAAAATGGCCAGAAGGGGCGCTGTGGCTCAAGTGGCAGAGTGCTAGCCTTGAGCAAGAAGAAGCCAGGGACAGTGCTCAGGCCCTGAGTCCAAGCCCCAGGACTGGCAAAATAAATAAACAAATAAATAATAAATAAATAAATAAAATTCTGCTTTATTGAAAAGAAAAATCTTGCAATAAAAGCAAATTAAACATGTGCAATAAATGTACATCAATGGGCACAAATCTGACCTAAGAAATTGTTTTCATTCTCAAAAGTGAGTTATAACTAGCTATGACTTAAAAATACTAGCATACTGGTTTTGAAATTTTTTAAAACAGATCTTGAAGTTTTATCATTTTGATAAAGGGTCTCTCTGTTTCTGCTTTTTATAGCATGAAGGACTGAACTCATAACCTGTACATGTTAAGCAAGTGCTCTCACCCGAGCTACATCATCAGCCAAACACATTTTTGTCTAATCAGCAAAACCATTTCCTTTATTAGAACTTGGGTTTATTGATACAAGTTCACCATATTTTAAAGAAATTAAAGATCAACTATTTTAAATAGTACTATCATCATTTACTAGAAGAAAAATATAGAACATATATAAGTTTAATGTTTTAGTTATCATTAAAAAAAAAAAACAATGAGCCTGGCATCAGTGGCTCACACCTGTAGTCCTAGCTACTCAGGAGGCAGAGATTTGAGGATCACAGTTCAAAGCTAGTCCAGGCAGAAAAGTCCATGGGACTCTGATCTCCAGTTAACTACCAAAAGGCCAGAAATGGTGCTGTGGCTCAAAGAGGTAGAGCACTAGCCTAGAACACAAAAGCTTAGGGACAGTACTCAGTCTCAGTTCAATGCCCAGGATTGGTACACACATACACACATACATACACATACACACACACACACACACACAATTTGTTGTTAAATTCTATTTATACATAATCAGTATGTAAAAACCTTAAAGCACTAGCTAGCTTATGCGTGTAATCTTAGCTACTCAAGTGGCTGAGATGAGCATCATGGTTCAGTGCCAGCCTGTGCAAACAAATATTATTTCTCATTCACTAGGAAAAGGCCAGAAGTGGAGTTATGACTCAACTAGTATAGCATCAGCCTTGGGCAAAAAAGTCAAGTAAGAATACAAAGTCCTGAGTTCAAGTCCCAGTACTGGCATGCGCATGCCACACACACAAATTAAACCTCTAAATGTTCACACATTACCAAAGGTGGTATGATAGTGTTTTTATTTTTTATTTTCCTATAGGTCTCCAAAACCATATAGCACTTGATCTTCAGGGTTCTACTGTTTGATTGTGGATGAAAGATATAGGCTTGGCAGAGTGACTTGTGTAAACACATCACTTTTCTTGAAGACCAAATGTTATGCTTTCAATCTAATTTTAAGAGCTATGAAATGAAAAAGTACATTAATTCCTCTAAAGGCTAAAATTCAAGTTAATAATTCAACAAGCACACAAGTTAGAGGATTAAGGAGGGGATTCAAACAGTGACCTATGTATAAGCTAAAACATACCTGTTTATCTTCTGAGGTTGCAAAGGAATGATGGGGATCACAGTATTGCACAGCGACTTGCAAAGAGGGCAGAGATATTCTCCACTCTCCAAGTCAAAAAGATCCACGTGAATGCGCTGCTGAGAGCTCAGCTGCACAGCTTCAAAATACCTGCAAAATTCCAAAGACACAGATCCACTCAGAACTTACATGGCTGCTTTACTCCGAGTTCACAGATCTCAAGTTTTGGCTCCCAAAAACATTTTTTAGAACTTATGTGCAAAAATTATTCATGTTATAATTATGGAAAAAACCAGTTTATGTCGTGGCAGCTACAAGTTTAAAGTTTGCTGAAGTGTAATGATAGAGAAATAATTGAAGAGACTATTTTCCTAGTTTCCAGTGACCAAGTACAGCAGTAAGGGTTATCATCTTCTTACTATCAGTAGTAAGGCTAACAATATCTTGAGTTATCAATATCTTTTTTTTTTTTTTTTTGTCGGTCATGGGGCTTGAACCTTGGGCCTGGGTACTGTGCCTGAGCTCTTCAGCTCAAGGCTATGGCTCTACCACTTGAGCCACAGCGCCACTTCCAGTTTTCTGGTGGTTAACTGGAGGTAAGAGTCTCATGGACTTTCCTGCCCAGGCTGGCTTTGAACCTCAATCCTCAGAGCTCAGGCTCTTGAGTAGTTAGGATTATCATTGTGAGCCACCAGCACCAGCCTTGAGTTATCAATATCATGAGTTAACTTTGTGCATACATTTTCTTTCTTTCTTTCTTTCTTTCTTTTTTTTTTTTTTGCCAGTCCTGGGCCTTGGACTCAGGGCCTGAGCACTATCCCTGGCTTCTTTTTGCTCAAGGCTAGCACTCTGCCACTTGAGCCACAGTGCTACTTCTGGTCATTTTCTGTATATGTGGTGCTGGGGAATTGAACCCAGGGCTTCCTGTATACGAGGCAAGCACTCTTGCCGCTAGGCCATATTCCCAGCCTGTGCATACATTTCTAAGGCTTGTAATAACTAGTATCATAGACACAGAATTAGTCATTAAAACTGTTCCAAATATTCCATTAAGAAAACAAAGGAAAGGAGACATGAGGAAACATGCCTTTTTGTGGCCTCCTGTACCTTCAAAGTTCATAGTGTCTTTCACAACTTACTTCTGCCAGCATACTGCATGCATGACATGCCCACAGCTTCCTGTATACGTTCCATAGGCCAAGTCTGGATCCATGAAGAGTGGGTCCAGGGTTTCTGGTTCGGAAAGAGTTAAACAAACAAACAAACAAAGAACAGAGGTATGTATTCATCTTTTCCAAAGCTAAAAGGTAAATGTCGGGGCAGTGGGGACAGCTCGGGTTATCACTTCTACAACTGCAATCACAAAACTTCATTTACTAGAATATCAAAGTATCACAGTATCAGGACAGAACAGCTGTGGAAGTACAGGGAAAAAAATGTGTATCTTACTTAAATATTTTAGATAATATTAAACTTCTTAACTATGATAATGATATGGTCAATATAAAACAGACTGCCCCTAGTTTTAGGAAATGGATGCAGAACTACTTTGGGTTTTCATACAATATTGCAATGTTTCAAACTTTCTTTCTTTTGTGGAGCTTGAACTCAAGGCCTGGATACTGTCGCTAAGCTCTTTTTTTGCTGAAGGCTAGCACTCTACCACTTTAAGCCACAGAGCCATTTCCAGTTTTCTGGTGATTAATTGGGTTTAAGAGTCTCACAGACTTTCCTACCCAGCTAGCCTTGAACCGTGATCCTCAGATCTTTGTGAGTAGCTAGGATTAGATGCATGAGTCACCAGCACCAGACTCACTCTTTGTTTTTGTTAGTTGTAAAGCTTGAACTTAAGAGCCTGTATACTGTCTCTGAGCTCTTTTGTTCAAGGCTAGGACTCTACCACTTTGAGCCACAGCTTTACTATCAGCTTTTTGTTTTTGTGTTTTTTTGCCAGTCCTGGGCCTTGAACTCAGGGCCTGAGCATTATCCCTGGCTTCTTTTTGCTTAAGGCTAACACTCTACCATTTGAGCCACAGCGCCACTTCTGGCTTTTTCTAAATATGTGGTGCTGAGGAATGGAACTTAGGGATTCATGTATACGAGACAAGCACTCTACCACTAGGCCACATTCCCAGCCCCAACTACTATCAGTTTTTGAGTGGTTAATTAAACTTTTTTTTTTTTCTTGCCAGTCCTGGGGCTTTGACTCAGGGTCTGGGCACTGTCCCTGGCTTCTTTTTGCTCAAGGCTAGCACTCTGCCACTTGAGCCACATCACCACTTCAGCCACTTCTTCTGTTTACGTGGTGCTAAGGAATAGAGTCCAGGGCTTCATGCATGCTAGGCAAGCACTCTACCACTAAGTCACATTCCCAGCCCTTTGAGAGGTTAAATGGAGATAAGAGTCTTATGGGAACTTTCCTTCTGGGCTGGCTTTGAACTGTAACCCTCAGATCTCAGCCTCCAGAGTAGCTAGGATTACAGGTGTGAGCCACCAGTGCCTAGCCATTACTTTCAAAAGATAAAGTGAAATGAACATAAAATAAGAAAAAATAAAGTCTGGTAAACTTGGAGGTGGTGGCTTATTCCTGTAAGGAAGTCCACGAGACTATCTCCAATTAATCATAAAAAAACAACAACCCAGAAGTGGTGTGGCTCAAAGTGGTAGAATGCTAGCCTTGAGCAAAAAAGCTCAGGAACATCACTCAGGTCCTGAGTTCAAGCCCCACAACTGACAAAAACAGATGGATATAGATATAGATTGATAGATAGATAACAAAACTTGGTGCTGGTGGTTCATACTTCAAATCCTAGATACTGAGGAGACTGAGACCTGAGGACTGAGGTTTGAAGTTGGCCTAGGCAGACAAATCTCTGAGACTCTAATCTCCAAATAACAGGCAAAAAGCCAAAAGTAGAGCTGTGGCTCAGTGGTGAAATGTCACACATGAATGAAAATGCTAGGTGAGAGCAAGAGGTCCTGAGTTCAGGCCACAGTATAAATAAACAGTAGAATAAACAAACAGACAAATAATGAATACAGAAAAAAGAAGGGAAGGAAAAAGAGAAGGGAAGAAAAAGAAATAGAGGGGAGGGAAAGGGAGGAAAAGGAAGGGACAGAAAAGGAAAGAAGCAATGTGGTCAAATGCTAAGAAAAAATAAAACTGAATAAAGTGGCCAACCTGGCATGTAAAACCCAAAGTAAGTATGTGATCTGCCCAGTAGGACTAAATGTATCCTCATCCCCAAATTTCTTTCAAGAAGAGCATTTTTTTCTTTAAGTACACAGGAAGAAAAAGAAATAACCAAAAGATGTTTATGAATGAATACATACCTACTGAGAGGTCTATGGGTTTTCCCCTGCGCTGGGTTAAGGCAGTGGATTTCTGGACACAGGCTGATAATACCATGGCATTATTTTCTATTTTCACCTCTTGTTCTTCTTGGCAGAGGATGCATGTCAGCACTTCCTTTTCAGTTACAGTTGGCCCCCGTTTAGGACCCAAGGAAATTCTAGAGTAGTCACTGACTGCTGGGACACTGACAAAAGAAACCAATTATATTATAGTTGGGAGAATTTATCATTAATTTTTATTATAAGTATATAATTATATTAAGTGAAGAAAGCCAGACCCAGAGAAACAAAGGTTGCATGGTTTCTCTCATTTGTGGTAGGCAGAATATGGCCATAAATCTACAAGTAAACATGTTGGGCAGTACGCGAGGGGTTACAAATGAATTAACCGAAGTTTAATAGGCTCTGTGGAGAGCAAAAATAGTATAAGCCCAACAAAATCAGCACTAGGAAATGGGTGCGTGTGAGAAGGGGAGTGAGACCAGAGGGAGGAGAGGAGAAGTAGGGGAGAAGGGGAGAACGCAGTCAAGAATTCATTATCTATCCCATAAAGCTAAGAGGGAGGGGGTGAGAATGCTGAAGGGATGACACTGATCAAGATACACTGTATTCTAAACAGCTTTGTGAAGTGCCATCTCCTTTGAATAGCTACCTAAAGATAATATTTTTTAAAGGAATAAACACATATATTTTGGCCACTTGTCTTTCTCTTTGTAGATTTTTATATCAATAAAAATAATAAAAATTAAGACAACATGTAATATTATTATCATAGAAACATTTCCCCTGAACTTCCTAGCTTTAATCAATTTTCTCACCATAAAATTCAGTTTGTGCTACAAAACAAACAAATCATCATCATCATCATCATCATCATCATCATCATCATCATCACAGGTGGGAAGAGGCTCAAGCCTGTAATCCTAGCTACTTGGAAGATGGGACCGGAGGACTCGGGTTCTATCTCAGCTAATAGCTAGGCATACACCCTGTCACCCCCAAGCTAGAGTGGAAGCACAATAACGGCGAGCCGTGGTGCAGACCTATCATGCCCAAATGCCAGGACTGAGGAATACCCAACTCACTTTTTATTGAAGAACACAAAGACTTTTCCAAGATGACTGAGAATGGAAAGTTGCAAGATAGTATGTACATCATATCTTTCTTGCAAATAAAGCAAAAACTGGAAAACATTATATGCACATATTTGTATGTGATACCACAGTAAAAATTCCAACAAGTATTTATAAAACTTGTAACCAGAGGAACTTTGAGGAAAAAGCAAAAAGGATACAAGATTTGGATCCTTGTACCAAGTTTAACTAAGATCTACTATATAACTAAAATTGTGAGTTTGGGATAGGAAAGGCCTAAATAAGACAAAAAGTAATACATTAACAGACTGATAATCTGCCTTCGAAATTAAAAACTACTGCTAAGCCTCATCAGTAATTATATGAGATCACAGGAAAAGATACTCATATTAACTAGCAGAAAAGTTTCACCAGAATTTTTATCCTTTTATTAGTGGTGGTCAGGATTGAACCCTTGTGCACTATAAGCAAATGGACTACTGCTAAACTTCATTTTAATTTTAGTATCAGGTATTATCAAGTAGAAGCAACAATTAAGTATTGGTAAGAATGAAGTAGATAGGTATGCTCCAACACTGTTGGCAGCAGAAACTGGTAAAGTCATTCTGAAGGACAATGCAGCTATAGCTACTAATCTTTTTTTTTCTTGTTTTGCCAGTCCTGGGGCTTGAACTCAGGGCCTGAGCACTGTTCCTGGCTTCTTTTTGCTCAAGGCTAGCACTCTAATACTCAAGCCACAGCACCCCTTCTGGCTTCTTCTATATATGTGGTGCTGAGGAATGGAACCCAGGGCTTCATGTATACAAGGCAAGCACTCTACCACTAGGTAATATTCCCAGCCCTCTACTGATATTTTTGACCCTGGGTTCTATTTTCAAAAATGGCTTATACAACTAGATGCGTCACATACAAAAATGTTCCAACAAACTAATAAGGGAAAATGAGAAGCAACCTAAATGATAAAAACATACTGAGAAAGCAAGCTGTAGAACAAAATATATAAAAAAATAAAAACCACTAGAAAAAACTCTTTTGGTCTCCCGCCCCTGCCCCCTTTTTGGCCAGTCCTGGGGCTTGAACTCAGGGCCTGAGCACTGTCCCTGGTTTCTTTTTGCTCAAGGGTAGCACTCTACCACTTGAGCCACAGAGCCACCTCTGGCTTTTTCTATATATGTGGTGTTGAGGAATATATACAAGGCAGTCACTCTACCACTAGGCCATATTCCCAGCCCTCTTTTTCCCATTTTTAAAAGCAGAATAGAAGCAGTCAAGGCATTGCTAAGTCCTGCTTATGTAGAAATGTTCATCACCTATCATGTAAGTTTAAATCATGTTCTAATCCAGAAGGAGAAATCGAAGGATTATGCCAGCAGAGCATCCATTATTTATGCACACATATCTGTAAATGCATGGAGAAAGGTCTACACCATTGGTCATTTATGAGCAAGGCTGCCTGTCTATAAATAGCAGGAATGTAGAAGACTGTCACAAGGAACATATTGCATTATTTCTATTGTTTTGAGTGAGACACATTAATACATTACACATTCAATTAGTTAATTTGACAGTTACATTTGCCTTGAACATTGTAGCAAGCACTTCCATTAAACAGCCTCCTTAGCCTTCTTTTTATTTATCCTAGGTTTTTTTTTTTTTAACATAGGGTCTTGCTTAAAGCCCAGGTTGGTTTCTTGCCTCACCCTCTCACCTATAAACCTGGGATTATAGGTGTTCACCACTACATTTGGCTCTTTTTATTTTTAATTTTAAAAGTCTTTATTATGGTACATGCTAGCATACTCAACTTCAGGAATACAGACATATGACATGGAATACAATGTGTCTACTATTAATGTAAAAAGATAATTTCCTGAAATTATAGTCTGTTTTGTTTTGTTGGAAAGAATCACTATGTATCCTATGCTGGCCTTGAATTTGCAATCTTCTTGCCTCAGTCTCCAGGGCTGGGATTAGAGGCATTTACTGCCCCCTGCCCCACTTGGCTTCACACTTTGACTTAAATAACAGTAGAAGTTTGTTTTTATAAATTAACATAAGGAAATATTTTCAGTATTTTAAAATTCTTGGGGGCTGGGAATATGGCCTAGTGGCAAGAGTGCTTGCCTCGCATACATGAAGCCCTGGGTTCGATTCCCCAGCACCATATATATAAAAAATTGCCAGAAGTGGCGCTGTGGCTTAAGTGGCAGAGTGCTAGCCTTGAGCAAAAAGAAGCCAGGGACAGTGCTCAGGCCCTGAGTCCAAGCCCCAGGACTGGCAAAAATAAAATAAAATAAATAAAAAAAAATTCTTGGGATGTGTCTCCAAGTACTGCTCTTTTTCTTCTTCCCTTTGCTCCCTGCACTTACAAAGTTTACAAAGTGCGGCTTACAAGGCTCACCAACTTCCCTCCAAGCACACCCCACTGAGGTGCAAAACCCAAGCTTCCCATTTCCCCTTCCCATGCACCATCCATTACCACATCCATAAACACTATCTGCTCTTTAGTAAGGAAAACAAGCATAGCCCATTTTTGTCAGGGGATGAATTGGTTATCAGTCTGCATAAACTACAGTCATTTTCCCCAAAAATCATAAAACTGATGGGGAATTTGTGAACTGTGTAAATCTGTGTCTAAAACCATGTCATTTAAAATGACATGAGTTGATTTCCATTTCTGTTCTTCCCGCCTTCATGTCTGTTAGTATAAAATGCATTTTGGAAAAGCTTGGTTTAAAGTGAATACATAATTTTCCCTCCAAAAGCTGAGCTGTTCATTTTTAAATTTTGTTTTGCTTTACCTTTCATCTTCCATAATGGAGTCCTCTTTCCCAGACATTTCTGATGTATTGTCATACATTAGTTTGTGAGTTTCAATGAAGTTTTTCTGTAAGGCAGACATCTGAGCCATGATCTTCTGGCGGTGTAGCCTAGCAGCTTCAGCTTTTCTTTTTCGTTCTGCTTTTTCTTTATCATGAGTAATCTGAATATTAAAAAAACCACGATTAAAGAATAATATATAAGCCAAGTATTCCTTATCTGAAATGGTAAGGAATAGAAATCTCTGAGATTTCTTGGAGTTGAGAACATACGCAGAGTCTTTACCAGTAATTTTTAGATAAAATTCAAAATGCTCCAAATTTTTGGGTTGGGATTTTTTTTTATTCTAATTTCTCAACCTACTCCCTGTTTAGTTGCCAATATTCCTTCCAATTAACTTCTGAAAGCTTTGCCAAAGACAGAGATGAATGTGTCATAGTGCTATTACCTCGTCATTCTTACTGGATTCAAATCCTGAAGTAGTTGCTACCATTAAACAAGATTTTTCTCTCAATCGTTTCACTGTGTCAAACATCTGTGAAAAAAAATAGACAAAGAAATGAAAGATCTGGTTGGTGTGAGCAGGAAGACAAACTCACTATTCTGATTTAGTCACCGTGCCTCACAATGCCATTTCCTAAATGACTTCAGTATATAGGTGGGAACCACACTGTAACCAACAACAGCCTTGGTTCTGACCAGCAACTGGCTAAGCAAGAGGTTACTGGTAGCAAAAGCACCGAGTCAGCCTGTTGCTTTGCTTCAGGCGGCCACAGGGGGATGAGTGATTAGGGAAAGTTCCTCTTTAACATAGTTCTTACTTTGGTCTCTCTCTATGGAACTCAAGTGATCCTTTACCGCAGCCTTCTGAGTTGGGATTACAGGTGTGTATACTACCACACCCCACTTAAAAAAATGTTTTCCTTGCAAAACTGTATAGAAGCAAAAACCAAAACTGGAAAGTAAAATATCCTTTCTTAGTTACAGTCTTTGTCCCCAAAAGCAATGACTAAAATGTGGGTTATTAATATTTATTCCCTTTCTGGGTTGCCCTTCTGACCTAGCTGCTGACCTTTCTCTCCTGTTCACACTGGCCACCTTCTTGGCCCCTTAGGTTTTCATTGCTGGTCCTTCTTCCTGGAGTACCTAGGCTATATCCCCAGCCCCCCCCTGGCTTATTCTTGCTCAAGGCTAGCACTCTGCCACTTGAGCCACAGCACCACTTCTGGCCATTTTCTGTATATGTGGTGCTGGGGAATCGAACCCAGGGCCTCATGTATACGAGGCAAGCACTCTTGCCACTAGGCCATATCCCCAGCCCCTGTATTATACTTAAAGCAAATTTACTGTGGTACTGGGGACAGAACCCCAGGGTCTCATACACGCTGCTCTATCCCCTTGGTCCCTTACTATACTTCTTGACATTGACTGTATACGTATTCTTTCTACTTACTACAAAAGAATGTTCATTGTAAAACAGCACTCCTTGGTATACTAGTGGTAATCTCTCAAATCTCATGTTTTCTGAATCTGACTTCACCAAGCATCCACACTAACAAACTATCAAGGTTGTTTAAGTACACTCTGTGGGACTCACATAGACATATCACTTAACAATGCCTTTATTTATTTATTGTTATGGGGTACTTGACTGTATACAAACCAAGATTTGGTTCAGTTTACTGTTCTCATTTACCTGGAGTATCCATGTTATCATGTCCTTCTGACCTTCCAGCTGGGGAATTCCTTTGAGTTTCTCCAAAAGCATTTGTACATTCTGAGCATTAAGAGCTGAACTTCCCAATCCTTTTATAATACACAAAATTACATGCAAGAAATAAGTATCCTCATAATTATGTACAAATTACTAGTGGTTATGTTTATCACACTAATAGAGATTCGTTCATTATTCCCTTATCCACCCTCATTTTTCAATGGGACAATCTGCAATTACCTGAAGTACTTACTAAGTTACAATATATGAGGTACTAAATGCTAAACTAAAAAAATACTAAATGAACTGGATGCCAGTGGCCACCTGTTTTCTAGCTACTCAGGAATATGAGATCTGAGGTTCACAGTTTGAACCCAGCCTGTGCAGAAAAAGTCTATGAGACTCTTATCTCCAACTGACCACAAACAGCCAGAAGTAGTGCTCTGGCTCAAGTGGTAGAGTGCTAGCTAGCCTTGAGTACAAAAGCTCAGGGACAGCACCCAAGCCCAGAGCTCAAGCCCTAGAACTGGCACAAAAAGAAAACAAAACCTAAGTGAAAAAGCTTGAATTATTTTAAGCATCTTTGCTACATCATCCATTGGCACTCTAAGCAAGATATATCTTCAATAATAAAGATATACCCTCTCATCTTTCGTCTATCTGACTCACTGTCAAAACAAAATACTAAGAAAAACTACAAAATTATTCAAGAGGGAGAAGTTATATTTGTAAACTAAGTAGGTTTATGATATCTTCAAAGATCTGAACAATACAGTATGAAGTATTTTTGGCAATTGTTGGTTTTACAATCAATGTCTTCTGGAATGTGCGTCAAGCCAAGTGTCTGAAACAGGTAGAATTTAACAGAAATCAAATCTAAACTTATCTAGTTTTTCCAAATAGAAAACAGTACAAAAGGAAATAGCATTTAAATAGACTTTTCCCTCGTTCCCTCCATAAACAAACAGCAAAGAGGGAAGTTATACAATCAAAATTTCTCAATAGGAACTTAAAAATGTCTTAGTATCCTGGAAAATACTTGTTACAAACTTAACGTGATGAGGTTGGGAATATGGCCTAGGGGTAAAGTGCTTGAACCCTCAGTACTACCAAAAAATAAGTGAAACATACACACAAAATAATTACTTGTTACTAGCATGGCTATAATCCCAGTACTCAGGAAGCTGAGAAAAAAAAACACCTGAGTTTGAGGCTAACCTATTTACATACTAAACCAAACAAACAAAAAACCCTAAATATACTAGAAAAATACTTACATAACTCCATAGTTTTCTAAATTAAAAAAAATGGTACATTAAATCTAAGATCTAAGCTAAATATGGAAATACTTGAATACTTCCCGAGTGTTTTTTGTTTTTTTTTTGGTCAGTCATGGGGCTTGAACTCAGATCCAGTGCACTGTCCCTTAGCTCATTCTGCTCTACCACTTTGAGCCACAGCTCCACTTTTGGTTTTCTGGTGTTCAACTGGAGATCAAAGTCCCACGAACTCTCCTGCCCTGGCTGGCTTTGAACAATGATCCTCAGATCTCAGCCTCCTGAGTAGCTGGGATTACAGGTGTCAGCCATGAACTCCTGGCCAATTTCAAGTTTTAACTAATAGATTAAAACTCTTTTAAGATCTAAACTTTCAGTTACATTGTTGATAAATGATACTCCAACATACTTGAAGCCTTATGATAAAAGTCAAATGTCACTTCTTCTTCAGGAGATTTTTGAAGCTGCTGCTGTTCTTCTAGTAAGCCTAGTGCCAGAAGATGGAATGCCTGGAAGAAAAGAAAAGGTCTTTAAAGTTGTGTTTATTCAGATAGGAATCTGTTAGATCTGGAGATACTAAAAATAAGCAGCCTGATTTTAAAAATTCAAACAAACAAGGAAACAAAATAGACACACAGAAAAAATCATTGGGTGTAGTGTTGCATACCTGTAATCTCAGCAGTTAGGAGACTGAGACAGAAGGATCCAGAGCCCAAGGCCAACCTATGCTACATATCAAGACCATGTTCCCAAAACAAAACAAAACAAAAACAAAACAACATGCTAAGAAAATACTTATATACTGGGGCTTGAACTCAGGGCTTGTGCGCTGTCCCTGAGCTCTTTTGCTTAAGGCTGGCAACTCTACCACTTGGAGCCACAGCCCCACTTCTGCTTTTCTGGTGTTAGCTGGAGATAAGAGTCTCATGGACTTTCTTGCCCAGGCTAGATTTGAACAGTAATCCTCAGATCTCAGCCTCCTAACTAGCTAGGATTATGGGCGTGAGCCAACGGTGCCTGGCTTAAACCAGGGATCATTTCCAGATTATAGGACTTAACTCAGAAAAAATATCTCAGGTAAACATACCATTTGGAGCATCCCTTCTGTCCACAAGTTAGATTCTGTGTTTATTGCCCGCTCAAATATGGTTCTGAGAATGTACATCATAATATCACAGTTGAGAAGGTTGACGACTTTGCTGAAAGCAGGACAGAACTCAGGAGGTGGTGGTGGCGGCAATGCTACGGAGACAGGGAATTCATGGGAAGAGGGAGGGACAAGTAGATTATGCTACACACCAAAGTATTTATATGCAAAATAATATGTGTCTTTTCTACCTTTAGGACAATGAAAATTTCAGTGTCACTGGAGATGTAAGTTACAATGTCAGTCTCCAAAAATAAGTTTCATTTGCTAACAATTCAAAATTCTCTCATCATTCACGTTGGCCAACTTAATATAAAACAAACTTCACAAGGCTCTTTGTACTTCCTTTCGCTGTCCACGACCCAAAACAACAATAACACCCACAAAAAAGTCAAAATGAGTCCGTTCAGAATCTCATTTTTTTACCTTCATCTTTATTTTCTTGTTTTCTCCTCTTTTTCTGCATGTGCTCAGCCTATTAAACAAACAAACAAACAAAAAGCTATCAGAAATACTGTTTAGCTAACACAAAACAAATGTAGTAATCTTAGCTCACAATTTCAAACGTTTCAGTCCATCCTGTGAGGGTGAGGAGGGGGCAAGATGAAGCAGAGCAGCTCCTATCATGGCATCCAGGAAGGAGAGAAAAAGAATGCCCGCTTTCCTCTATTGGTAACTTATTCATAAAGATAAAACCAAATAGCCCCTTAACTTATTAATTCAATATCATCCTTCACGAAATCAAGAAAGAGTGTATACATAATGATGTGATGTCATGTACCGATTACATAGTATTCTTTCCAAAAAATTCTTTCTTTCTTTGCTTAACTCTCATTATAAGAATGCAATCAGTCAGATGCAAGATGGAGGCTATTCTAAAGGGCAGTTGGTGTATGTTCTGTAGAATAGCCAGGGGTATAAAATTACATTGGACTAAAGAAATATGATAATGAAATAAAATGTGCGATCAAGAAACGTATGATACTTCATCTAGACCTCCTTACACAAGACAGCTATTAAGGTCACATATGTACAGTTAGGAAAATTTTAATTCAATTAATTTTAACTCTTTAGGTAAGCTATCCCCCTCCATGAATGAGAAACATAAAAATCAGGGATTTTTCTATAGATATAGAAAGCATAAAAGATTTTAGGATTATTTACTGAAGAGGTACTTTTTTCCTACCTTGCTATGCTGTGTTTTGGAGTAATGATAAAAGTACATGTTGAAGTCTTTCAGTGATTCCTCTTTCAGTTCATAAACTCCATGGCCCGATACACCTGGTTTTCTACAATAGATGGAAAATACAGGGGTGAACTGCAATGCTCTTGTACAAAACAAAGAATCTAAAAATTAATCTAGAATTTAACAATCTATTTAAGAAATTATCTCATTAAGCTTTTTGAAAATGGAAATGATAAAAGCCTATATTGTGAATGCCAAGTCCTGACAACACAGTAAGCTCTACACTAGGAAGCTTGTTTGGTATGACATAAATGTGATCTAATGTCCTACTTAAATTCCTTAGCCTGTGTGTGTGTGTGTGTGTATGTGTGTGTGGTGTGTGTGTATGTGTGTTTCCTTTATTGTCAAAGTGAATTACAGAGGCGTTACAGTTTCATATGTAAGGCAGTGAGTACGTTTCTTGTTCAACTTGTTACCTCCTCCCTCATTTTTCCCCCGCCTCTCCCCTCCCCTCCTTGGACTTTTTTATATTGCCTCTGGAACCTAAAGGTTGTCCATGACATTATAGCATTCTACATTGTTACAGATCAATTCCAAAATGGTAGGAAGGCATCATGTCATTATCAAGTTATAGATGGAAACAGGATGTTAAATCCTCTGTACAGTACAGCAAGGAAAAGTTCCAACAACAGAAGTATACTGTATCTGACCATTAGACAGCTCTCGGTTTCTGTTTAATTCTTAAGTCAAATATATCATTCAACATTATTAGAGCATACAAAAAGCCACATCTATTTTATAATTTATTTGAAGCCAGAAATTCTCTATAAATACCAAGAATGAAAATATTGTAAAATACTGTCTTTAGTAGAGAAAAAATTAATATTAACATACAAAATACAAATTTGCAAAGCAATAAAGCCATGACTTTCCATTAGCAGGAAAGAAGTTATCAGAAAGATTCATGAACTTACTCTCTGTATCACCTAGTTATCACAGATAGGTATTTTCTGTTTACTTGTCCAAAAGAACTTAATTTCTTCAACAAACATTTACTCTAGAGCCAACTGTGAATCTCTCATTCTCATCCCTTCTAATCAGGAGTTCTGGCAAGAACTTGAGAGCTTCAACTAAGTATCCAAGTATTAAGAATAAAGATGGGCTGGGAATATGGCCTAGTGGCAAGAGTGCTTGCCTCCGACACATGAAGCTGTGGGTTTGATTCCCCAGCACCACATATATGGAAAACGGCCAGAAGGGGCGCTGTGGCTCAGGTGGCAGAGTGCTAGCCTTGAGCGGGAAGAAGCCAGGGATGGTGCTCAGGCCCTGAGTCCAAGCTACTTCTAAGAATAAAAATAAATATTAAGCACTTACTTAAATGTGGCCACTTTGTTTATCACATTCTCCAAGCCAGTTTCATTATTTTCCTGTTGAAACAAATTTTCATTGTTTTAATTCATATTATGATTTTCAATTCTGTGAGCTAAAATACATTTTCAACTGTATCTTTCAAGAACTTTGTAAACAACAAATTAAAAAGACCAATTTCCAGTATAAACAAATTACATTTAAAATCAATGTTACATTTTCAGAGACCAACTTTTTTTTACAGCCCTGGGGCTCGGGACTCAGAGACTGAGCACTGTCCCTGGCTTCGTTTTGCTCAAGGCCAGCACTCTACCACACCACTTCTGGCTTTTTCTGAATATGTGGTACTGAGGAATTGAACCTAGGGCTTCATGCATGCTAGGTAAGCACTCTACTGCTAGGCCACATTCCCAGCCTGAGACCAAATTCTTAAGAGATAAGATCTACACAGAAACAACATAAGGAAAGTTTGCCTTCATATGTATGTGGTACTGAGGAATTGAACCTAGGGCTTCATGCATGCTAGGTAAGCACTCTACTGCTAGGCCACATTCCCAGCCTGAGACCAAATTCTTAAGAGATAAGATCTACACAGAAACAACATAAGGAAAGTTTGCCTTCATATGTATGTGTATATACATATATTAAAAAAAACACACACACGTACACACAGTGTTATCATAAGAAGCCAGGCAGCCAGCCTGCCTGCCTACCTACCTATCTTCCTTCCTACTTTCTCTCCCTCCTTCCTTCTTTCCTTCCTTCCTTTCTTTTTGCCAGTATAGGGACTTGAACTCAAGCCTGGGCACTGTCCCTTAGCCTTTTCACTTAATGCTGAAGCTTTATCACTTGAGCCATAGATCCACTTCAGGGTTTTTCAGTGGTTAGATGAGCAAAATATAACTATGAAATCCCACCTGTACAACTAAAGTAGCTACTTTATACAGGTAGTAGCTTATTTTAGTTATATAGGTGGGATTACACACACACACACACACACACACACACACACACACACACACACACACACACACACACACACACACACAGTGGTGCTGTGGCTCAAGTGGCAGAGTGCTAGCCTTGAGCAAAAAGAAGCCAGGGACAGTGCCTAGGCCCTGAGTCCAAGGCCCACGGCTGGCCTAAATTAAAAAAAAAAAAAAAAAAAAGGTTTTCCCAGAATTACAGTTTACACCACTAAAGATTGAATAGTACTTGGAAATCTATAAGATAAGGGGCTGGGATATGGCCTAGTGGCAGAGTGCTTGCCTTGTATACATGAGGCCCTAGGTTTGATTCCCCAGCACCACATATACAGAAAACAGCCAGAAGTGGCGCTGTGGCTCAAGTGGCAGAGTGCTAGCCTTGATCAAAAAGAAGCCAGGGAGGGGCTGGGGATATAGCCTAGTGGCAAGAGTGCCTGCCTCAGATACACGAGGCCCTAGGTTCGATTCCCCAGCACCACATATACAGAAAACGGCCAGAAGCGGCGCTGTGGCTCAAGTGGCAGAGTGCTAGCCTTGAGCGGGAAGAAGCCAGGGACAGTGCTCAGGCCCTGAGTCCAAGGCCCAGGACTGGCCAAAAAAAAAAAAAAAAAAAAAAAGACAGCAAAAAGAAAAAAAAAAAAAAAAAAGAAGCCAGGGACAGTGCTCAGGCCCTGAGTCCAAGGCCCAGGACTGGCCAAAAAATAAAAATAAAATCTATAAGATAAAAAGATAGGCCACTGGTCTAAAAAATTTTCCTGCCATTTGAAGATACTTCCAATTAAAGAAGAGGAAAAACCCTATGTCAATCTTGAGATAAAGGGAGAATTGAAGAGACTTACGTTCTCAGGTAAGTTCTTGGCGATAGCACTGTGTGGCATGGGCTCCAGGCACAGCAAGTGAGTGATCTCCCTCATAGTGACCTCTTCCTTGGTCACATTTCCCACGCCAGGCACGTAACGCTCTCCTGATATATACAATGAAAAGAATTAATTGGGGTGCTGGGAATATGGCCTAGTGGTAGAGTGCTTGCTTTGTATACATGAAGCCCGGGGTTCAATTCCTCAGCACCACATATATAGAAAAAGCCAGAAGTTGCACTGTGGCCCAAGTAGTAGAGTGCTAGCCTTGAGCAAAAAGAAGCCAGGGACAGTACCCAGGCCCTGAATTCAAGCCCCAGGACTGGCAAAAAACAAAAAACAAACAAACAAAAATAATTAATTGGTTTCTATTTAAATCTCTCCACCAAGTCTGCTTACACTCAGAACATTGCATTAATTATTAGTTAATTAATTACTAACTAATCTATTAGGAAGAGACTAAAAATAATTTGTTATTCCCCAAATCTGAGTAATAATCTACTCGTTGAAATACAGAGGGAGAGAAATGAATGATCAATTTTAAATAACACATACATACACACATAAGAACTATATACTTCCACGTTATATATAAGGCCCCTCAAATTAGCATGTGATTCTAATGCAGAAAATAAAGCAGATAGCATGCAAATGAGCAGTGGCTAACAATGAATAGCTTTGCTTTCAAGAATCTCCTTAACTGTCTGCCTATCTTGTCTGTTTATCTGCCTCTCTCTTCTCTCTCTCTCTCCCTCTCTCTCTCTCTCTCAATAGTACTAGGATTTGAAAACAAGAAAAAGATAGAGATACTGCTTTCTAAAAGGTTAATAATAGTAATAAAGCAAACATAGTCAATGTCATTAACTTTTTTTTTCCTTCTTTTTTCTTGAAGATACTGGAGTCTGAACTGAGGGCCTCAGGCTTGCTATGCAAGTGTGCTAAGGCTTGAGCTATGCCTCCAGCCCCTACAAGTAACTTTTCTGAGGCCAATTTGTTAGTATGTACCAAAAGTCAAGAACATGGTGATGGGAATAGTTGGGGCAAGTGGAAAAATTAATAGTCTATATGTGTGTATATATGCACTCACTTGTGCAAAGAGTGCTTCTATTAGTTTCAGCTGAATTGGAATAGAAAACATATGTGTAAATGCCAATACCCTTACAATTTAATGAACATTTCTGGCAAAGCACATTCTCTCTCCTTTCCACAACTAGCCTTGGTGAAGCTAATTTGCACAATAATTTGACAGAATAGCAAGATGAGCTATGCTATTTTCAAATTTCCTATAAATATATGACTTTTATAACTATTTAAATAAGGTTTTCTTTTTTTATTAATTTACATTTCTAGCCGGGATAATTATACCACACTTTGCTAAGGTCTAAACAATTACAACCTAGAAATCAAAAAATACAAAAGTGACTGAAGATGTAGTTCAGTGGTAAAACACTTTCTTGGCCAAACCCTGGGTTTGGTTCCCGGCACCACAAAGAATAAAATGACAAAGAATGTACAATTTATGTGCTTTTTAAAAGGTAGGTTTCCAAATCTAACAGTCACATCAGCCAAATAATTCTCTAATATCACATGTAGTGTTTGGAATAGGAGTAAAATGATCCATTACAGCTTTTGTTAAAGCAGCCCACATTTGATCTCAAAACATTGTGCTTTAGCCTTACCCACAATGTAGATGAGGACTTGAAGCATTTCTTCTATCAAAGTATTATATTGCTTGATCAAATCCTATAGAATTAAAAACAAGAGAGATTAGTTACATAAGAATCTAACACCTGCATTTCTGCATCAGCCTCTAGTCCGTCCTGTCTAGTATTTTCTTCAGAGCACAGCAATAGGTAGTGAGAAGTTAGGAATTCCATAACAAATTCAACAAACCTCACAATACCTGGCACATAATCAATACTTAATAACAATCGCTAAATCTTGTTTTCATTATTGTTACCTTTGTATCATTATTTATCCTACAGTCAACAAACTCATGCTAATCTTTTTTTTTTTTTTGCCAGTCCTGGGGCTTGGACTCAGGGCCTGAGCACTGTCCCTGGCTTCTTTTTGCTCAAGGCTAGCACTCTTCCACTTGAGCCACAGTGCCATTTCTGGCCGTTTTCTGTATATGTGGTGCTGGGGGAATCGAACCTAGGGCTTCATGTATATGAGGCAAGCACTCTTGCCACTAGGCCATATCCCCAGCACCTAATTCTAATCTTCAAACTCTCCCTTTTTACTAAGTTATAGAGAAGATGACTTCAAAAGATATCCAAATTACTGGGAAAACCCTTTCCTAACACATTCATCACCATCATCACTATCATCCTCATTATTATTTTGGTAGTGCTGGAGTTCAAACTCAAAGCCTTATTTTTTTTTTTTTTGGCCAGTCCTGGGGCTTGAACTCAGGGCCTGAGCACTGTCCCTGGCTTCTTTTTTGCTCAAGGCTAGCACTCTGCCACTT